>NW_024424786.1:13441426-13635078 GCF_017311325.1 Ursus maritimus
ATCTTCTTTCCCTAGTACGGTATTTCATGATTTCTTTTTAAAGTCAATTTTTAACCTTTTAAATAAGTTCTTTAATTTTGATCTAATTTATAAATCTCACTTTGACGGACAGACTCTAGGATGGCCTAAATGATCTCTCCCTGCAGGTATTCATACTCTTACATAATCCTCTTCCCTATGACTTGTTTCCAAACACTAGAAGAAAGCAAAGGTGATGAGATATCACTTTTTTGACCGTGTTACATTATATAAAACTGTCTTGCTGTCAGACTCACTCTGGAGACTCTTCTTTTTGGTTTAAGTCTCAGCCATGTTGGGAATGCCCACATGTCAAGGAACTGTAGGAAGCTTCTAGGGGCTGCAGCTGGCCTCCAGCTAACAGCCAGCAGGAAGTCAGACACTCCTTCCTTAGCCACAAAGAAATGAATTCTGCCAAGAATCTGAGTTATCTTGGAAGTGGATTCTCCGTAGTCAGGCCTTAAGATAAGAGTAAAGCTCTCCTGACTCCTTGGTTGCTGCTTTGTGCAGCCTAAGCAAAGGACCCAGCTAAGCTGCACCTGGACTCCTGACTCGTGGAAATGGAAGGTGATATATCTGCATTGTTTTAAGGTCCTAAATTTGTGGTAAGTTTTTATGCAACAATAGATAAAATAATTACCATAAAATATGGTATTCTGATGCATTAAAATGCAACCTCATCAGTGAATGTTTGGTGTACCATTAACGAAGCAAACTGACAATTCTTTATCTAACTCAAATACACCAGCAGGTGCTTGCCAGCAGGCCAGGCAAATATAACCAACAATATGCTCTGTCTGACTGACTGAAACAGATCTGAAGTTTTGAGTAAATTATTTTTGCCCAACTTGTAAATATTAATTGAATCAATTCAATAAAAATTAAGTCGACAAGATGCTTTATCAGTGCAATTCCAAGTATTTAGTCTAACAAAATTACAATGACCTAATCTCATGAGTCTCTTTACTTTAAGAAGTTGTGTATAATCTAATTGTATAAATTACTGTAACGTGGCTATTCTTGTGACTTTGCTTATGCTGTGCTTGTCCCCCAATCTGTAAATTAGATATAAATAATAGCATCCTCTTTATAATTAAACAAGACAAGTTATACAGTGTGCAGTACGATTTTTCTTTTTCATCATCATCATGTTTGTCTTCTGATAATTCATAGTTATGCGTTTGTTATTGAACTGTTTATTTTGCTGTAAATAGTGTTTCACAAGTATATGTAAAGGATACCTGCTTTCCGTTGCTCTGATTCCATATCCACACCGACATCCTTTGGATTACTTACCAATGTTTCCATCTGTTTTTGTCCTGAAGAAAATGATTTTCCAAAAAAGTTAAAGGAGTCATTTGGATGATTAGAGAACAAGACAAATCCCAACGCAAATTAATATATTGCATATGTATTTTACTTTATTTTTTTTTTGTGATAATAAGACTTTTCTTTAATCTCAAAAGGTCAGACAACATTGAAAGTGTTCTGTGTGCATTATCTCATTTAGTCATGAAAATAATCTTATAATGTTGATGATACTGTTATCCTCCCTTAAAAGCTCTGGGAATTGAAGCTGAGCAGCAAGATTAAGTTACATGTCTAAGAACACAATTAATTAAAACCCCAGTCTGTCTGATACAGATATCAGTACCTTAACCAGTGTGTCATACTGCATTATACTAACTTAAAGGTATGGTTACCATGTAATCAGTCAGCAATCACTTGTAGATTAATGACCTGACCTCATTTCATATCTGCCTGACAGAGAACTGTGATAAATTCGCTAAGATAACATGACCCTTAGTGGCTCCTGGCACCTGTTAATCTGTCTTCCTCTCATACACCCTGACATTCTTCAACTCTATAGCTCAGGTCTCTATTCCTGCACATATTAGACAGCATTGTAACTAAACATCTACATGCCTACTGCTCTAGATGTAGGCTAAAATCCCTGATAGACTTCTGTGTCCTCTTATTTTTTATCCCTCAAGTTTAACACAAAACCTAGCATACATTAGGTGTTCAATAAGTGCTTGTTAGATTGAAAAGAACAAATACTGGAAAAAAATATGCATCTCACAAACAAGCAGTTACTGCCATAATTTTATGTGAAAAATACCCTAAAATGTGTTTTCATGCAAATAGGCAGACTTCTATTGCTATTTGAAAATGGGCTAAAATCTTTGCAAAGGGTACTTTCTCAACATGAGCCATAACAAGCATATTGTCAAGATATTCTTTAGGAAGGCCAGTTTTTCTGGAAGTACCTGAGCTTTGTGGTTTGTAACGTGTTAAATAATTAAGTTGTTTTCAAAACTGTTAAAAGATAAGGTACCTGATGGATAATCAGCATCCCATCTACTCTGAGCAAAACTAGTTTTATTCTGTCTTCCGGGAATAATAAACTTGAAAATTGTTTCTAAATTAAATGCATCTATATTGTAATTGAAAAGCATTTCACTATTCCAGATAATTTAAGAGATGAGTCTTGATTTCATGTTCGAACAACTATTATTGTATCAGTTAAAGAAGTTTTTCTTTTGGTGTCTAGATACAATGATATATGTAATGAATTTCCTGCTAGTTCTGCTTTGTAAGGTTTGAACATGGTTGATTAACATCTTGGCTAATGGTTGCCATATATGTATGAAAATAAAATATAATACTCATAACCTTAAAATTATACAGAACCTATACAATTTTTTAAAAGACTTATTTATTTATTTTATTTTTTAGAGAGGGGGAAAGAGAGAGAGCACAGGGGGCAGGGGCAGAAGGAGAGGAAGAGAGAGACTCTCAAGCATATACCCCCCTGAGCATAGAGCCCAATGCGGGGCTTGATCTCATGATCTTGAGATCATGACCTGAGCCTAAATGAAGAGTCAGATGCTTAACCTACTGAGCCACCCAGGCATCCCTGTACAACATTTTATAAACATAGTTCAGAAGATTTCCACATTTCTCCATTCTTCTCTATTACCATCTTGATAACTGTTTTTCATTTTGCCTGGTAAAACTCATCATTAATAATTTAGAATTCATAGACTAATTAGATAATACATTAGAATTCTAGTTGATATAGTTTGATTGTGAACACGTTTACTGAGAGACAAAAGCTGTGAATAATGCCTAAGGTCACTTATTGTTAAAAAAAATGTTGATTTTATTTGATAGTAAGACAGCTGTTTCTCTGGGAGAGTTAAGCATGTTTTGCTTAGACTTAGAACAATGGGTAACAGTAACTGATAGGGTTCCAATTTCAGTCCACACTGCTCTTAAAATATGAAAAGCATGTAAAATTGATTAAAAACTATCTTATTTTCTTATATTTTTCCTACCAAACAATCATTTACTTCCAGGTCTTCTCACTGAAGGACTTTTGCCTTCACCTGGGATTAAATGTGTTTTTAGTACCATAAGACTCAGATGACCCTTAATAATGGACTGGAGTGGTGGTATACTTTAGGCGAAGGAAAATGAGGAAGAAAATTTGAATATGATTTTGTTTTAGCCCAATCCTTGTTTAAATTAGTATGGAGATGTCTGGAGGGAGTGGGCCATAGGTATAAAACAAAGGGCACACCATGGCTATTGTAGTTGTGCTGTAATTTTGTGATTATTTATCTTAACTTGTTAGAATTTTATTTGTTTTAAATATTGGAGGGGAGAGGATGAGAAATGATAACACGATTTCTTCCTGGCCTTATACTCTTGAGGTCAGCCTTACACAGGACTATGGATATTGCCTGCCTTCCTTTCTTCCTCCCACAAATATTTACTGATGCCTACTCTGTATCTGATTCTGGGTTAGATGTCTGGAATACTCTGAGACAACACAGTAAAAACCCTTACTTTGGTACAGTATTCTACTAGGATAAGGCAGACAGCAAACAAAAGATAATGAATAGTTTAGTGTTCTAGAACACGGTAGGCGTTAGTAAGTGCTAAGGAAAGTAGACTGGGGAAAGTGGGCCAAGAGCAGAGGGTCTCCTGGAGAGGAGTTATGTGATGTCATTGATAATGTGGAGGATCACTCAGGTGCCTCAGCTGTCAGGCCAGGTGATTCTTGCAAGGCAGGAATTTGGTGGAAAATTGGCCAGTCTATAAAAAAAAAAAAAAATGGCTTTGGTGGATGGGTGCAGCAAGGTAAGGGCCTTAAAAGCAATCCTGATGAGCAAGTGATTAGTCTTAGTAAGTAAGCTGTTTTAGTTGGCTCACAGTTTTATATCCTGTGAACAAGTATTTCTTGGAGCAACAGCTCAGGAATTAGTTTTTGGTTTAGTATTGTTGAACATAGGTTTAGAAAATAGCATCTTTTCTGAGTATTATTTAATATTGGAAGCTATGTTGGCTTCGATACTTTTGTTAAGCCTTCATGCCTTTATTTTTGAAATGGGAGTTGTAAGTATTAAATAAGATCAAACATGTGAGGCACTTATGTCTGAGCCTTATGTTGAATAAATACTCAACATATGCTAGCCGATATTATTTTTATAGGACCTTATTGAATAAACCATACACATTTTGATGCCAACATCAGAGAACCAAGTTCTGGTATCAGACTGCCTAATTTCAAATTCTGGAACATCACTTGCTAGCTCGTCTCCTATTATAGATTGCAAACTTTCTTTAATCATCTTTCCATATCTCATAACTGGAATGTAAAACAACACTTTTTTTTTTTTTTTTTTTTTTTTTTTTTTTGCTATTGGATTGCCAGTATCCAAACCAAAGTGACTGAAACCAAAATGTGTGTGCTTGTTTAACCTACACTATTAACAATCATTGCTTTATTTGCAGAATGACATGAATTACATAGCATCCAGTGGTCTTCTATTCAAAGATGGCAAAAAACGGATTGATTACATCCTGGTTTATAGAAAGTCAAATATACAGTATGACAAAAGAAACACATTTGAAAAGAACCTCAGAGCAGAAGGCCTGATGTTGGAAAAGGAGGTAGGTGCTTTAATAACACTAGTTATGTGATATAATGGGCTAGAAGGGATATAATCTCTTATGTTTTAGCCTGGGAAGTGTATAGCACATGTCTTTATAAAATGTATAGTTATTTTCTCCCAAATGTAAAAGAAATACTTATGTACTGTCCCACTTAAATGTGTATTCCTTTTTTACTTATACATTTCTGTAAGTTAATATTTTTCAAAGGGCATAACTATTTTTACAATTTTACAAATTGAAGAAGAAATGATTGTACCTCTATAAAGTACAAAACCTACGAAAAGAAAAATGCTGAAAGAAAAGAGTACCAAGCCGTTGATGTTTGGGTTTCAATATTGGAACTGTGAATGCGTTCCTTCTCAATCCTTTCTTTTTTTTTTTTTTTTAATGCCTTTATTTTTTTTTTCAGGCCTTATCTTTTCTTTTCTTTTTTTTTTTTTTAGTGCCATTTTAGGATCATAGCAAAACTGAGAGGAGGGTACAGAGACTTCCCATATAGCTCCTGCCCCCACACATTATGTCCCATTATCGACATCTCTGTACCAGGGTGGTACCTTTGTTACAATTGATGAACCTACACTGACTCATTATTATCATCCAGAGTCCAGTAGTGTTCACTCTTGATGTTTTACATTATGTGGATTTGGGTAAATGTACAATAAATGTATCTACCCTACAGTATTATGCAAAGTATTTTCACTGCCCTAAAAATCCTGTGTGTTCTGCTTCTGCATATCTTTGCCACCCTCAGCTCTTGGCAACCACTGAGCTTCTTACTGTCTCCACTGTTTTACCTTTTCCAGAATGTTGTATAGTGAAATCACACAATTTGTAGCCTTTTCAGGCTTAACGTCTTTCACTGAGTCGTATGCACTTAAGGTTCCTCCATGTCTTTCCATGGCTTTATAGATAATTTCATTTTAGTGCTGAATACCATTCCATTATCTAGATGTACCACAGTTTGTTTATTCATTCACCTACTGAAGGACGTCTTGGTGCCTTCCAAGTTTGACAGTTATGAATAAAGCTGCTTTAAACATCCTTGTGCAGGTTTTTGTGTTTTCAACTTCTTTGGGTAAATACCAAGGAGTGGATTGCTGGATCATATGGTAAGAGTATGCTCATTTCTGTAAGAAACCTTCAAACTGTCTTCCCAAATGGCTGTACCATTTTGCCTTCCCACCAGCAATGAATGAGAGTTCCTGACGCTCCAAGTCCTCACCAGCATTTGCTGTGGCCAGTTTTCTGGATATTGGCCATTCTAGTGGGTGGATAGAGGCAGCTCACTTTTTTCATTGGCATTTGCCTGAATATGATGTACAGCATCTTTTCATGTGCTTATTTGCCAACTATATGTCTTGTTTGAACAGTGAAGTGTCATCTAAGGCCTTTGAGTTGTTTCTTTCCTTATTGTTGAGTTTTAAAAATTCATTATATATTTTGGAATAACAGTTCTTTATCAGATGTGTCTTTTGCAAATATCTTCTGTCAGTCTGTTGCTTGTTTTCTCATTTCTTTTGACATTGTCTTTCACAGAGCAGAAGTTTTTAATTTTAAATAAGTCCAGCTTATCAGTTTCTTTTTCATGGACTGTACTCTTGGTGTTATATTTTAAAAAGCATCCTCATACCCACGGTCATAAGTTGTCTCTTATTTTGTCTTTTAAGCGTCATATAGTTTTACATTTTAATTTAGATCTTGATCCATCTTTAGCTAATTTTCATGAAGGGTGTAAGGTCTGTGTCTAGACTTATTTAGTGAGTTAGTTTTTACATGTGAATGTCCAGTTGTTCCAGCATCATGTGTTTAAAAACTGGTTTTGCTCCGTTGTTTGATCTTTGATCCTTTGCAAAAGATCGGTTGACTTTCATAAGTCAAGTTGATATTTATGTGGGTCTATTTCTAGGCTCACTATTCTGTTCCATTTATCTACTTGTCTATTTATTCACTAATACCACTACTGTAGCTTTACAGTAAGTCTTGAAGTCAGGTAGGGTCACTCCTCCAAATTTGTTCTCCTTCAAATCGTGTTGGCTATTCTGTGTCTTTTTCTTCTCCATAATCTTTGTCAGTATCCACAAAATAACTTATCGAAATTTTGATTGGCATTACACTAAATCTATAGATCAAGTAGAGAAGAACTGACATCTTGACAGTATTGAGTCTTCCTATCCATGAACATGAAATCTCTCTCCATTTATTTGGTTCTTCTTTGATCTCATTAAGTAGAATTTTGTAGTTGTCCTCATATAGACCTTGTACATGTTTTCCTAGATTTATACCTTAAGTAATTAGATCTTTGTGGTGCTCATGTAAATGGTATTGTGTTTTTAATTTCAAATGTCACTGTTCATTGCTGAAAGAAAGCAATTACTTTTGTATATTAACCTTTTATCTTAAAAAATCCTACTGTAATTGTTTATTAGTTCCAGGATTTGTTGTTGTTGTCGTTGTTGATTTGTTTGAAATTTTTACATAATGACTATGTCCTCTGAGAACAAAAGAGTTTTCTTTATTCCTCCCCAATCTGTGTACCTTTTTTGCTCTTTTTATACCATACTGTATTTGATAATACTTCTAGTATAATATTGAAAAGGAGTGGTGAACAGGTGTCTTGTTCCTAATCTTAGTAGGAAAGCTTCTAGTTTCTCACCATTAAGTATGTTAGCTGTAGCTGTTTTGTAACTATTCTGTATCAAGTTGAGGAAGTTCAAGTTTATTGCTAGTTTACTTAGAGTTGTTATCATGAATCAGTGCTGGATTTTGTCAAATGCTTTTTATGCATCTATTAATATGATCATATGATTTTTCCTTCTCAGCCTGTTGATGTGATGGATCACATTAGTTGATTTTCAAATGTTGAAACAGCCTTGCATACTTAGGATAGATCCCAGCTAGTTGTGGTGTATAATTCTTTATATACATTGTTAGATTCTATTTCCTAATATTTAAAAAAAAATTTTTGCGTGTATGTTCATGAAAGATATTGGTCTGCAGTTTTGTTTTGTTCTGTTTTCCTTGGAGTGCCTTTGTATGATTTTTGGTAATAGTGTAATGCTGGCCTCATAGAATGAGTTGGGAAGTTTCCCCTCTACTTCCATACTTCGAAAGAGATTATAGAAAAGGGCACAATTTCTTTCTTAAATGTTTGTACCTATCTGGGCCTGGTGCTTTTTGTTTTGGAAAGTTATTAATTAATGATTCGGTTTCTTTAATAGGTATAGACCTATTCAGATTGTGTACTTGTTGTATGAGTTTTGGCAGATTTTGTCTTTAAAGAAATTGGGGCATTTCATCTAGGTTATCATATGTGAGCATAGAGTTAACCATAGTATTCCTTTATTAACCTTTTAATTTCCGTGGGATCTGTAGTCACATCCCCTCCTACATTTCTGATACTGGTAATTTGTGTCTTCTCTCTGTTTTTCTTAGTAGGCTGTCTAGAGGCTTATTGATTTATTGATCTATTCAAAGAACAAAAAGTTTCATCAATTTTTCTGTTGTCTTTTCTGTTTTCAATTTTACTGATTTATGCATTAATTTTTTTTAATTGAAGTATTGTTGACATAATGTTATAGTATGCTCTAGTTCTTATTCTTTTCTTCTACTTACTTTGATTTAATTTGCTTTTTTTTCTGGTTTCTTAAGGTAGAAACTGAGATTATTGACTTTGAATCTATCTTCTTTTTTAATACATGCAGTCATTGCTGTAAGTTTACCCCTAAGCACAGCGTTCACTATATTTAAAGTTTAAATAGTTTAAATTTGATAAATTGTGTTTTCACTTGCACATAGTAGAAAAATATTTTTTTCCTCTGGAGATTTCATCTTTGCCCTATGTGTAATTTGGAATTGTGTTATTTAATCTACATATATTTTGAGATTTTCCATTTATCTTTTTGTTATTGATTTCTAGTTTAATTCCACTGTGGTCTAAAAGCAGACATTATATGATTTCTATTCTTTTAAATTTGTTAAGATGTGTTTTATGGCCCAGAATGTAATCTATCTTCTTGAATTGGTCCATGTGAGTTTGGGAAAAATGTATATTCTGCTGTAAATGAAGTAATTTATAGATGCCAATTATAGGTATTTGATCAGTGGTGTTGTTGAGTTCATTGATTTCCTGGTTTTCCAGGTTTTCTGCCTGTTGGGTTTGTCTATTTCTGATAAAGGAGTATTGAAGTCTCCATTTGAGGTAGTGCACTCATTTGTTTCTCCTTGCAGTTCTATCAGTTTTTGCCTCACACAGTTTGACATTCTTATTAGATACATACACATTAAAGATTATTATGTCTTCTCGGTGAATTGGCTCCTATATCATTCTGTGATGCCCTTCTTTATCCCTGACAACATTTTTTTCCTTGAATGCTTTTTTTAAAGTGTTCTTTAAAGAATTTTTTTTTTCTAGTGAAACAACAAAGCTACCAATGCTAATTAGAAAAATAGAAAGGAGATAAATAGAAAGGAGATAAAAGCATATATTTCATACTCCTTTTATCAAAACAAACAAAAACAAAAACCTCTTGCTATTTTAGTTAAACCTTTAAGGTCTTAAAAAACACATATTAAACATATATTTATCATATTACAGAAAGAAAAATCTTAATGTGAAAAATTAAAAGTATAAAAATGTACAAAATAAGAAATCAAAGGTTACATCTACTATCTCCCAACTCATGTCCTTTTCTTTATTAACAGCCCTGTTAATACCTTGATTTTATTCTGCTAGGTATCCCTCAGGATATTTTTATGTATATATAAATATGTACACGTTTTTTAGAAAAAAATAGTCATATTATACATACTATTCTACAACTCAAATCAGTCATTTAACAATATATTTTTGTTATCTTAAATTGCCATTATATTTTGATCTAACTCATTTTTTATGAGGTGTATAATATTACAACTTGGGGATTTAATTAGCCATTCCCTTATTCAAAGAAAAATTTTAAGTATTTGAGGGACCCCTAAATTACAAGTGGGATTCAACTACTTTTCTAAAAAATGAGACAGACCAGGTGAAAAAATGTTGATGATTTCTTTAATTAAATATCTAGATAATTTGCTAATAAATGTTATCAGTGGAATAGAGTACTCATGGATACTTGCATATGATATTGGAGGGCCCCTCCTTTTTTACCACAGGATGGCTCCTGTGATTAGTCTTCTAAGAAACACACATTAGGAAATACTGAATTATAACTTGAGGTGGCCCTAAGAAACTGTTGTATTTATATTTATTAACACTTTTTAAATATATATAAAATAACAGTTACAGTGCCTTGACTCTTCACAAGGTAAGGATTTATTCACACACTATATAGTGTTATAGAATTGGGCAAGTTGAATTCTGCTCTCAATTTTTGTTGACTCCTTTAATTGTGTTTCTTTCTTTTTTTTTTTTTTTTTTTGTCTCTTCTGGAAATTTTTAACCCAGAAAATCCATATCACTGGAGTAATTTAACCAATAAGTATTTATTACAAAAGTCCTATGAACTCAGTCTTGTGATAAGATTTTATCTCCCCATGATTTCTCCTTCATACAAACAATTAATCATTTTCTCATCTGTTCCCAGAGCAAGTTATACAGACATCCTTTTATAATATTGGTAGTTATTTTGCTTACACATCTCCAATTACTTATTAATTCAGTTAATAATCCTAACAGGTACTATTCAAGCTATTGGGGATCCAGTGAGTAAAGTAGACCTTATCCCTGCCTTCATTGAATTTACACTACATAGGAGTCAGTCTTTCATAATTTCAAACTGTGATAAGTGACCTAAAAGAAAAACAAATAATGGTAGAATGACTTATATCAAGGGCAGTGACCTAGTCTGGAGGGTAAGGGAAGAATAGAGGAAGGGAAGAAGTGAAATTAAAGAAATAGACTTTGAACTGAAGTTTGAAAATGGATAGTACCTAGAATAAGTCAAATAAAAGGGCTAGATGTGGTTTTCAGTACTGACTGCCCATCCTAATCACCTGGGGATCTCTTAATCTATTAATGCCAAACCCCATCATAATAGGAATCAATTGAATATCATGATGGTAGTGGGAGGAAGAACACTGGCATTTTTCAATACTGAAGTAAAAGGGTACCAGATGAGTATGAAAGGAGTGGTGAGGACTAAATAATTATGCCTAGTGGTATAAGACTTTTGATTCTTTTCTTAAGAAAAATGGGAAATTATTGAATAATTTTAAGCAGGGCAGGATCATGACCACATTTGTTTTCTAAGAAGATACCTTGGAATCCTGAAAAGAGGACAGATTTGAAGAGCAGGACTGGATGCACAGTTATTATGGGTGGCATTAGAGAGGAAGAGAAAGTATAGATTTGATAAATATTTAAGTTAAAATGTAGATACTTGGTGGTTTGGTTATGATAGGAAGAGAAAAGAAGATCTCAAGGATAATTTAGTATTGTGACTTGAGCAATATCTTTATTCATTCAAGGAGCATTAATGAAGTACCTATTATATGCTACATTCTGGGAATAAATGAGAATCATAAAATGGGCAATGTTCTCATGGGAAGAGAGGAGCCACAAAGAGACATGAAAAATTGCATAATGAGGAATGTCATGCAATTATTAAAACAGAATAATTTATTAAAGTTTTTTAAAGCTTTATTTATTTTAGAGAGAGAGAGCTAGCAGGCATTCACATGTGTGGGGGAGGGGCAGAGGGAGAGGGAGGGAGAGAATCTCAAGCAGACTCCCCGCTGAGCATGCAGCCTATCAAGGGGCTCAGTCTTATACTCATGGAGATCATGATCTGAGCCGAAATCAAGAGTCAGGCACTTAACCTACTGAGCCACCCAGATGCCCGGAATAACTTACATAAGGAATGTGGCTAGGTAGTTATGTTAGCATGTGTGATTTGAAAGAACGTGATGTAAACGAAAAGGAGTCCATCATGGGAAGATAAGGGGGCAGAATACTATCAGCAGAAGGAATAGCCAGTAGAAAACTACTTTTGACAAGAAGAGAGCTACTTTGGGGAAAAAGTGGGATGGAATTATGGGAATAAAGATCATAAGCTAGTAATTGAGGGACCTTTGAGAAATACAAGTAGAAAATCTTTGAGATTTGTGTTACAACCCCACGAGAAGTGTGAACTAAAGGTAAATGCTTTAGTCTTTAGAATATAGATGGTAATATAAGCCATGTACTAGGATGAAACCACTAGAGAGAAGAAAAGAAAATGAATCTAAGATTGAGCCTGTAAAAGGTAAGAGAGGAGAGTAGACATTTGAAGGTGTTGGAGGTAGGTGGAAGAGGCTGAGAAGAGGATCATAGGGAAAAGTGGATAGCAGGGTAAAATAGTGCTGAGCAGTCCAGTAAGACAAGAAGGAGGCCTGTTCCATTGGAGGTTGTGGGAATCTTTGGTGAAAGCTATGAGAATCATCTCTCTGAGGAGATGGACATGCAAGCAAGGTGGACATGGGTTGAAGAGTGATGAGGGAGTGGAAAAGCAGAGCCAGCAGCAAATGTCATCAGCACACTGTGCATGGGGGGATGGAGAGCAGTAGCCAGAGAGGGGAAAGCGCTCTCATGAAGTTTCACTTTTCTATTTCTTTCTGTTTTCTTGTATGAGATGCTTAAGTGATGATGGGGAAGATCCAGGAAAAAAGGGTGGAGGGAGGGGAAGAAAAAGAAAGGGCTTGTGATATGAGGACAGAGAAAAGGAAATTATGAACATGTCAGCAAGTATGAGACTTGTGAGCTGAGAAATAGAAATATCCCTTAGGGAACAAGTCCCCAGTTTTTAGATTTACATTCACCAGAGCTAAGCATCAAGTCTGGCAGACAGCAGTTTCAAGTCCTCATTATATCACATGTTCATATGGACAATTTCTAGATGATCACATCAGCAGTAGATAGTGACTCATAGTGGAAGGCCATATGAATGAATAGGTAGATGATCTGTAACTGTGTTTGTGTTCCAAGTACATTTCCAGATCATATGAGTGATCTGTCTTCTTCTTAGACTTACTCTCACGAGCTACCACATTCTGTTTTCTTTCAGCTCTCTGCCACCAGCTCGCAGAGAGTGACTTTGAAAAAACTCAATTTTTAAATTTCGACATCTCTTAAGAGTGAATGTTCTACTTCTTGGGAATTTTGGATGGAATGATTAAATAATCATGTGAAGTGTGAAGGCGGTGGGTGTTTTGTTCCCTCCGAAAAGCCTGCCTTCATCAGAGCTAACAGAACAGCGCCAGATTGGGAGCTTTTGATTCCAAGGGAGAAGTTCTCCCTGGCAACACCATCCCTTCACCAACCCCCTGCTCAGTAGCTGCGAGAAAATGAAACTACTTTTGTTTTGTTTTAAGTCGAGGTATAACAAAAGAGAAATTAAGTTGAGGAAGTTATAAAAGACTCTTCATGGTGCTTGAAAAAGATCTATATATATTTAAAGTTAAGACATACAAAATTAGAAATGTTCTAGCTGTATGTGCACTTAGCGTGACATTTCACTCCTTGATGGCAGAATTAATGTAGAAACATCTTTTAAAGCATCTCTTTTATTTAAGTGTGTTAGATATTTTCACATCTTAAAGGTTGACAGGAATGAATTAATAATCAGTGCTGTGCCAGCTATTCATGATGCTAATTTGAATTTTGACATAGCACCTCTTCCAGAATAATTCTGGTTTATTTGTGTTCTTGTTTCCATCATCTTTTGGTGAGGTACAACTTACATAGAACGTGAACTTAAGATAAGTTAACTCACTCATTCATCCATTCAACAAATGTTTAGTGAGTGACTACTGTGTGCCCAGCATTGAACTCGGTGCTTGGTATACATAAATGAATACAACGAAGATCCCTTCTTTCATGGCACTTACATAAATAAATAGTTCACTTATTAAAAGATAATAAATACTACAGGGAAAAGAATAGACAAGGTGAGAAAGATGGGGCAAGGACAGGCAAGCTGTAGCAAGTGACCAAATGGTAAGAAGTAGAATGGGTGAGGGGTAAAGTAGTAGGAGACAATATCTTTTAGTAAGATACTGAAGGTGAGATTATAAAAGGCTGTGTAGGTCACTGAAAACACTTTGGCTTTCACTCTGAATGCAATAAGGTTCTGAGAAGATATGTGATCTGAGTTATATTTTAAAGAATCCCTCTGGCCATTATGCTATGAATAGATTATCGGGGAAAGAATGTGAGCAAAGCCTCTGTTGGACAGCACTGTAGGAATGCCAGAGATGATGATGGCTTAGACCAGAGTGGGAGCTGTGGGGAAGCGGGGAGTGATCAACTCTGGTTGTACGTACTGAAAGGTAAAACAAATCAAGACCCATCTGTAGTGTGAAACCCACGCTTTCCTGCTGTGGAAGCTAAACCTTCTAAGACTTCTCCCAAAACGTGTCACTCACACCTTCTTCATGCTATGACTGTACTCTGGCAACCAACATGCCCAGGCTTCAGGAACCATGATGCTCTGAGGGAAAATGAGATCTCCATTTATACCGGAATAAGGTCCAGCTCCTGAGAAACTCTTTTTTTGTCCCAGGAGCTGTCTGTTCCACAAGAGAGAGCCCTGCTTTCAAACTCCCATGGAACCACTGGAGGGAATGCAATGTTCAAACATCAGTGTATTTCTCAAAGGCTTGTTATTCAGTCTTAAATTATTCTATATGTAGAATGTGTCAGTCTGGTATAGGTTGGTTTCTGTGTCTAGACTCATTCATTTTCATAGAGTCCTCTCTTCCAGATTCTGAGGAAAACAAATACTAGATACGTTTTCTGTAATCTATTGGAATAACTGATGAAAAAGAGCCCACCTCTCCCTAGGAACAAGCAATAACATACAGGGGACTATTTAAATACATATAAGGGAAGAGACATCTTCCAAAGAGACTATAGTCTATAGAAATATAATTTTATTACAATTTATATCGCCAGAAAAATATTTAATTCTTCAATCACTTGATTCAAGTCACTCTAGAGTTTTCCCCAAATACAGGTTATTACTGGTTTTGTATTTGTGTAATTCAAAAGGCCTATTATTGAAGGCTTACAAAGCCAAGGGATAAAGATGAATCTGGTAGCTATTTAATGAGAAAAAACGAGAAAGAGGTTGAGAAAGAAAGATTCCAGTGAAATTTTGAAGTTAGCCTTTATTTTGGCTCAGGTCTGATTGAAGAAGCATGCTCTCAACAGAGAATGAACAATTCTGGATATCCTGTTACGGTTGGGTAGTCTGTATGTCCAGTCTCTTAAAATACTCCTAACAGCTCTCGGTGAGTTAAGATCATTGTCTCCATTTCTCAGGACAGAAAACAGGATCAGACAGGTTAGGTAATTGCCTCAAGTTCACAGAGCTAAGTAAATGGTAAAGACGGAATTCACACTTGAGTCTTTGTGATTCCAAACACAAAGTATGGTATGGTTCTGTCTACCATACCATGTGATTTCTTCTAAGTACGCAGTTAGGATTGAAAAAATTTAAATTGTCCCTGCTAGGCAAAAAGGCAAGTTGGTATAACACCAGTAGCCAATGCTATAATTTCAAAAGAAGGATCTTTTTTATCAATTTGAATATAAGAACTTCTGTATGGCAAAAGCAGGAAAAACCATAATAAAACATGAAATTCTTCTTTCACTTGCCTCAGTGAAGGAGTGATTCAAATACCTATGCTTTTTATGCTTTAAAAAGATTTTCTTGATTCTATCAATCCCGCACAGAAATCTTTCTCTCTCTTTTTTTTAATTTAAATTCAGTTTAGTCAACATATGGTGTAGTATTAGGTTCAGGGATAGAATTTAGTGATTCATCTAACACCCAGTGCTCATTACATCAAGTGCCCTCCTTAATGCCCATCACCCAGTTACCCCATCCCCCCCACCTCCCCTCCAGCAGCCCTCAACTTGTTCCCTATAGTTAAGAGACTCTTTGGTTTGCTTCCGTGTTTTTATCTTATTGTATTTTTCCTTCCCTTCCCTAATGTTCATCTGTTTTGTTTTTTAAATTCCACATGTGAGTGAAATCATAGGGTATTTGTCTTTCTCTGACTTATTTCACTTAGCATAATACCCTCCAGTTCCATCCACATTGCTGCAAATGACAAGATTTTTCTTTTTGATGGCTGAGTAATATTCCATTTTATATATATTCCATTTATATATATATATCTCACATTTTCTTTATCCATTATCATTTGATAGACATCTGGGTTCTTTCCATATTTTGGCTATTGAGGACTTTGCTGCTATAAACATTGGAGTGCATGTGCCCCTTTCAAATCACTATGTTTGTATCCTTTGAGTAAATACCTAGTAGCAGCACAGACACCTTTCAACCAAGCCTGTAATAATTGCTAAAAAGAACCTAGAGAGAACATCATAATTCTTCTCCTTTTCCTTTCTAGCTAGGTAAAAAATATATTTTTAAACAAATAGTTGTTTGAATGAATTAATGCTAATTTTAAAAAAAATCTAGACATTGTTTTCTCAGTCATAGCTAACGTGTATGACCTTGATCTAAATTCAAGGGCCTGTTGACATTTAACACATACTGTGTCTTCTTCTGTCATTGTGAATTTTATTCCCACATATTTACCTGTAATTTAAAGCAAACATATTTGAAGTAGGAAGCCTCTTAGGAAACTGTACTTATGTGAAAACATCTTTTGCTATTTTTCCCATGGTGATTTGCAAAATAGAGGTACCTCGCTAAACTATCAGGAATAAAATAATCCATAGTCCAAAATTTTGAAAATTTAGTTTACTTTCTCACCTTGGACATTTTTAGCAAGTACACACATATTAAAATTGTCTCACAAGTCCTCTAGTGAGATGAGAAACCCACAATTTCCTTGACCATAGACTCTCTTGCCTCTTTTTTCATAGTACTCTGTGGAATAAACTTCAGCAAATTCTGGTCTGCGGAAGTGCATGTCCGATGGCAATGATGCCCTCTATATCTGAGTATCAGTCAGATGACTGCCCCATGGTTTTCTAATAATACTGTTTGAAAATATTGGTGATACAAATTTGAAATATTATTCTGGAAAACTTATGAAATTAGCTGCACCTAAAATATAGGGCTTTGTGAATGTACGGATATAAAACTGTACAGTTTAATTATAAAAATGTGATTTTAAATTAAAATGATACATTTCTTCCATAATTTTGAGCTTTTAAGATGGTTATGTTTCTTGAGAAGTTCCATCTAGCTGAAATTTCAATGAACAACACTAACCAAATGGAGTCCAGCTGTGTCTCACCTGGCAGGCATGCTAAGTGGAAGCAAACCACAGTTGTTCCTTTATATATCAGCATCCGTAATCACTTGAAGGATAAGCTCTGTGGAATTCATCGCTAGAATAGTCATGAACATCCTTCTTGCTGTGTGGGCCTCAGATAGTACAAGAACTTGAGAAAATAACTGTTTAGGTTTTAAAAAGAATAGAATATGACCATGAATGATACAAAATGCCAAACTAGTCAATTATTTAGTTACCTGTTTTAGACTGGGCCACACCTAAGAATCCTAATAATTATCTGGTTCAAAAGTGCAGCTGATTCTCTGTTAGTAATATGAACAAAATATTCAGAACTATGGAATCCAATTCTGGGAATTCTGAAGAATTAGAATTTTGTTAAAAGCCCCATAAATAATTTTGATGCACATTTGACTCTGCTTAAAAACCTTTTATGTGGATCAAAGACACTTAAATTCTTATGGACTAGAAGGTTAAAGTAAGTGTGCAAATTTGACAGCTCTGTAAGGTCATGGACTTGTATGATTTATACTCCATTTTTCCCCCCCAGGATTTTCATAAGACCTAGCAGGTAGTAGTTACTCAATAAAATATGCTAGAAGAATAAGTGAATGAATCAATAAATGACTGGTGCCAACTGTCAGTGCTTTCTGTTCCCTCTGAGCAGGATCATGATAAAGTTTCCAACAAGAATAACTTCAGATTCCTAACTGGCTCATGATTTTTCTGATTGGGTATTCTGGATCTTGATAACAATCAATATAAGAAAAGTCATTCTTGTATGCAATGGCATTATTACATTTTTATGAAGGTTTTTCTGTACTAAGATTTTTTATTCATATCAGTCCCCCTTAAATCAGTAACAGTGATTTATGGGGAGACAAGGTAACAGTGTTTTTTCCTTTCAAATCAAATTGTGGCAAAATATCATCAGCTCTGATTCTAAATAATGGTGCCTGCTTTTCTATCCTTTGCAGCCAGCTGTCGCAAACCCTGATATCATGTTTATTAAAATTCATATTCCATGGGACACGCTGTGCAAGTATGCAGAGAGGCTAAATATCAGGATGCCCTTCAGGTACTTTCAAATTTTACTTCATTGGATCTCAACGTTTATTAAGATGAGTCTGTTTTTGTGCAAAACTTTAGAGCAACAAATGCAACTCTTTCTACAGAGCTTTTTCTTCCAAATGTTAGAATATCTTGGACACTTTCTTTTTCCTTCGGATATATTTGTCAAATGTGATAAACCTTATGGTCCCTTGGATGTTTTATATCTTTTCTAGGTGGACTTGCTTAGAGGAAGGGAAAAATGGTTGTTTTCAGAATTTAACTTATAATTTCCAAGATCAGTCTCAGTTCTTATTTCATATGGGTAGGTAAAAACTCTTACTGTTTTTGCGCGGGGCAGGGAGCACCCGTAGCATCCATTTGTAAACAAACACCGTGTTTCTCTTGGTATAGCAGTTAGCAAGAGTCATTCCTTGCAGTTCAACCACATGGTTTCTTAGCTCTGTCCTCAGTAGCAGAGGATACATGGGAATGGGAAGCCGGCTCCATTCAAAGATTTTTCCATTCTTCCTAAAGATTGAATAGACCTGAGTACTAATGATACAACTTTTTATACCTTCCACTTTTTATCTTAAGATAATTTAAAAATGTGTAAAAACATTCCCTGAAGTATTACTTAAAATTGTGGAAAATGGAAATATCTTCTATGTTTGACAGTAAAGGAGTAAATCAGAATACACCCTTTCAATGGATTATAATTCATTTACAGAATGAATGGGTATAGGATTTCTTAAAGATTGTAGCGAAATAGTAAATAATAGAAGTTAAATTTTACATACGTTATGATATGTAATTACTCATACAATGTAATTTCAACAACATAAAATGCATAGAAATGAAGTAGGAAGAAAATATAATATGCTAAAAATGACTCCTCCTGATAGGTGCGATTGTGGGTACCCGTTATTTTATTTGTTTATATCGCAAAATTATCTACTTTTAACAAATTCTAATTTGCGTGATGTAAACACAGGATGCAAAGGAAGTATGACACTCAAGATGATGACCTAGTTTCTGATATCAGGATGAAATTGCTAAAAAATTTCCAAATTAATCTTAACTAATCAGGTGCCCTTATCCACCCTTTGTCCTGTGATTTCACCATTGTTTC
This sequence comes from Ursus maritimus, assembly GCF_017311325.1. NCBI lineage: Eukaryota > Metazoa > Chordata > Mammalia > Carnivora > Ursidae > Ursus > Ursus maritimus. Next base: position 13,460,841 of record NW_024424786.1, read on the forward strand.
TAAAAAGAGTTGTAATTGAATTCATGCACAAGCTAATTTCCTTGTAGATCTAAAAGGAGGAAACCCTTAGAGTCCATCACAAAGTGTCCCATTTCTGTGGGTTTCAGCATTCAGGTTCAGTTCAGACTGAGTCAACATTGTGTCAAAACATCTCATCAGAAAGACTGCATATTGTCCCCCCTAACCTCCTCTGGACTTTATACAAAACAGATGTTTGTCAGAAGTCCGGAAGATTTTGTTCCTTTTGTGCTACACAAGGAAGGATTTGACACAATTTGACCTAGATCCCAGCAAAGGGCTTGTTCTTAAGGCTGCAGCTATACTTTCACTCAGAGAAAGAATAAGTTATGAATACAATGTCACTTAACATGTTTGCTTTACTCCAAGTATTGGATATTCAAAATTCAAAGATTTTTTTTTATCAATTCACTTTCCAAATAGCTTGATTCTGCCATAGTCTACAAGGAAAAAATCTTATGAAGACAATGGCAACAAAATTTACACTGTCAAACTTTTCATCTAGCTCTTTTCACCATCATGTCGGATTTTACTAATTTTTAAAAATTGAAGGTCTGTTTGGAGCACATTGACCTCCTCTCTGTCCTTGCCCTTAGTCTTATCTTTTCAGATAAATTTTGAGAAACTCAGTGATAGAGTAATCAGTACTTTCAAAGCTTTAATTTTTAAAGAATCTATACTGAATTTAATTCCTTTTGTTGCTTTTTCTCAGAAGTTCACTAAAAAACAGTTCCCTTGCCAGATTGTGAGTGTCCTCAGTTGGTATGAATTAGAGTTTAGGTCTCCAGGCTGTGTGCCATGGTGTCCTGACCTACAGTAGCTTTTGAAGATGTTCTCTTCAGAGAGATTTTGTTTTTCTTTTTTAAAATGATGTTCATTTTTTAAAAATTTTCCTGGTACTATTACATTTGAAAGGAGAGTGCTGATACATCTAAAGAAAGAAATATAAAAACCCTGAAATGCATGCAGTTACTATCTCTTCTTGATATTGTGCCAGAAATTTCTTATTTATAATATGTTTTTTATTTTATTTTACTTAAGATTTACTTATTTGAGAGAGAGTGCATGCTCACGAGAGAGAGCACGAGCAAGGGGGGCAGAAGGCAAGGGGGAGAGTGGGAATCTCAAGCAGATTCCCTGTGAGATTCCCCGCTGAGCACAGAGCCTGATGTGGGGCTCAGTCCCAACACCCTGAGATCATGACCCGAGCAGAAACCAAGAGTCAGACATTCAACTGACTGCACCACTCAGGTGCCCCCCTATAGCATGTTTTTTTAAATAGTGTTTACAATTGCTGCATTACTAAAACTGATGGAAAATGCCATTAAATTCTTATGATGTAATAATATAAATATTAGAACTGATATGGAACATTTTCAAAAATGTATCAAAGGGGGGCGCCTGGGTGGCTCAGTCGTTGAGCGTCTGCCTTTGGCTCAGGGTGTGATCCCGGCATTGTGGGATCGAGCCCCACATCGGGCTCCTCCGCTGGGAGCCTGCTTCTTCCTCTCCCACTCCCCCTGCTTGTGTTCCCTCTCTCGCTGGCTGTCTCTATCTCTGTCGAATAAATAAATAAAATCTTAAAAAAAAAAATGTATCAAAGGAATACTACTTCCACAGGTTCTTAAGAGAAAAATATCCTGTGAGCAAATATGTTTCTGAATTTCTGAGTTAAAGAGTAAGTTTATTTACTGTAGGAATTTTTAGAGAAGTGGTTCTCATTCTGCCTTTAGAGTACAATCACCTGGGACACTTAGTAAATATAAGGTTCCTGGAGCCCTCCCTCCCAGAGATTATGGCATACTTCTGTGATATGGCATAATTCTAGAACAGAAGGTATATACATTTTTAATAAGCATCCCACAGGATGCTGATGCAGATGGTAAAGAAATACTGTCTTAGCAATTTTAATATTCTAATAATTCTGACCATGTTTATACATTTCAGGAGTTGATTATACAAAGCACCCTTACCATTTAATGATAGGATTTTTTTTTTATCTTAATATGTAGGTGTTCTTGGGAAAACAGTTTGACAAATACTGGAACACAGAGTTTTCTTGGAACATTTTCCAGATCAATTTAAATAATAGATGTAACATTAACTTCTTAGTAACTAACTTCTCATTTATTTATAAGGCATACATGAAATTTGTCAGAGCCATTGCCTCATAAAAAGAGAATGCTATACAAGCATAAACTAAGTGGCCAAGTGTTTTTATGGTGGCAGATTCAGTTTCCAGTTGTCAACTATTATCGCATTTAAGAACATATATCCTGCCTTACAATAACAAAGAACTTAAACAGGAAAAAAACACATATCTCTTTTTAGGACAAGAGTTTTTGAAAGATTTATGCATGAAAACTTATACATGCTTCGCTATCCCACATATGTATTCAACATTGAAACCTACATGTTATATTTCACAAAGAAAAACTGCAAATTTATTTAAAAATTATTAAAGTTATAACCCTGCCATACAATAAGGAGAAATTATTGTATGAACATGAATCTTGAGCATTTTATCTAAATTCTCTGCTCAAATGTATGTGTAGAATTTTATACATCTAAATTTTCTAGCATTTCCTTTTTTGATTATTATCCCAAAGTAAATATTAGACTTGATGTTTCAAAAACTATCCAAGAAAATTTCCGAGAATGAAAATAGCTCAAATTTTCTTATTTTTCTCCTATCAGCAAGGACCGAGCCTGTGTCTCCCACGTTCCAGAAATACTAAGTCCTGCTCTCATTATTTTTCTTTTGATTCAAAGGTGGTTCCTATTCATTCTTACCCCTTTCCTATTAAAAGAATCAAACATATTTTAAGATGATTCAGTCATCCCCTTGCTTCTCAGTTTGAGTTCCTTAATAGGATTCTTAATCTTCTCCCACAAATATTTTAAACATAGCAGATTGGGAGGGGGGAGATATTTTTAAACCATTAAGAACAATTTTTTTAATCACAGTTGAGATTAAACTTAGATCACTTTTTTATGCAAAGGACACTTCACTCAAAAATAAAATAACAAAGAAACAGATAGGCAGCCCAACATAGGAAATAGGTAAGAGTGGAGCAGTTCTGCCTGACAAGGTGGGGACCCAGGGTTCCACCGATGTGACTGCCCATCTCCCTTGGCCCTGCAGGCATCTCCACATATGACCACATGGCTGTGTGAAACACTGGTTTGGAAACAGTGGTTCCCGTCACGATTTACTTACAGTTTTGAGTGGTTGTTGTAAACCGTGGGAAGGTAGGTAGGTAGATAGATGCTGCCTTGAGTCAAGGTATAAAATAGTAGAATCTTTCAAATGAAAAATTAGGGAAAAAATAAAGAAAGCCCTGTCTATGAACAATATGTAGTTAATAAAGTACAGGGTGGAGGATTGTGGGTAGAAAATGATTTGGTCCTTCAGGATCATTTATGAAGAAGAATTAAGGAAAATTGCAAGTTATCATTGACTTCATGGATTAAAAATACACTTTTATATTGTTGGGGAAAACAAAATCTCCCCCAACCCAGAACACTTCACAGAGGTAGAAGAGAAAGAAAACACGTGTATTATTGACTGAGCATTAAATCACAACGTGATGTACATCACAAGCAGTTCGCTAAGAGATTGCAAAGACAGAGAGAAATCTCACCCTTTAATATAGCCGAACAGATAAGCAATAACCAGTCCTCAAGTAAGAGGACTCGACAGCACTAATTGTCACACAAGGTTCATCCTAGATTTGGCTGATAATTAGAGTGCTGCTTAATTGGGAAAAGTGAGTCTCTTCATTTTTATTTGCTTTTATAATATTAGTGGTCTAAAAGGTGTCTTTATTCATCTTTTGTGACTTTCTTCCTTTGTTTTTCTTTATTGTTCCAAAAACATTTCAAAGATAGAAAAATGTTTATGAGAAATTTCAAACTAGCAGCAATAAAGATAAATGGAGAATAGTGTTTAATCCAAATGTCCCCTTGCTTTTCTAATATTCTTTACTGTGTCTGTGGTTGATAATTATAATTTTTACATCCTCTACATAACACTCCTAGATTGTTTGTGCTAAAAATTATGTTAAACTCATTTCTACATTTGTAGCTTAAAAAAAATAATACCCCGGGGCGCCTGGGTGGCACAACGGTTAAGCGTCTGCCTTCGGCTCAGGGCGTGATTCCGGCGTTATGGGATCGAGCCCCACATCAGGCTCCTCTGCTATGAGCCTGCTTCTTCCTCTCCCACTCCCCCTGCTTGTGTTCCCTCTCTCTCTGGCTGTCTCTATCTCTGTTGAATAAATAAATAAAAATCTTTAAAAAAAAAAAATAATACCCCTTTTAGCAAATGTTTATTAAATGCAAAGTGGTCTCAGGCACTGAAGGAAACAAATACAACCGTAAATTAAACAAAGACTCATTCATCGGAGCACTTACGAATTATCAAACAATGTGCCAAGTATACAGCAGGCATACAAAGTCAAATGAAGTAAAGCTACTATCTTCAAGAGGCCCAAGGTCCTGTAGAAGATAGTCCATGATCAGTTATATAATGATGACTAGATAGTGCAAGACAATCTGTGTGGAGGAAGTTCAGAGAGAAGATGGGTTTATATTCCAATGCGGGTTGAATTATGCATGCACACAAATTTTTGTATATTTGAAAAAATGAAGGGGGGAAAATATTTAAATGAGTTTAGGGTAGACTGGCAAGCCTTGAAATTCCGTATTTGAATTTCGTATTGAGGTATGGCAGGGACAATTGAAAAAAATAGTTTTTATCAATAGAACTAGTGTCTGAAGTGAAATATATGGTAGTTCAGAAAGTTTTCAAGTTTTCTAAGCAGTTCATAACACAGTTAGGACCAAATATCGATTGTCCTCACTCAGCTCTGCTTTCTAGATGCCACAGAAGGAGGAATTAACTGATCCTCTGAAATGGGTTTTATTGGGTGGGGATAAAAAGGCATTTTAGAAGGCCTAGACTAGGAGATTTCTGAGCTCCAAAATGAGGAAATCTTTTAGGAGATGAATTAACCTCTGTCATGAACTTTTAGAGTCTCTAAAATTAGACATGCTACACACGTACTTAAAACACTCAGTGTTTTTCATCCATTGTTTTTCATCCAAAAACCTTAGAGTCAGTGGTAAAACCCCTTGGTTATCTGAGCCTTGTTGGTCATCCCTGCCAGTTCTTTAATCACTATGCTCAACTTGCAATTTATACTCCAGAGATTACTGAAGTAGTTGCAGTTCCCTGAATCTTAAAATACTTGGTGTTGCTCCTGTAACCATTTCATATGCAACACAGATAATACATGCTCTGGGAGTTTTCCTGACTTCTTTCTCCTTCATCTACAATGACTAATTGAGATCCCTTCCTAGGTACTTTGATAGCACTCTCTGTTTTTCCTGCATTATTACAATTTATTATAACTATCACTTGTCTCCTCAACTGTAAAGGAAGCTCTTTGAGGGTAGATGCCCTCTTTTTTTCTATACATTTTTAATGGTTCTACCTTAACAGAGCTTGCAGAATAACTCTTTATTACAAATGTGTTTAGATGGGTAGAAATATAAATGGATGGATGGATGGTTGGATGACTTCATATAAGCAAATGATCTGGTTAATATGCACTGTGTAGCAGAAGACAGACTCAAAAAATGGAATTAAAAATCAAATATTCAAAAGTGATCTATTGATTTATCAAAGTTTTTTGTTATTAGTAACTTAAAGTCTGAAATTAAGACAATGTACATTCAGAATTCTATTATATTGGCTTATTTCATGTCTTTCTTAGGTGTGTTCAAGTTGGAGGGTTAATATACTCAACATGATTGAATGTTGTCATTCATTGGTTTCTCTTTTTTCACATGACTGTCTTCATCTGTTTCTATTATTTTTCAGGAAAAAATGCTACTACACTGACCGGAGGAACAAATCAATGGGCAGGTCAGTGGGTGATGCATAATTTGTTTACAACCGATTTGTCATTTGGAAAAGGAAATAAAAAGAAAACATTCCATTACCCATATCAGTAGTTGTAAATTTTGGGAAGAAAAACTTTGTTGATTTTTTCAAAGATTTCCAAAATGACTTATGCCAAATTTAACAATGTTTAAAATCAGATAATCTCTTTTTTTTCTATTTCTCATTGCCATTCCTGCAATCTTCTTTAAAAAAATAAAATGATTTTATTTATTTATTTGTCAGGGAGAGAGAGCACAAGCAAGGGGAGCAGCAAGCAGAGGGAGGCAGAGCAGGGAGCCTGATGTGGGGCTTGATCCCAGGACCCAGAGATCGTGACCTGAGCCAAAGGCAGCCATTTAATGACTGAGCCACCCAGGCGTCCCTACAATCCTCTTTTGGTATAATGTTGTGACAGGAGGATTTTCATTGCAAGTTAGCATCTTCGGAGATTCTAATTTAAAAAAGAGTTGTAAAATCATGATTGATGGGCAAATGATGACCCACTAGAGTAATAGAAGAACAGACATGGAAGAAACCCCACCATTCAATCGAAATCTCTTCTTTGACAGAGGTGGTCAAGGAGAGACCAGCATCCAGAGTGATGAAGTGGTTTACGAAGGCCACACAGCATCTTTTCAAATCCTAGGCCTACTCTTATTTCACCAGCTGAGCTGCCTGTCTTATCCTAATATTGAAAACAAACTTTTTTTTAAGAGCTTCATCTCAAAACTTCTCTTTACCTACTAGGTAACAGTAGCTATGACAAAAAAATTTGTCAAACCACAACCCTGAGACAGAAGCTCTCCCAACCGAATCACCTTGGCCCTGTTTCACGGAGGAAAATGAGCTTCCATTCAATGGATGCTAAAAACAAAAGGCTTCTTATACTTGGCTGTTTTTCTGCTCATTGCAAAAGAATCAATTAATGAAAGCAAAATACGATAGAGTACAGTCTATTGAATAATGCTGCAGGATGTTACAAGTCAGAATGACACAAAACTAGAGTCATATAGTGTGAACATCAGAACATTTTAGGAAAAGATTCCATAAATCTAGTTCCTTTACCAGAGAAAGCATCTGAATATAATTTAGAACTTTAGGAAAAAATTTCATTTTAGGAGAGGAGAATGTTGGTCTCTCTTAAGCATTAAATTTAAATGTGGTAGGAATAGGTGACAAGAAAAGTAAATAATGGGGGGAAACTTGAAGTTAGAGTGAATATTAAAAGAATCAGTACTTAAAAGTCTCTTAAAAATACTAAAATTATTAGTGACGCTCCTCATCCGGGTCAGATTTTTCTGTTTATCGGGTTAACATGCTCAGATTTAGAATGAACTTTTATCCTTCCCCTTGTGCATATTTGGTCCTGGTCTGTATAGCAAATTTCCAAAATTATTTTTATAAAATAAAGTAAAAATCATTTGAAATTATAATATATGAATTTACAACTGCAGAGGGTTTTGTTTGTTTTTCTCTGCATGTGCCTGTGTCGTGTTTGATGTGTTGATAAGATGTCTCTGGTTAGGTTCAGTGTGCTCTATAGAATTAGTGAGATTTTGCTACTGTGTAATTAGTGGTTTTCTGATAAACAAGCATCTTTCAGAGACTTGTGGAAGGGTAGAATCCTGTATATTAAAATAGCAACACGGGACGCCTGGGTGGCACAGCGGTTAAGTGTCTGTCTTCGGCTCAGGACGTGATCCCGGCGTTATGGGATTGAGCCCCACATCAGGCTCCTCTGCTATGAGCCTGCTTCTTCCTCTCCCACTCCCCCTGCTTGTGTTCCCTCTCTCACTGGCTGTCTCTATCTCTGTCGAATGAATAAATAAATAAAATCTTTAAAAAAATAAAATAAAATAAAATAGCAATAAATTTCTACCTTTTTTATAATAATATTTTTTATTATATTATGTTAGTCACCATACAAATTTCTACCTTATATTACATAATTTGTTTTTAGAGTGCACTTGTGTTTAGAATGCATGATAAACGTGTATATTAAATTCTAAAGAAAACATTTTTTTATTACGTTCAGTTAGCCACTGCAGAGTACATCGTTAGTTTTTGATGTAGTGTTCAGTGATTCATTAGTTGCGTATAACAGTACTCATCACAACACGTGCCCTCCTTAATACCCACCCCCCAACGCCCTCCCCTCTGAAACCCTCAGATTGTTTCCCCGAGTTCATAGTCTCTCAAGGTTCATTTCATTTCCTCCTAAGAAAACATTTTTAATAGTGGAAAAAATGTGAGTTTTTTTCTATTTTTGTCAAACTTAAAAGTAAACTAGAAAAATAAGTACTTTATTATGTGTCATAATATATTTTATTACCTTTTGTGTTTATTATTATTTTCTGTTTAATTTCATGAAATGGAGATTCAGTTATATGTTCCAAATAATTATTAAAATACCTTAAACATTACTACAGCCCACCTTTTTACAATTTACTTATTACAAATAGTTCTCTTTGTTCCTTGACTTTTTGGATCATATGGGAAGGATAGCAAATACAGAGGAAGGGCGTTTATAAAAGTATATGGCATATTAAACTGAGGAAAAAGATCTCATGTTATTTGCTTGAGTTTAGACTTTCACTTAGGGGGATGACTGATTTCAATATTTTTTTTAAACTTTAGAGAAAAACTTTAAGTGTCCCGCCTCCCGTGTGTGTGTGTGTGTGTGTGTGTGTGTGTGTGTGTGTGGTGACCATCATTGTTATAAAATTTTAAAAACCTAATTTGTAGACAATTGGCCAGAGAGAAATGAAAATCAATTATGTGCACTTAGATTTCACTTGTGATTTTCCTTTCTTGAAGTGGGAAAGATGTTTTGTGCTTGGGTATCTTAACCAGTACACGTGAGGTGATGAATAATGTACACGCAATTATCCAGCTTTTGAAGATCACCATTTCTCCTGGCAGGTTGATAGGAAATGGCTGTAGTTGTATTATTGCTGCTATCTTATCATTTGTTTACAAAGCACTTTCACATTCAGTTATCAAAACATCTTCAAAATGACCCTTCAGGGAAGCAGAACAAAGAGTAACTAGTTTTGCAGATCTGGGAGAATAAATGACCATTATCACCACTCTCTACTAACTCCATGCCTCCTCCCCCAGATTTCACAGCTGGTTGGGTAGAGCTGGTGCTCTGACCAAGTTCTTTGGGCCCATTTATCCAGATTTCTTTTCAATTTCCGTAGAATTCTCGGCTTTCCATTGATTTTGGCCAAGGAACTTAAAGCTCCATTAGAAGTCATTTTCATAATATGCCGTGAAATCTTGAATCTGCAAGATGGTCAAGTTGACCAAGATTTGGTAGAGTGTAGGTACTGCATTAGATCATGTTCGGTGACATGTTGGTGAGATTGGTAGTAGTAGACAGAGTAGTAATACTCTCTTTCCTTATTATTATTGCAAACATAATTGAGTGCTTGCTGGGTGCTTAGCACTGTGGATTCAGCCATTACTTATTTAATCCTCAAAATATCCCTTCCTTTAAGAGATGAGAAAATTGGATAAGAATCAAGGAAATTGAGTAATAATCTAGAACGTTGCATCCCGTGATTCAAATCCAGGCCTGACCACCTTTCACTATTAGAATCATTTACTTCTTCATAGAAAGTGTATATGAAAAGTCCACATTATAATACTGTTTATTTCTATAAAAAATGAGTGATGGTCTGAAGGCCCTTTTATTTCATTAATGTTTTTAAAATTCACCTCCGCTTCTTGTATGTTTGTGTGTTGTCAGAGATAGGCCCTGAAGAACTGTAATTCATCAGCATTTCTTAAGCGCGGTCAGAATGTATCCTTTCGTTTGATCCTTCTGGCACCTAGTAACTAGGTAGGACAGATAGAATTACTTCCTCTCTCTAGAGATAAGAACCTAAAGCTCAAAGATTGAAAATGCTTGCCTCAATTTCAATAGCTGGCAAATTCAATCCTGAAAGACTCCTCCTCCACCTCCTACCCCAGTGTGTTCCTCCCTGTGCCAAGTTTAAAAAGCTAGAGTAATTGCTGTATAATTCACTCAGTGATGTATAAATATCTATGCACGAGTTGCTGAATAAGGAGCTACTCTGTGATTTCAGAGGCTTTTGTTATCATGAGAAGAAGCAAAATGAACACCTCAGATATCTCCCATTTATTATTATAGGCTAGAAAGAAATGCTTTGGTCCTTCCAAAACCAAAAGTGACTTGGGATCTGTATGATAACCTACGTGGTAAAGGAAAGGTCCAGACTCTCCATATGCTAAACTTTACATCAGGAATTGATTGTTATTTCAAATTATGCATAGTAATTTTACCAAAATAAACTTGAGTGGAATAATTCCTAAGATACACTATTAGCTACCCCACATTGCTATCCTAAATTTTTTAAAGTTTAAGCTGTGCTGGCCAAACAGATATTAAGATACATTGTGCTTGTCTAAGAATTATCCTATTCTGCTACTTTGATTCTTACTATTGTGGAAGGGGCCAAAAATTGACAAAGATAGAACCTCATAAATAGTGTGTAAATATTGCAGTTTTTTAGAAGTAAACACAATTATTATTGCAGTCACTCAGAATTAGGTTTTCAGAATCAATCTCTGGACTCAGTCTCTTTCTTTTGCTTGTTTTTCCTTGTAAGGTAAATATGGTTCCTGTCAGTATAGATAGGGTAAGAAATGGGTTGTGACTGTAATCTAAAGCTGAGACCAAAGTATCCTGATGTGAGATTTCCTGAAACAGGATCTTAATCATATATCTGGTGTCTGTACTAATCCCAGTACTCAAAGTGCAGCCAGTGGATAGCAGCATGGACAGCGCATAGGAGCTGATTAGAGCCCAGAGTGGAACCTGCTTGGGATTCTTTCCTTCCTTTCCTTCCGCCCCTCCCCTCTTTTAAAAATAAATAAGTAAATCTTCAAAAACATAAAATAAGACACCAACTTACAAATCGCCAGCAAAGTCAAATTTTTTTTTTTTTTTTATGAGTGAGGAAACGGAGGCAAGACGTTTAAATAACATTTGTCAGTTCACGCAGCCACTGTGGTGCCACGCTGCCTTTGAACTCGGTTTTGCTTGACGCCCAAACCCTTGCTGTTTCCAACAGCTGGGGCTCGCAGTTGAATAAGTGTTGTTGAATAAGTGTGTTGTAGACATTTATTTCCTTTTAGTCTCCATTGGTAGAGCCACATGGCTGTAGAGTTTTCAGAGAATCAGAATATCTATCGCTACATATATGGGTATACTTACATACATCTGTGCACTCACAACTTCGATAAGCGTGTCATGCTCCCTTTAATGGTTCTTTCCACCACCATCTTTATGTATGATGATTCCTTAACATTTTCCACCAGATTTTTCTCATAAGGACAACCTAGTTGCACGGAAAGAGTTTAAACAACTGCAAGATTTGGTTTGTTTGGGAATTTATTTCTCTTGTGTGGGAACAGAAGTGCTTGCGTGTGGGTGTGAGTGTGGGTGTGTGTATGTCATTCTGGAACTCTTTTTTTCAGAACGGTATAGAAGGTAGACATGGCTCTGGAATGCAACCTAATCTAGTTCATGTGACTTTGTTGCAGTGTACAAAATTATTTTCGGAGAATAAAAAAATGGATGTCCCAAAACCCAATGGTTCTTGACAAGTCAGCTTTCCCAAACCTGCAAGAGTCAGACTGCTACACTGGCCCCTTCAGCCGTGCACGGATTCACCAGTAAGTTCATGTTTCTTTTTCCTACCACCTGACTTGGTACCTTTCATTATCTAGGAGTTATTGATAGAATAAAAATACCTTGGAGCAGTTCCATTTTTTGCCAAATAAGTCAGAGAATGTATCACTTCATTAAAATGTTTTTTGCACTGAATTTATGAACAGTACTCAGTGAGCATTATTAATTCCTTATCAGCTGATTTAGAGACATTCAAGAAGTGAATAATTAATTGTAAAGTCATGGGCTGATAGTCCAGGTCCCAATTCTTTCAAAATAATTACAATGGTGGTAAGTTACCCAGTTAAAGTAACAATAATGATAATACTAACAGAGTTGCTATTAAATAACATGATTGAATAATGGATTGTTCCAATTAATAAATGATTATATGTAATTACATTTAATTAATATGTATTTATTAGTTTAATACACTTTAGTCTAATTGTATTCAACTAGGGTAAATGAGACATTTTTTAGGAATTTGTTGCATAACCATCTATCCGTCTACATACTAACATATCTGTCTCTATTCTTTTATTCATTCGACTAGTCTTTATTGAGTTTCTACATAATACAGATTGAGGATAATGACACAGTCCCTGTCTTTACAGATGTTGAAAGGCAGGGTGAAACTAATGAATTAAATCAAATATTTGGGAGGAGAGAGTTTCCCATTGATTATTGCCCCTGTAACATGTTTGGTGGTACGGAAATCTGTTTCATCCTGCCTCTCAATGTCCCACATCCCACACTGTGCATTTCTCTATCTTTATGTTTCCCCCATTTTATTTAGTTACTAGTTTACATTTTTGTCTGCCCCACTACAATGGGAATACTGTGAAGACAGCAACTACAATTTATTTGTTTATTTATGTACCATCTGCCTCCTCCCTCCATGATGTAACTCCATGAAAAAAAGGCACTTAATCTTCTAAAGAAATATTTGTTCAGGGAATTCTGCATCAAGCTGTTGGTGAAAGAATTGTGTGGACATTGCTTCACATCCTTAGAATTAACAGGACACAGAGTATCTGTGTTAACTTGGTGCATCCAAGTACAAAAATAAAAAGCACAATATCGGAATGCTGAAGGCTACTAAAATGGACAGGTATACAGATAACCATGAAACAAAGCAGAGTAGAATCAACCTGTTAGGTTGACACAAATAAAATGCACATTTTTACAAGACAGAAAGAAGCTACAACCAGAGGTAAGGATCTAGGCAGCCTCTTTGAAGGAAATAGTCCTCTTCAGCAGGTAAAAATTGGAGGGAAGTGGAGAGAGGTGGGGGGGAAGATATCAGAGACAGAGCAAAATCCCAAGGAAAAGTAACATGAGATTTCAAGGTATGATAAATTGTACAATTTGAATATCAGATACAAAAAGCCACAACTATAGGAAATCAGACTGAAGGAGAGGCTGAAATGCAAAACTAGAGAGCCTGAGAGGAAAATAAGAAATTTAATTATGTGCGTAATGCTGACACATTAATAGTGGGAGTGCTCTAAGAATCAGAGCTGTGCTTGAAAAGTCAGGCGGGAAATTGGACAGCTAGTTAAGAGGATATTCTTTTCATAATCTAGGCAATGAGACCCAGAACAATAGGGTAAGTCAAAGCCAGAGAGAGGCAGTTCAGTTTGACAACTCTTTGAATATGGATGGTAAAAAGAAAACAAGAATCATAGAGGACCTAATATTTCAGTACTAAGTGCCTGGGGGAAAAAAAGGCAGATTATTACTCACAGAGATAAAGCAACTGGAAACAGGAACTGTCAGAAGTTGAGTAAGGTCCAGGATGCTCCCGTTATTTTGAGGCTCCCAGCATATTACAAAATAAACGCTGAAATAGACCCTCCCTTTCCTGTCAAGATCACCTTTTTGCTCTTTACTTATTGGCTCTCATTACGGTTTCTCTTTGCAACTCCTACTACATGGGGACAGTACAGGGCATGAAGGGGAAGGGAGAACTTCCCCTTATTGTTGCTTATTACTGAGGTTCTGAAAACAAGACAAGTTAGCTTGCAAGGTGTGGTATGAGGACATGACATCAATTTTTAATGTGTTCTGTTTGGAACTACATTGCTAAAGGTGGTACAACACTTACGGGAGGCAACAGACAATTTAATGCTGCTGTCCCTGTTTCATGCTAAACAAGAAATAGGACATCTAGGCTTCCCTATAAACTGAAAGATTTTTAAATGAATATTTGATAATGCCTGTATTATTTATAAATGTATTTTGTCTCTGCCAATTGATTTTTTTTTTAAGAGGACGGTTTGTCTTTTGACTTACTATACTTCTCATGCATTAGTGTTAATGGAGAAAACAGGTAGATGACTACCTAGAAACTTGTAACTGTTGCTGGACTCTGTGCTCTGCTTTGAATATTAAGACAAATCCTCTTATCTTGACAGCTTCATAATAAACAATAAGGACACATTCTTCAGCAATGCTACTCGAAGCAGAATAGTCTATCACATGCTACAGCACACGAAATATGAAAATGGAATATCAAAAGTGGGTAAGAACACTAATTAAAAATATAGAGAAGGTAGAATTTGCTGTTACTGATCATATCCAGGAATACTTATTTTCACACCTGAAGCTTTGCCTTCATGCACTAAATATGAGGATATAACGCATTGAACACAAATTCTAAACATTCTATTTTTCAGCTTTCCAGTAAAACAAAACTAAATAAAACAACAGCAACAACAAAAACTTTTTTAAGGACATTTAGCCATATGTATCAAAATGAGAACATTTTGGAATAGAAATTTTATTTCTTGGAATGTATCTCAAAGAAATAATCCTACTTTTGAATAACAGTGTATGTAGAAGTTTGTTCACAGTGGCTTTGTTTATAAACAAAGATTAGAATAGAATAAAATTGGAAATACTCTTAACCGTCCATCACTAGGAGCGAACCATAAGTTAGGCTGCTTCTCCGTAAATGGCATCCCTTTAAAATTATGTGTTATTTATTCACTCGTAAATCAAATTTATTGAACATCTGTTATATGCTATATATCACAAAAAAAGTATATGACGCAGACCCCTTACTTGTGGAAATTGAAAATTAGTGATTAGTTCTCCATTTATTGACTTTGAAAGGTATCCACAAGGCATAATCAAGTGAAAAAAAAAGAGCAGATAAAAAACTATGTCTAATGTAATTCTATTTCCTAAACGCACATTTGTAAAAAGAAAAAAATCTAGAAGATATACGAAACTTTCTAGAAATTACCTCCAGAAGGTGAAATAACAGCTAATTTTAACTTTCTAGATTTCTGTGTTGTTTGAATGGATTGTATATTGCAAAAGAAAGTTGAGAAAATTTCACCTAAAAAAATTAAATAAAATTGCAAAGTTTACATAGCCCAGAGCAGAAAACAGGTAACAAATGAACTGGTCTTTTAATTATTAGGGTGAGAAATACAAGACAGTGAAGAGATCAAATGTTAGTTATGTCCTAAAATCCTTACAAATAAAAAGTTGATAACCATAAAAAAAAAAAAAAACTTGCACCAGTTTCTACTGAATTGTATTTAAATACAGTGCCACAGAAGTAAAATGAACTCTGTTTCAAGTCAGCCATTTTTTAAAGAGGAAAGTTCAGACTTTGGTTCTCTTCTGATTAATAATTCATTTATTACTGAATAGTCAAAATAGTTAATTTGGACACTAAATCCTTACAAAAAATTTTGACACTTAGTTTTCTAAATAAGAAATAAAAATGGAGAAATCCAGAATATAAAATAAAAATGTGTCTACGTGATAGTGTTTTGTGCTTACAGAGTCTTTAGAAATAATAATAGGACATTTCAAATGATTGTAAAGCTGTCATGCGCTTTGTAGAACATACAGTAAACACAAAGGGTATAAAAATAAAATTTAAAAATCCCCAAACTCAGTTGTCACTCTCACAAATTAATACTGAATGTATATATAGTATACATATAAAAAATGTATATATAGTAAACCTGCATGATTCTAATAATGATGATTAGCATATCTAATAATAATAGTGAATATGATATATATACACATCATTATTAGAATCATGCAGTGTTTACGATTTTGTCCTTTTTAAAAAGTATTTATGAGTATTTTCTCAAGCCCTTTGGTATGTCCGTAAACATTGTAAATAACTGTACAAAATGCTATTATAGGCATTCATCAAATTGCAATTATTTACCAAGTCCTAGCATCATTGATTGCACCATAATAATTAAATGATTCCTCAATTTTTTTAAATTTTTTATTATGTTATGTTAGTCATCATACAGTACATGATTCCTCAATTTTGGCTATACAATGATTTCTTATTCTTTACTGATATAAATAATACTGCAACAAAAATTATTCTCCAAAAGTTTCCCAATATCTAATCTTACAGGACAAGATGAGAATGTCCATTTCACTACACTCTGGCTGAGCTGGAGGATATTTTGAGAAGTGTCACATATTGTTATTTATGTCTCCTTGGCTCAGTATTAATTAAAGACTTCTCAAAACCAATATCCTTTGAGACATTTTTGTGGGTGGAGAATTCCTCTGCTTTCTTGACCAAATGTTGTTGTTTTGAGGCAGAAAAAAGTATTTGCTCCAGGTTCCTATGATCCCAAATAAATGGGTATTAAAATGCCTCATATTTCATGATATGGCAAAGAGCCATGTATTGGCACCTTACAAATCTCCATTGATTCATGTTGTAAGGATACAAATAGACCTTTTAGAATTAGTCTCTTGCACAGTCCCCTGCCTTCAGAGGTGATGTGGCTATGGGTGTCATTTGGGTTACTTTAAGTTTTTAAATTAATTTGTTCTCCCAAATTTATATATGTTGCTACAGAGGGAAGTCTTCATTTGACTGACTCAAGAACTGTTCTTTTTTTTCTCTTTCCAGGTATCTGTAAACTTATAAACAATGGCTCATATATAGCAGCTTTCCCCCCACACGAGGTAATTTCCATTTTAAAAAAAAAGTTTCTCATGCTCATTGGTGACCCTTTTTTTTTTTTAAAGTCTGGCCACCTCTCTTAGGAGGATTCAATCAATGAGTGGCCCTGGGCCTTTCTCAGCGCCCATTATGATCTCTGACTGCACACTGGCCCCAGTGCTCCAGAACCTTTGTGCAATTTTTCCCTTATCAGGAGTCCCAGCGCCAGAGGGAACTCAGGGACATGGTTCAACCACTCTGACCAACACCCTCTGCTCCAACACAGAGTTCCGTGCTTCCCAACTTGGGATCCACACCACTCCCAAACAGGGCAGGTTCTGTGCCTACTACTTTGGGATACCTGAAAATCTCAGACAAACCCAAACCTAAAACCTACACCCCATTATTTACTTGATTCTCTGCCAGGTTATTACCTGTCTACCAATTTTAATTTAGAAACACCTGCTCCAAGCTGTGCTGAGTTCTGCCTGTGAGTCATGAATGACATTTGAGTCAGTTTTGAACATCTTCTCCCAACACACACACACACACACACACACACACACACTGTATTCTTTTTAAGGCAATTTTGCATTTTAAAATGAGATTGGGGTCTTTAGAGGTTTGAGGTATGCAGTCTCAGAACCCATCAATTCTATGTATAAAAGCTGAGAACTCACAGGATGTAACCCCTATATCTGAGGAATTCACAGTCTAGTAAAACTCATAAAGGATAAAATTCATTGAGCACTTCCTATTTGGTACGGAGCTAAGTGTTTTATATGGATTATCTCATTTAATCCTTAGAACAACCCCTTAAGATAGAGAATAATAATAGCTCCATTTTATAGCTAGATCATGGAGGCACAGAGAAGTTAAATACCAAAGGCACAGGTCTGAGCCCAGGAAGCCAGACCCCAACGCATCTATTCATTGTGGTATGAATATCTTACTTACAGTAGGAATGGGAATAATAATAACGGGCAGTATGTTAGGTTTTTTTCATGCAACAGGCCCTGTGCATGTATTTTCCCATTAATCTGACAATAACCCTGGAGGGGTAGATATTATTATTTTCTCAGTATAGAGATGCAGAAACAAGGCTCAGAGAAATTAACACCGTGTCAGATTTACCATAGTCGGTAAGTGGTAACGTGTTCAGAGTAGCAAACCTAAGGCCCTGGAAGAGCTTCTATGGCAAAGGAAATTTTGGTTTGTTCTTTGTGTAAGTAATTTCTTCTGCATAACTAGTCTGTGCTCATTTGACACTTTCTTGTGTGAAATTTGGAACCTATTTGGAATAGGTTATAAATAATAGTCCTGTTTATTCTTCTCTGTTGGTTGGAGTAGGGACTGATCATGAGGATGGGAAGGGGTGGTCACTGAGTGCACATGGTCCTCTGAATAGGGATGGAAACATGTGGGCAAGCAGGGGTCATCACTGCAGTGACACAGGGTCACTGTCAACCCAGAACAGTATGGTTGAGTTCTTGAGTAGAATTAGAACAATGATGTACTAGGGATTCTAAGCTTAGCCCCCAAGACCCAGGAAGTGCCTATGTCTGCCCACGGAGTGTGGGAAGAAAAGTCAAGTATTCTAGAAAAATTATCATTAATGACTGAAAGAAAGCTGAGATTTTGGTTCACCTTCCCTTACTTACCCAATCTCAGGGCAGTCTACCCTAACAGATCAGTCCAATTGCACAAGCAAACAAAGCTTTCCCAAGTGGATGTAACCATGCTTGAAATCTGGATCCTCACTTTCATCTCCTTAGCTTCTAATCTTTAGGCTTTAAACGCCTTGGGCTCTCTTAAGGAAGAAAACTTGAACTGCACTATAGGAGAGGAAAACTTTTCTCTTCTTCCCTTCAGGGTACTTTGGCTAACCTAATAAGTTGACATAAAGCAGGTTAATAGGAGAAAAGCAAATTTAATTACACATGTACAGATCCCCACAAAGACATGAGAGGCTCTCCAGCAGTTGGGAATTGAGGTTTATATGCTGTCCTGAGCTAAAAAGAAGAAGGCAGGGGTCTGGGAGGGAGATAATCCACAGGACGATGGAAGGGCATATGTTGGGTGAACCAATGCTTGCTACTTACCGTGCAGATAAGTACTTCTTTCGTAAAAAAGTTATTCTTGGTAATAGCTCCCCTTCCTCTCATAGGCTTCCTATCTAAATTATTTTGAGCAGGTAAGGGGTAGGTTAAAAACTCTTCTTGAGCCTATTGGTCCTTAATTGTTTTCGACTTAGAAATAATCTACATGCCAAAGTAGCACATTCTGGGGCAGCCTGCCCTGAACCCCATCAGCACTTTAACTGTACTTCCAACTTTACCTAATTAATTTACCCATTTCATTAGAAAGCCAGAGAGAGTGAAACCCACATATGTGTCTCCTTTCAGCCTAGTGGACTGTGCTTCAAAGTGTCCTCTTTCTTCAGACACCCCTGGTTGTCTGGGATCACTCAGATGATAGTTTTCCACTTTTCAATGGCCACAATATATCAAACACCCTAAATTAACTAACACTGATTTTGTACTTTATATGTACCCAGCACTTTATAGTGCAAATGGGCCCTCACAAAACCCCTTTATGGTGGAAATCATTAATATTGATTCTTACTTTCATCATCTACATGAAGAAACTAAGGCATAAATGCCACTTGTTTTAAATTTTCATTGAGCTGTTTGTAAAAGTAGAATCACAAATTGGAATGAGAGGAGTTCATCAAATTCTGTCCTAAGTTTTGGTTTAGAAAATAGTTACCATATCTGTTGCCCTCCTTTTTGATTTTAAAAGCAAAGCAGTTCCTCTATCAGACGTATATAGTCTATGTGTCTAAAATTGCAACCTATATGACAATTTTTGAGGGGAGATATAACGAATTTGAAAATCTTTCCATTTTTGGAATATATTATCTAAAATAAGGTGTAAGGATTCTAGAATTTAAAAACTTGACTAGGACCTCTTACACTTTTTGATTGAACGTTTTACTTTCTTCTTTAGCTTCTATAAATAAAATAAATATTTTCTGGGACTGAGTAACTTCTTTAAAGTAGAATAATATTCTTAATTTCTGAAGTAAAGATTACAACTCTTTCTCTCAGTGATGGTGAAAGTATAGTGTTTTATATTAAAAGACCTTAGGTTACAAACAATAAACACTAAATTCTAGTTTACTTTAAGTGAAAGGGATCTCACTCGTTTAAAAAAGGACTTTAAGAAAGGACTTTTAAGGAATTATCAGGGTATTTTCAATGTAGGAGAGAAATATAAAGGCATTTACTGCATCATTCCAGTGACGGGCTTAAGTTTTCAATTTCTGCAGCTTTCAAGAAGCTATTAAATTGTTCTGTAAGGAAAAAGTAGTAAAAGCAATTCCTATTTCGTTCACATTTACTAAGGGAATTTATCTTATGTGTTTCAGGGAGCCTACAAGAGTAGCCAACCCATCAAAACGCATGGACCTCAGAATAATAGACATCTATTATATGAGCGCTGGGCACGCTGGGGAATGTGGTATAAGCATCAGCCCCTGGATTTAATCAGGTAATGTGGGCGGATCAGTAATGAAAGATATATTATGCTGTTCTCTTGTCATTTTTCTAGATTTGGAATTACTTCGTTCACCCACCAAATCATCTGTATTACTCAGGATACAGTTAGGGGAAAAGAAGCCACTGTAGGTCTTTTCAATAAAAAAAAACTTAATTTAGGTATTTGGTTATACGGGGAACAGGAAAGCTGAGAAATCAGACAGGAATAGTGAGGCAACCAGAGATTAACAACAGCAGAAGATTACTAACATCTATGAGGTTGGAAGGAAAATAGGATGAAGTATATTTCAGAGCCCCCTACCTGGACCATTGGGCAGGAGCTATACCATCCATGACTAAGACTGTCCACAGAGAAGTGAAAGAGTATTGGAGAAGGCATGACCACTTCTCCCTGAGGATGACCAATAGAGGAAAGATCTTGGCTTTACCCCCTCCTTCCACCTTTGAGTCTTCCAGCACCTCCTGACCCAACTTAACCAGGAGCAATTTACAATGGAACCTGTGTAATCTACTTCCCTGTGAAACAAACCAAAATAGGGAAAGGCAGAAAACGGATCTGAGAGCAAAGAGGAAAATGACCAACATAGCATCTATACATATATTTGTATTTCAACCAAGAATTTAGTGAGTATTCTATTCCAGGAAGCATATTTCTAGTGAGTAACTGCTCTCAATTTCGTTTAGTCTCCAGATACTGTTATATTCATGATTTATTTAATTTTGATGAAGGATAATTTGTTCTTTTAAAAATATCAGAAAATACGTATTAAAAAGGACTTAATCAAGTTTCTAGCTAATTATAAATATTCTTAGAATGAATGAAAAAAAGAGCATTCATAAGTTTATTTATGCTGATATTTCGAACTGTTTATGAAATGTAAATATCAAGAATAACTCTTAACTGTCAACGTTGTCCCAGCAGGAAACTAATAGAACTGATAGAACAGAAGGGGTATCTGAAGAAAATCTAATAAAAAAATATATACAGAAGTGTAAATAGTATCAAGGGAGCAAACGGATGATGATGATGAAGCTTCCAGGAACTAGCGAAAGCTGGATGCTCTCATCAAACCTTGGCCAAGAGGAATAAGGGGAGAGAACAGTTGGTCAAACCTGTCAAAAACAGAGGTGGGGGATGCCTAACAGAAGCTACACTCTTAGAAAGAAAGCAGCTACAGGCAGATCATGCTCCAAGAAGGAGAAAGTCAGGATAATCAATACATCAATATCTCTTTGATCCCACTCTGTGATCTCCTGCTGGTACCTTCAGTTAGGCAAAGAGTCCTTCAGGAATCCAGAAGAAGAAAGGAGCATAAGTGCTATAGCCAATGCAGGTGAGCCTCCTGGGGCTTCTAGCAGAAAGGAAAAGGATAGAACATGATCTGGGTGCACAAATTATAATATCCAGCACCAGACCATTTTTATTTCAGACTTTAAGTACTTGGGCATATCCAAAATCAAGATGCTTTGATTCTAATTCTGTCACTCACAACAAATTATCAGATTCTTATTTATGCAGGTGAAAAAATTATTATTTTTTGTTTTGGTTGGTTTTTTTTTTTTGTTTTTTGGTTTTGTTTTTTTTTTTAAGAGAGATGGAGAGAGTGAGCAGTGGGGAGAGGCAGAGGAAGAGGGAGAGAGAGAATCTGAGGCAGGCTCCATGCTCAGCACGGAGCCCGAAGTGGAGCTCGATCTCATGACCCTGAGGTCATGACCTGAGCTGAACTCAAGAGTTGGACATTTAACTGACTGAGCCACCCAGGCACCCCATTAATATATTTTTTTTTTATTTAGAGACAGAGAGGAAAGAATTGTTATTTTAGTGATATGTGAACACAGTGAAATGTGCGAGCTCACAGAACCATGTTTATTATTAGGAACTAAACTGAAGTTGGTGTTTTCAAGCAAGCATTTCAGTGTCAATAATTCTCTTGTCTATTGGATGCATTGCTATTGTGGCTTCAGGTAATTTAAGTGAACAACCTTTATTTTCAATAACTAGGGTTATTTGGCTACTATTACCAATTATTTGGCTATTGACATAGAAGGGAAACTTTGCTTATGAAAATCATATATTTTGTGTTCAAGTGGCTAAGAAGAGAGAGGAGATGAAGGGCCTACCCAAGACGAAGGCCATAAAAGAGGAGAGATGACACTTCGGCGTGTTCCTGCTCTCTAGGAACCTGCTTGTTACCAAAATACAAAACAGATAAAAACAGAATGGCTATGGGTGAAGTATAGTGAAGAGTGACAGCAACAGAAACCTAGCAATTCCTCTCTGCCTCAGCAGGGTTTTTGAGATTCCTCTAGAGATCCTAGAATGTTATAAATACCAGTGCTCTAGGTCAGGGGGGTTTTCATCAGCTTTCTTGGCCTGGAACCAGCTTCTTCCTCTCCTGAATCAGATCTAAAATCTCCTATAACTTAGGTGATTAAACTACTGTCAAATAATATTGTTGTTCCTCTTAACCTTCAAGAGTATGTAATTTAAAATCTCAGCATAACGTTGCCTGTTTAAGGGGGTTGTCCGTGCAGTCCTCTGTAGTCATTATTATGAATACATTCCATTATGTTAGTAATATATGCGAAAACCCTACTCTACTTCACAGAGGAACACTTGTTTAAAGGAACAAATGGCTTTATTGCAATACCTGTTAATATGATAAGCTTTTGTCTCTACTAGAACATTATCATTGTATGAGAAGTGAATGGTCTATGGGTCTATGTCTCCTAGGAGAAATCAGTGAGAAAACCAGAAACTTAGATAAATGGAGGACGACTCCGTAACTCTACCTGGTAGAATATGCAAAAGTTTAATTGGCACAATACAGAGAGTGACTTAGAAAAAGAATGATTTTCAGAAAGAGAAAAAGTACCAAGAGAATTGTCTTGTCAAGGAAAAAATGCCAAGAGAATTTTCTTCCCAGCAAGAGTCACTGCCCAGGGCAATGTTCCTAAATGAACTGCAAAATGCCAATTTTTAAAACTATCCCCAGGACAAAACTGTGTTAAGTAACCATATTTAGAAGATGGAGACCAAACAGAATTCAAGAAATTATTTCTTACCACAGCTTTATAAACTGTGTGGCAGTTGATATTGTCAGTAGACTTGGTAAAGAAAGAGCAATTGGATAGTCATTAGAACTGTCTTATTCGTCTGCTATTTCCATATAAACTATGTTCATCACCTGAAGGGGAATAAAATACGTTCATTTCCTTAGCTTCCTTCACTCAATACTCCCTTTGGTGGGTGCTAGTGAAGACAACACAGGTCCACTGTCAAGCACTTGAAGTCTCATGGGGAGGGAGAGGAATGGAAGAGTGACAGGTTAATTGTCATCTAATATTGTAAGTTTAGGACACTGAAATGTGGGTGAGGCAGTATGGGAGCAAGATCTGGAGGTTGCAGTGGAAGTCAGGAAAGGCTTCCTGTAAGAAGTGATATAAAGTGAAAGATGCATACAAGCCAGACAAGGGAAGAGGATGAAATGTAATATTTCAAAGTAAGGGAACAGCATTGACCATGGAAAGATTCACATGCTCCAGGAACCACAGAGTTAACTTTGCTGAGGAAGGTGTGACATGATTGTGTCTAGCATAAGGGAGGCTGGCCAAGGGTGCAGATGGTGACTGAAATCAAATCTACTCTCAACATCTACCTACAGGGAAGACTCTTTTCTAATTTACATGAAAGCAGTATGGTTTAGCACAGCTCTGTGTGAGGAAAACAAAAAGAGATTTTGCTAGGAGGATGGAGAAAGGCAATAATTGGCTTATAAAAAGTTTTATGAACCTTGTTAAGAAGCTTGACACAGAAAGAACACATTGTATAAAATTGCCCCTGTAATGGCAGTGTTTAAAGATAAGCAGCATCCCCCATCATTGGATTCATTAACAAGTGGGAATGATAAGATACCACAGATGGACCTGACGAGGAACTGAGCTGGTATGTCCCTCTGAAATTCTGACTAGGTGTGACATCACCATTTGCAGTGTTGCTTATGTTGAAAGCTAAGGGTTTGCTTTTTTGTGCAGGCTGTACTTTGGTGAGAAGATCGGGCTCTACTTTGCTTGGCTGGGATGGTATACTGGAATGCTGATCCCTGCAGCACTTGTTGGCTTGTGTGTGTTTTTCTATGGAATATTTACAATGAATGGAAGTCAAGTAAGGTGAGCTATTAACAGACTTATTAAAATGTGTTGGCCTTTATTCTGATTGGCAAAAGCTTTATGATAATGCTGACTATGAAAAACAACTCATGGTTCTACAATTTATTTGCTGGGATTTTTGAGGGGAAAAGAAAAGCACTATTTTTAAAAGGCCATTTCCATATTTTTATATGCAAATTCTCTTGGATAAGTTCTAAGACTGTTTCTCTGTATGCAAAATTTCTCTTTCCAGTATATCCCACTTAGTAATTCAACAATGCAATGGTAGTTTTATATAACTTACATTTCCATAGTATTTGGTAGTCTAGAATGCCCTCTCACTACAGTAGTTCAAATAATCAAAATAGCTACAATTCTTTAAACACTTATAATATACGACGAGCTTCCTAATAATGTTCTTTTTTTTTTTTTCCATTTGATAGCAACTTCACTACCACCTTGGAGATGAGTATTCCTTTTTGCAGATGAGGGAACCTTAAGTGGTTAGAGATGTCTGAACAAAATATTTGTAGCACATAAATCCTGCTTTGAGTGATCTTCTCTCCTGAGAGCGTAAAATCACTTTCTATTTTCTCCTTATTCTCTATAAAAACAAATATTTGTAATTTTTTTAGTATCAACTTAAGGTATCAAGACAGTAGTGAAATAACGTTTGACAAAAATCAAGCATTTATCAGAATGGTGATTCTACTGTTAAAGTTGAAATGATTCAAGATTTGGGTGGAGGGACAATACATTATTATTCAGCAGAGATAAGACTCACCCATGCATTAAAGAATCCTCATAATAAATGTTCTATTTAATATATATACAAGGATATCATTAAGTTCAGGCTTGTATGATATAATTCAAAATATGAAAAGCACTTCTCCCCTCCTTTAAAGCTCAGCACTTTGTTCTCCTTTAGTCCATCCTTTAACCATGACCTTCTACTAGGTAGTAATCATGACAGTTAATGGGATCATAAAAATTCATTTTCTTGAATTTTCTCTAAATATATGTACATGTATATATTATATACATATGTGTACGGATAACAATTTGCCTAAAAAAACAAAAGACTTCCATTGTCCTAGAGTTAAATCCAGTCCCATAACCAGCTTCCTTGATTTGGTATCTTCGTGTGCCCTTGCCTTGCTCTCCATGAATACCAAATGATAAGTAGTTTGAAAACAAAGTAACACCTACTGTTCAAACACATTTCATCTAGTCATAGGTTTATTTCAGTGTTTTGCAAGCTCACTACCACTCTAGAAGGCATCTTCCTGAACAAACTTGTGTCCAGTGGAAATATCCGTCCCTATTTGGGCATTTCTCGTATTCTGTTAAATCAGTAACCTCTGAGGCTAAGAAAACAGGTTGTGATTTGAAGTTATAGTTTCTTGAAAAGAAAAACACTTCTTATACTACTTTTTAATTCTCTGTTTCTATGAATTTGGCTTTTTTAAAGATTCACTTTAAAGTGATACCATAGAGTATTTTTTCTTTGGCTTATCTCAGTATAATGCCCTCAAGGTCCATCCATGTTGTCACAAATGGCAGAATTTCCTTCTTTCTCGTGGCTGAATATTCCGTTATATATATACATACACATGCCACATCTTCTTTATCCATTCATCCTTCAGTGGGCACTTAAGGTGTTTACGCATCTTGGCTATTGTAGGTAATGCTACAATGAACATAGGAGTGCAGATACCTCTTCAAGATCCTGTTTTCATTTCCTTTGGATATACACTTAGAAGTGGGACTGCAGGATCATATGGTAGTTCTATCTTTAATATTTTAAGGAACCTCCGTATTGTTTTCCATAGTGGCTGCACCAATTTACATTCCCATCAGCAGTGCTTTGATTATAGTCATCCTAACAGGTGTGAGGTGATATCTCACTGCGGCTTTGATTTGCATTATCCTGATGATTAATGATGTTGACCTCTCTTTCATGTACCTGTTGACCTGAAAATCTTCTTTAAAAAAATGTCTATTCAGTTTCCCTGCCCATTTTCGAAATCAGATTGCTTGTTTTTCTGCTATTAAATTATATGAGTTCTTTATATATTTTGGATATTAACTCCTTATCAGATATATGTTTTGTAAATATTTTCTCCCATTCTGTAGGTTGTCTTTTTGTTTATTGGTCATTTTCTTTGCTATGCAGAGCTTTTTAGTTCAATGCAGTCCATCCCACTTGTTTATTTTTGCTTTGGTTGCCTTTGCTTTTGGTGTCAAATACTAAAAATCCTTGGGAAGGCCAATTTCAAAGAATGTACCCCCTGTGTTTTCTTCTGGGAGTTTTATGGTTTCAGGTCTTAAATTTAAGTCTTTAATATATTATGAGTTAATTTTTACATATGGTATAAGATAGGGGTTTAGTTTAGTTCTTTTGCATGTGGATATCCAATTTTCCAATACCATTTATTGAAGAGACTGTCCTTCTTCCACGGTATAAAATTGTCAAAAATTGACCACACGTACATGGGTTTGTTTCCGGGTTCTGTATTCTGTTCCATTGATCTACGGGTCTATTTTTTTTTTTTTTTTAGGGAAATATCATCATCTTTTATTTATTTTTTAATTATATTTTTATTATATTATGTTAGTCACCATACAGTACATCCCTAGTTTTTGATGTAAAGTTCCATGATTCATTACTTGTGTACAACACCCAGTGCACCATGCAATACGTGCCCTCCTTAATACCCATCACCAGCCTATCCCATTCCCCCACCCCTCTCCCCTCTGAAGCCCTCAGTTTGTTTCCCAGAGTCCATAGTCTCTCATGGTTCATTCCCCTTTCTGTTTACCGCCCCCCCTTTCTTCCCTTTCTTCTCCTACCAATCTTCCTACCTCTTATGTTCCATAAATGAGTGAAACCATATGATAATTGTCTTTCTCTGCTTGACTTTATGCCAATACCATACTGTTTTGATTACTATTGCTTTATAATATTATTTTAAACCAGGAGGTGTCATGCCTCCCATTTTGTTCTTCTTTCTCAAGATTGCTTTAGCTATTTAGGGTTTGTTGTGTTCCACACAAATATTAGGATTGCTTTTTCTATTTCTGTGAAACTACCATTGAAATTTTGATAGAGATTGCATTGAATCTGTAGATGTCTTTTGGTAGTATAGACATTTCAACAGTATTAATTCTTCCAATCCATGAGCACAAAATATCGTCCCATTTATTTGTGTCTTTTTCAATTTCTTTCATCGATGTCTTGGTTTTCAATGTATAGATCTTTTACCTCCTCAGTTGAATTTAGCCATAATTATTTTATTATTTGGTGCAGTTGTAGATGAAACTGTTTTCTTTTTCTCTTTTGGATAGTTTGTTGTTAGTGTATAGAAATGCAACTGATATTTGTATATTGATTTTGTTTTCTGAAACTTTATTGAATTCATTTATTAGTTCTAACAGTGTTTTTGGTAGAGTCTTCAAGGTTTTAGAAAACCACTTTTTAAAAAAAAATTTTATTTATTTATTTTTAATTTAAATTCAATTAGCCAACATATAGTACAGCAGTTTCAGATGTAAAGTTCAGTAATTCATCAGTCACGTATCACGGTACTCATCACATCACGTACCCATCACCCAATTACCCCATCCCCCCACACATCCCTTCCAGTAATCCTCAGTTTCTTTCCCATAGTTAAGAGTCTCTCATGGTTTGTCTCCCTCTCTGATTTCTTCCATAGGGGAAGGGAGGGAAAATGGAATGGGAAGAAATCTGGGAAAAACACTGTTTTTAAATGAATTGATAGAGACATAAAATAATTCTTAGATGGGTAGCTACTGTTCAGGTTGGTTCTATGGAGAACATATTCACAAAGTTTTACTATGTGGTGTAGACTCCCTCCTCTACCCCTACAAAGCTAAAAATGAACAAAAGGCAATGAAAGGACTAGATTTGTCATTCCTTTTGATTTATTTACCAACAAAGTAAATTAGGCTCTTTGCATATAAGTACCTTTAGTACAAGGAGTGTTTTAAAAGGCATTAGCAAACTCTTTTCTTCAGTGCTTTATGGTATTATATTACTGCTACTCTGTCACCCTATAATTAACATCTTGTCAGACTTTCTATTCTAAACCAAGATAAGCATCACTGAATATCTTGACTTTCAAAATTTCATGGGACTGAAATTTTCTATTCAAGGTGTCAGACATAGTTAAGTCATGGTTAAGTTGTAGGAGTTATGATGGCAGGTCAGGGGAGGACACAGGACTTTTATTTAAAATAGTGTTGCTTTATTTTAGTATTATTTTATTAAGTTCCTTTTTTATTACCAGGTAACGGTATATTAAAAAGCTGAAGATTAGGTTGTGTTTGTTTGTTTCTATCAACTATGTTCATGTAAACTAAGGTTATATTTCTTAATTGCCCTGTATTTAATTGTAAAAATTATGTAGCAATCAAGTTGTTAGATTATTACTATATGTATATGTACATATCTATATTTACAGGTGTTATTTGGTCTTACCTGACCAAATGTGGTCAGATGTTTGCCTGGCAGAGTACATATCATAGGAATATGAAAATGAACAAGCAGACAGATAAAATGGTTTTCCAGATCCAGGGCAAGGAGCAGGAGCCCCAACTTTCTGGTCCATTCTTTCCTCTTTGCCATTAGAACTCACTGAGAAATTTAAGTGATCCTTTTCAAAAGCTGTTGAGTCATAAAGGACCTCTCAAACCTCTCCTGACAACATCCTCAGTAATGAAGTCTATTTAGTGCCTATGATGTTCCAGGCACATTATCAATATCCCTTATGTAATATCCCAGATAGATATTAATTCTACCTAGAGATGAAGAAATTGATACTCAGAGAGGTAAGTGACTTGGTCAGGGGAATATATATGGTAAGTGGTCAGCTAAGCTTTAAACCTTTATTGGATTTTTTTAAATTGTGGAAAGAACACTTGACATTAGGTTTACCCTCTTCATAAATTTTTAAGTGCACACTACAGTACTGTTAACTCTAGGCACATTGTCACACAACAGATCTCTAGGTTTATTCATCTTTATAACTGGAACTTATACCTGTTAAACAACTCCTGATTTCCCCCTTTCCTACCCTCTGGCAACCATGATTCTGTTCTGTTTCTATGAGTTTGACTGTTTTAAATACTTAATATATGTGAAATCATGCATCATTTGTCCCGTGCCTGGCTTATTTCACATAGCACAGTGTCCTCCAGGTTTATTCATGTTGTTGCATGTATTAAGTTTTCCTTCTTTTTTAAGGCTGAATAATATTCTATTGTGTGTTTGTATGATGTTTTCTTTATTCATTAATTTTTCGATGGACACCAGAGTTATTTTCATATCTTGGCTATAATACTGCAATGAACATGGGAGTGCAGATATCTTCTCTAGGTCCTAGTTTCAGTTCTTTTAGATATATACCCAGAAGTGGGGTTGCTGGATCATATGGTAGTTCTATTTTTAATTTTATGAGGGAACCTCCATATTGTTTTCCGTAGTGGCTGCACCATTTTATAGTCCCACCGACAGTGTGCAAACGTCCCCCGTCCCCAAATCTCCACATCGTTGCCAACACATGTTATGTTTGTTTTGTTTTGTTTGATAATAGCGGTCCTAACAGATGTAGAGTAGTATCTTGTGATTTGATTTACTTTTCCCGATGATTGTATCTGATTTTAAAATCATGTTTTATTCATGCTTTCTTACTTCCCTTAAGCCTACTTGCACGTTTTCACATTTCCTCAAAATAGACACCACCAAGCATCTTCTTCTGTCTTTGTCATGTTAACAGGATCATAGGAAGCATCAAGACCTGGGAGCAGGTCCTGACATCCACCCCCAAAAGGACAAATCGCTCCCTTCTCTCATTATCTTAAGTTGGTGGTAATTATTATTTTCTTGGAATCAGCCCTTGATGTGTATATATAACAAGAGACATAAAATGAAAGAAAGCCACAATTCAAGTGGCGGTTTCTATTATCAGGCTGTGAGGACGGAATAAAGAAACACTCGTTCTGGACACTCTCCCTCCCTCTAGTGGTTAACTAACGTCAAAGAAATTTGTGATAGTATTCACTTCCTTATTTTAGGCTAAAAAATATGTTGTCAAAAGTTGTTTATTTTTGATGTTACATATCAAGTTGCAGTTTGAACAACTTACAGAAAATGAGTTTAATAATTCTGAAATTAAAAAGAGGACTCAGTCTGATGGCTTGGGATTCTAGACATGGTGCTTGGATAGATTTGTGCTTTTTTTTGACCATGTGGGAGGTGGGAAAAATGATGTGGTATAAACTGACTCTAATACTTTTAGTATGAGATTTCAATGCAGGACACGTTGTGTCATTCTTGAAACACAGTGAATTATGAAATTTTAATCAAAATTTCCTTCAAGGGCTGTGTTAATTCTTGTTCCTACAAATTAGTGGTATTACTAAGAAGAGGTATAATCTTCTTTTTCTTTTGGTCTTTTAATATGAATGTTTTACTTGCTTTCCTTCTACTTCATATAAACATCCTGATTATCAGCAAGATGATGCATGTGAGAATAGAAGAATTATAGTATTTATTAGACCCGTAATACTATCGTCACCATTAATAAACTAGTTTCATAGGAAAGTTCCTTTTATTTTTTTGTTTTTTATTTGCCAGGGTTTTTTTTTATTCAAGTACAATTAACATACAGTGTAATATTAGTGTCAAGTATACAATATAATGATTCATCAGTTCTATACACTACTCAGGGCTTTTCATGATAAGTGTGCTCTTAATGCCCTTCCCTGGAGAGTTGCTTTTAATATGAAATAAACCTTTCTTTTTTAGCTATGTTATAGTTAATGGGCACAGGACCTAGAATCACAAAAACCTAAACTCAGTTCCCCAAAGTACCTCTTGTTAGCTGTATGACCTTGAGCAAATTACTTAAGTTAAACGTCAGTGTCCTCTCAGTTGTGGAGATAATTACCATTCCAGTAGATTGCAGTGAGGACCAGACTTAATGGGGGTGAACCCACCTTTGCCCACTTTAAAGTGCTGTATTACTATGTGGTACTATTACTTACTATTTATTCCTACTTTGGAGTGAGATTTGAAAAACATATACATTGTGTTTTGCTTCATTTGAATATATCTGTTTTTGAAAACAAATCATGCTATAAACACTGCCAATTAAACTGGTATTGTTATTTCTTAAACAGCTGATTTCCAGATATATTTTCGAAAGCCTTTAAATTACTTTCAACATTTCCAAAGCAGATTTAATTAAAGACAGTTTATTTAGAGGCTACTAAGTGGGAAAGGGACACTTATGACAGATAAAAGCACAAAACATTTTAAAAATAGGTTGCTGTGAACTTTCAGGTTGGCAGACTTTTGAGAAATTATTCTTGGTGTCCGACTCGTATCACAAAGTCATCTATAATGGATGCTGAGACCTTTAAAAGGTAGTGGGTATAAAACTGAAGAGACTAATATTAGAAAATTTAATTGTAATAGAGAATATAATACATATTCAGTAAATAAAAACTATGTCACATCATCGTGACTGTGTTTCAAGACACTGCAAAAAAAAATCCACTCCCTCAAATTTCCAGTGAACATGACGCACCCACTGACTGTAGTGGGAGTTATGAAGTTGTGTGAGTTATGGATCTTGTTCATTTTGGTGATTCGAAGGCAGTGAGATTCAGGAGAAAGATCAACATTCTTGAGAAATCAGAATATTCAGATTTGATTTCAGCTCAGCCACTTCCAAGCTGTGAGCTTGGTTAAAACTCCCTCAGGTATTCCTCATAAGATTATCCCGAGTGCCGTGAAATCCTGTGTAACTCTCTTTGCAACCAAGCCCCACAAGTAGTTGAAAAGTATAAAATGTGGTCTATTATTATTACGGTATCCTGCCAGAGACTTCTAAAACCAAAGAAGAAAACACAAATCTCTATTAGCACAAACATCCTAAAAATTTGAGTTGGAGCCACACAAATTCTTCCTTACCTGATCACCACCCCCACTGTGTCCATTTCTTCTTCTCCTCCCTGCCTTGCTGCTTCCCACACGATTAGCCAGAGGGGCTAAGCACCCTCTTAAATATGGAGTCTCATGCTTTCTTTTTCTTCTTTGGTTTCTCAAGCCAAGAAATTTGCAAGGCCACCGAAGTCTTCATGTGCCCTCTCTGTGATAAGAACTGCTCGCTGCAGAGACTCAACGAAAGCTGTATTTACGCCAAGGTAAGTGTGGGCCCCCACATTCTCCTTCCTGAACTCTGCTTTTTCTCGGAAGCAGGTAGTAAAGAGTCCTCCAAACAAAGTTAAATATTCCCAAGAGTTTCAACAATCAATATCATTGACACCTCCCCAATTCCACTCTAGTGCCCAGCCAACCACTACTTTCTTTCTTTATTAGATATGTTTGTATTTTCTAGACTCTTATATAAATGGAATCATACAGTGTGTGTGATTTTTTCCTGGCTTCTTTCACACAGCATAATTATTTTGAGATTCATCCATGTCCTAACACTTATCAGTAGATCATTTCTCTTTATTGCTGAATAGTATTGCATTACACGGTTATACCAGAATTTGTCTGTGCATTCCTCTATTAATGGACCCGTGGGTTGTTTTGAGTTACCATCTTACATAAAGCTGTTCTAAACATTCACCTATAAATCTGCATATAGACAGGCACTATTATCTCTCTTGGGTAAACACCTAAGTGTTAAATGACTAGATTATATGATAGGTGGCTGTTTAATCTTCTAAG
This sequence comes from Ursus maritimus, assembly GCF_017311325.1. Classification (NCBI taxonomy): domain Eukaryota; kingdom Metazoa; phylum Chordata; class Mammalia; order Carnivora; family Ursidae; genus Ursus; species Ursus maritimus. Next base: position 13,493,928 of record NW_024424786.1, read on the forward strand.
AAACTGCCAAAATGTTTTCCAAAGCATTTATACTATTTGACATTCCCATCTGCAGTATATGAGGGTCCCAGTTTTCCATATAGTCACTAATCCTCAGGATGGACAGTCCTTCAATTCTAACTATTCTAATGGATGTGTGGAGATATTGTGATTTAGGTACTTGGAAATCATATGGTCCTTTGGGGTCTTGCTTTTAAGGTTTGTGAGCTGGGTTCATAGCAGTACTGTAACCAGCACAAAATTTTCCCCACATTGAAAGCAAGATCTGTCTGTGTACTATACCCAATGCCCTGCAAATGAAGGATTTCCAGTCTGGCTGGTGGGAATGGGTGTGCCAGTACTCATTTAAGGTGGTTCTTTCCTTGTAGGTCTCCTCACAGACATGCTCACTGGGCCCTGTTTGGGGTGCCCCTATCTGCATCCTGTGAACTCTTTCAGTGTGATAACCTGAGGCAATCCTAATGCTCACCTTATTTGTTTCCCACCTGTCAGGGATCATGGCCCTTCTTGCCCAGTGTCCACTGTCTAGAAATCTGTTGCTTATGTATTTTGTTCGTTCTTTGGTTGTTTCCAGAATGGGGTAAAATCGATCTCTGTTACCCCATCTTGTTCAGAAGTAGAGATCTCTATGCAATTAATTTTGACAAGGCAAGGTATAAAATCAGAAATCATTCAATATCCTACCATGAAACGAAAACGTAGTGAAATTAGCTTCTGAATTATTTATTGTGAATGTGAGCCATGAGGAAAATCTGTTTTGTTTACAGTTTAATTTCTAAATGTATGCTTAATTTTGAATTATCTTGAATGTTTCCATAAAGATGTCTTGTTTTGGGAAGCATTTGTCAATACTTTTTGCAAAAGCTAAGCATATTAAAGTCATTAGGTATGTGTATATATACTTGTCCTTCTCCTAACCCATGCATTTCAAGGACATATGACAGCCTTAGGGATACCAGCAAATCTATCTATCTATCTATCTGTCTATCTATGTATATTATTTCTACTTTTACTTGGACAGATTTAATAAAACACACTAGCATTATCTGAATACTAAAAATAAGAAATATCCCCAGTGGCAGAGTGATAAAGAAATTGTCCAAGGAAACACTATATATAGAGGGCTTTTGTCATTATGTAGTATCTACATCCCTCCTTTTCTTGGTAAAAAAGAGTATGGATAGAGACACTAAGAAAGAATTCACTTAATAACTATTATAAGGAAGGCGGAAAGTTTCCTTGCAGAGGAGATTATTACCTTCTGGCACAATGCAAGAAATAAATCCTACCAGGATGAAATATTTAATATCTATTGCATTTTTTCTTCTGGCCAAGGTAAAATGTAGCTACTTGTTTTATACCTTAAAAATCAGAATTGCTCTTCCTTTATTGATAGAAATAACATTATTTTTTAACATCAGTTTGTATACTTAAACATCGAGAAGTTACTTGATGGACAGTGTCAGAAATAAAGGAACAGATTATTACCAAAGAAACAGGCCAACCAATCTAGGATCATCTAGTCACATTATCCAGAAACTTGTTAATTCCTTATGGAATCCATCACCACTTGTGACAAGAAACAGAAAATTAAATGTCATGTTACTGAAAAATATGTGCGTATACACATAATTATTTTCTTAATAATTTAAAGGCTGTGTTCCGTGGAACAAAATTGGTCCCATCATGTGATAAAAGTTATATTTAAGTACATTAACATATTTTTAACATTAGTTAGTTTAACATTTAAGTAAATTAATGTCATCTTTAATATTTACAAGTATGGGAATTAAAAAATTTTTGCAACTAAGTAATTCAGTGATATTTGCACATTCATTTAAAAGCACCTGACACCATAATGTCATTTTGCATTATGCTAAGCTTTCTTATTTTAGGCGAAATCATTGATGGGTTTTGCATTGTTTTTTCATATCATTTTAAGAGTGACTCTGCCCTTGAGATTAGCCTTATTTATAATAGTCATTAGTTTCTGGTTTGTTTGTTTTTTTAACTTGTTCAGTAAACATTTACTCAATACCAAATATGAGCCTCAGACTACATACCAATATTGCGGCTACAACAGAAATGAGACAGAGGCTATTTTTTCTTTAACAAACTTCATGGAAAAGTCAGTTTAAGAATCACAAAGGACATTTGTTATAAAGTCGATTCCTGGGCCCCACGTCCTACAATTCAGAATCGATTGGTCTACAGTAAGGCTTAGAATTCTACATGTTAACAAGCCCCTTAAAGAGGTGATTCCTCAAACCACATTTTAAAAAGATATTGCTCTAAATAATAATTGGTCAGGAACGGGGAGGAGGCTGGGTGTGGACTACTGATGTCGCCATGTTTGATGCAGCTTGTGAGCAGGTCTAGTGGACATGGGTGGTTACACAGATTTTGCCCTGTCCAAGAATTAAGGACTGAGGATGTGAGAGAGGCCTGACCTCCAGCCTAAATTCCAGCTCCTTGCTCCCCTTCCCACGTCATAGCCTGGGCTTCAGGGTTGAATCTGCCCAAGAAGAGCCTTGTTCTCTTTGGCTCAGACCAGCTTTACTAGAATGTAAGTGGCAGTTTCCAGGGGCTAATGTGATCCTGAACCCATCGCACAATTTTAGAGACAGATCTAGCAACTACATAGAAGAGACCAAGACTATAAGCTTCCAACCTAATAAGAACTTTACCTCTTCAAACAAAACCCACATTTATTGATTTCTAGCCACACTCAGTTCTCCAGGAGAAATCAGATGTCAAACATAATGGAGAATTTGTGCTTAAACATAGTTTTGTTTGAGGCTTAGTTTGCTTCTGTCTTCATATATTATTCCTACTCACATCAACGTTGTTGAATTAAATGCTTGTGCATAGGTCCCCCTATGCATATAGGCAAGCTATTTTTCTAATAAAATAATTCATTGCAAATATACACTTGTGGATAGGGCACGCTTCCCTTTGCTTTTAGAAAAGCCTGTTATGTTGCTTGGGAATTTTCTTGAGATTTCATCTGGAGCTTTCTTGTATAGGCAAGGGTCCCTTTCCTAATAGGCAGAAGGCCTTTTCCCCCTTTATTCTCCTGCCAATTACCCACAGTCGAAGCTCGAGCCATCCATGCTATGCTTAACTCTTCCTTCTCCCTGTCCCCCATTTTCATTCAACAGCTCATATATCAGCACCCTAAATGCAACCCTTAGCATCTCCAGCTATAACTGCAGGCTTCAAATTATTCTTCTTAGGTCCGTGGCCTCCCACATATCATAGTACATCCCACCTGTCATATCTTAGTGGCTCTAACACAACGATTTTATACTCCTCCTTAGGGCAACTTCTGAAGTTTTCTGTAACTCCTATTTTAGCTTTATCTTGCATTACATATATGTAATCTCACATTACATGAGTATTACATGTATACCTCACTGTGTCTCATGGATGTGTTTCTAAAAAAATTAATGTTTAATGTATTGAGTAAAAAAAAAATGCCTGAAAGATTTGTGAACAAACTTAGAAGAAAAAAAATGAAAAGCTTTTATTTTTAAGGAAAATATGGCTTACACTATGACAAATCATTGTCATGCAACACAATCATTGGTAAGCATGGCTTTGTAGTTGCCCGTTTTCTAAAAGCACTGCTGTTTCTGAAGCAGGGGGAGAGCCATTTTTTTCTTGGTGACCTTTAAGTCCCCATGTGTAAAGTCTCTGTAGGGTGTAAAGACACCCTAAGAGGCTGTTTCCTGCACTGGCTCTGTTCTGAAGGAAAGCAGACAGCTGTTCAGTTGCTTGGCAGTAGCAGGTGTCTCTGTGGGATGCCTTTGGAAACAAAAACGCTGGATTCCCCCACAGGGTGTAATTTTATGAGCTCTGTAGAGAATTTCTTTATGGCCATTTTCTTGCCTGTACGTAATATATAGTGATGATTGTGGTGAAAACCAATTCTTATAACATTTTTAGAAATTCCAAACCTTAACAACCATAGAAGTTTAGAGCCAGCTAGGACATCTTGCACCTATCCACAAACCTTCAAAAGGAGCACATTTTATATAATATTTTTGGTGATGTTTTATTTTACAGGAAAACACACCCTACCTTCATCTGTTTTACCTATTGTTTTGCAGTGTGTCCAGATATTACAATTAAAATACACATTGGTATTGTTTTAATGCCCTCATCGCCCAGCCTCTGGACTGTAGACTGTGCAAAGAGGACACCATTGTATTCCCACTTCCCTCAAAATAATGTTCTTTAGCCCATAATTGGCCTTTCTCTCCTGTGAGGATACTGTTCCCGTTTTCCCTATAGTTTCTATGGTACATATGTATATGACCGCGAAACATCTATTAGCTTGGCTGTATTGGTTTACTATCCCTCAATATAAAATATAAATATAGTGAGGGCATTATGCAAATGAAAAGAAGCAAAGGTAAGTTGAATTTATAATTTATTAAAATCAAACAATCCTTGCAACCCTGAATATTGTATTCAGTAACACGTAACTGTACACTGTTCTTTATAAAAATTCAGATAAAGTCTGATGCAAAAAAACGCTTGGACTATATCCTAAATGTTTAATGATATTTGAAACTTCTTTAAAAACAATTGTAGCCACTATTGAACCCATGGCACATTCTGAAAGATGTCAGAAAGTCGGGCTAGCACTGGGATACCTTTCCATTGAAAGCACTGGCTCGCTGGTGGAATTCTGCATTTTGTAACTTCCCCAGTCCTGGATGTTTTGATGACAGGAAGTGCAACTAGGTATGCCTCAACTGAAAAGCTAACCTTAGCTTGACAATCGGTGGCCCACAGATACTTTCTCAGGGTGCTAGAACCCCTTCTTGGCAGAAATGAAGGTGAAGTCCAAAGGGAATAAGACGGAAGAAAGAAGTAAAGGGGGAAAATGTTGATTCCTCACCTCTCCCCTTGAGAGAATCCTATGAAATAGTTGCAGGACCTATGAAAGGATCTCAAATCTTCTATTTACAAACCATAAAATAATGTGATTCCTTTTTGGAAAAAAAATCATAAAACTTAAATGTAGACTGTAATCACTAGATTGTTAAAATCAATACGTGACTAGTATTTTTGCTTCATTTTCCATTAAGGTGACATATTTGTTTGATAATGGAGGGACAGTCTTCTTTGCTATTTTTATGGCAATCTGGGGTAAGTATGTTCTTCTGTTACTTAATTGCTAGTCCTCATTTTCTGAGACTGTTGCTGTGTTTCTTCACGCACACACACACACACACGCACACCGTGTTATCAATTCAACAATGAAATCTCTTGCTTGGTTTGCCCTCTTCACACATTAACTGCTTCTTTGGGAATTTAACCCTTGCTCTAATCCCGTGGTCCCTAAAGCCTTGACCTTCCCATACTAAGGAGTATATTTTTCCTGCCGAAAGCAGATGGTGATGAAAAACAAACTGAAACATACTAGAATCCAAATTATGCTGCATGTACTTCGGCGTGTAAAAGTAATGCTCAGAAAATGTTTCGTTTGCATAATATTTCTATTTGTCTATTTTTTAACGTTACACTTTATACACTTAGAGATACAGAATCTATTCCATATATGATTAAACAATATCTAATACATAATAAATCTTGTTCTTATTCAACATCTTAAAACTGTAAAAATTATGTACAGGTATGTGCTTTGGCTGACTTTTTTCACCATGTTTCTCATTGACTCTTTAAAACACCCAATTAATTGAGTCCTCAAAGAAATCAGACAATTTAGAATTCCCCACACTTTGAAGAGAACTGATGCCTTTCCTGGTTAGAGTCAGCTTTCCTACCATGGTCCTGTTGAATGCAAAGTCAGTCATTGTCAGCGTGGCAATTCGAGGGGCTGACCATGTACGTGTTGAGACAGGAAAGTAAAATGTACTAGAATACTCTCACTCCCATTACCTTAATTTCCCAGGAACAGAAACTCTATATACTCTCTCTTTCTCATTTTAAGTCAGAATTTTTTTTTTAATTACTGTTCCAATTTTCCTTCAAGGGAATGCCAATCTTGATGCATGCAATTAGGGCAGTAGGGTTAATTAAATTATCAGGCAGGGCAAGCATCGTGAAACCTTTTAGTTTTACCTGATTCTCACAAACACTTCCCACTAAGAATAAAATAGACCACAATACAAATTAAGGTGACTCGATAGATGATTCAGCAAGGCCAAAAATGGTAAGAAAGGAAACCTTTTAGATGATTTATCCTCTGTGTTTCTGCTACTAGTCTCATACTTTTATAGTTCTCCTTGGCACAGCCACATGACAGTGATCTTGCTCCAGCTGTTGAAGATGGGTTTGTGAAAAGGCTAGGATGTAGCGATCATTTGCCGTCAGAAGCATGTTCCCCTTAGTTTTATACTGAGGTACGAAGTTGAGGTATGTCATCCATAGGAATGCCATCCCGTGCATTCTCTTGGCCTGCTGGCATAGATGAATCATTCACAGTTGAGTTGTAATAACTAGAGTTCCCAAAACTCGCATCATAAGGTTCTGGTGCATTGTCTAATCGCAGAACTAAAAGAGTAACAAAAAGAAAATGATTTTATGGTGACAGTCCTGGAAGATGCATGCTTAGGCACCCGCCAGACTATAGGAATTGTTCTGGATGAGTAAGTAGGTACATCTTTCTTATGGGCTTTGCAGGTATTGGTTTTGAAATTTTAAATAAGTATATATTTTTCAAGACACATCTCCTTCTGAGACTACGAGAACAGTTTAACTTCTAAAATAATTTTACTACTGGTGAACCAAAAATAAAGGAACTAAGGGAGAAATCACAATGAAAGTAGAGCAGTACTTTGTATGAAGAAGGACAGACATATGTCTCATTGACTTTTGAATCTTGTGAATTCAGAGCCTTGTCAACCATGTCCTAAATTTTTACTTCTGGTGAAAAAAAATAATTTTTTAAAAACTGAAGAGCATTAATTTTAAATCAGTGTCATTATTTTTCTAAGTGTCTCAATATATGTATGGTTGAGCCAGGGAAGACAGAGATGGAAGAAAGCTACTTGTAAAACCTTATGTTTCTTGGTGATAGATCCTAGTTATCATGCACTTGACATTCGCTAATTAATGATATGAGATTATTTTTTACTTTTACAATGAACAGCCAATTCTTACTTCCTTAATGATCTTGAATTTATTTTCAAAGAAAACTTGGCATGTGCTATGTATCTTTAAGTACTAAAGCAGTGACTAATTACTAATTAGATTAGTGATTTAATTATTCGGTTAGGTAATCTCATATCCTACCTATTCTTTAAGGCTTCTGTTTACAGATTGGGTGCCCAACAACCTTAGGGACTTGGGGGAGGTTTCTCAAAGCTGTCTTGAAGGAGGAAAGGAGGTATTGTGATTAAGTTATTCCATTATGCCTCAATCACATCTTAAACTGTATCAGTTTGATAGACTGAGCTTTTGCATGTGATTACAGGTAAAGAAAAGATTCTGGGGTTAAAAAAAAGTTTGGAAACCCCTGTTGTTGAAATCCTCTCCTATAATTTTGAAAGGTGCCACTTTTTATTTTATATGGCTTGCTAGAAACCCCCAAAATAGGACTCAGTTGAATTTACAATTAATGGGTTTGGTTCTGAAGATGAACAATTTGTCAGTCATGATCTGAACTTGGTAGAATCAACAAGACTTTACCGACAGGAGGTACCAAGGGCATTTAACTATTTTTTATGGTGGCAAGAGTCCTTTGTAGAACAGAAGACATTTTTTTTTTCCTGAAGTGTAAAAAAAAAAAAGATGAGTCAATTATTTGAAATTATTTCATTTCTGTTCTAATTAGTATTATATTAAGAATTAATTCAGTTCTTTATTCTTAGCAGCTACATTTCTCATTCATAGATATTACGGTTGGTCTTTTGCATCACATGAGTGAAAAATTCCTGTGTGATTTTATGTACTCAAATATACAGCTCTTTATAGATTCTGTTTTAGAGACTCATGAAGTTAATCGATTGAGGGCTATTGCATTTGTGTAAACTTTAGAAGAACTCCAAATTGGAAAAAGTGACTGTTCAAATTACTGCTGCTAAGAGATCCAACAGTAGCAGAGAATATGGGTGTGCAGTTACTTGCTAACAAAACTGGCCCTTTTTTCCTCAAGGGGATACCATTCTCTTCCAAGTCTATAGACATGTTTTAGGTTCTGGGATTTGGTTTACTTAGAACTAACTGTGACCACAGATCCATAATTATTTTGGTTATGTTCTTTGAGAAACAGAGAGTAGATCAGAATAAATCTTTCGTCTGTTTCTGTCATATGAACCTCCAGATCCCTTCTAGATAAGGTACTGAACAGTAGCATCCTCATTTAATTAAAACCACCCTGTGCAGGTGAGCTTCTAAAAGTTATTTTTACCTGGTTCGTTTCTGTCATCGTAAAGTCGCCGATGGGAAAATGAATCCGTTTTCCTTTTCCCACACAGCAAGTAGCCAACGAGGCTAAGCAACGAAGCACCCAGAATAGCACCTAAAATGGCCCCAAATACTACTCCTGTATTTTTATTCTCTAGGGAACAAAGAAAAAATAATTAACAGGTAAAGAAATAGAAAATAACTTTTCAAAGAAGAGAAATATATACATTGGACTTTCTTTATAACAAAGAATGTTTAAACAATATTGGTTTTTTTAAATGAGATAACAGTGATGTGTGTGTATTTTCTGAAGTACTGAGTATTTGCTATATATTGGCAAATATACCTCCTGATAAAACCATACTTCAAATTTTTAATTATGTTGAAATACTTCTTAGTTTCATAACTGTCTCTCATTCCTTTTTTAACAACAATAGTACTGAAGCGCCATGTGTATGCGCCATTAAGATCTAATTTCTATGTTGAGCGCTGTATTAAGTTTTTAATCAACTCTGAATCTCTAATGAATGTTAATGATGAAATGAACTTTGAGCTTGTTTCTATAATAACTGAAAAGTAAAAAGCTAATGGGAGTAAGTGGGTAACAGAAAATGAATCCACCACAGCCCAACTGAAAAGGCACTATAAGGGAAAAGCAGTATATCCTGATACAGGAGATTTCCAGATGCAATAAATAGACCAAAGCAAGATGTTTGCAATGTCTTGCACATTGAGAACAGATGTGCAGATCTGAGTTTAAGGGAGCCCAAAATTTTACTCTACCATCCCTTTTTACCAAGTACCTTATTTGAAGACTGTTAGTTATTAACAAACTATGTAATGCTCCCTGAATTCATATTTAGTGTTTGTATTTTCAAAGTTTTTTAAAAATTTCGTGAGAATATTACTAAGTAAGTGGGTGAGGGGTCTTATAAAGCCTGTAATTCTATATTAAAACCCATTTATAAAAAGAATTAACCTACACACTGGAAGCTCAACAACAAAACTACTACTAAAATAAAAGCAAAGCAAAGTTAACTGATTTTCTTTTGATTAAAGAGCAATGGTGGGCATAAGTACTCAGTATTCTTAGTATGTATATTAAGTTGATAGAGACAGAAGAGAGAGAATATTTATTAAAAATCTTTCTGATGTAGGGGCACCTGGGTGGTTCAGTCAGTTAAGCGTCTGACTCTTGATATCAGCTCAGGTCATCACTGTTGTGAGTTCGAGCCCCACGTGGGGCTCTACGCTGGGTGTGGAGCTGATTAAGAGTCTCTTTCCTTCTTCCCCACCCCCTACTCTGCTTGCGCTCTCTCTAAAAACAAAAACAAAAACAAAAACAAAAACCTTTCTGATGTAGTATCAGAGTATGTATGAATGAAAGGATGCATTAAAATTATAGCTAAAATGAAAATATATGTACATACAATCTGTTAGCTGCAGTGCTATTGTAAAGCCTAGATTCCAGAATTTAATAAAACTTTTCCTGTACACTAACGACTATCAAGTAGGAATGTGTATGTATGATTTAGTGTTTATATCACTAATATAATTTAGAAGTAAGTTGTATTGGAAATCATTGAATTCATGGGGGAAAAAGTATTTTTTAAAAATTTCAGGGAAAGACAAATACCATATGATTTCACTCATATGTGGAATTTAAGAAACAGAACAGAGGAACATATGGAAAGGGAGGGAAAAAAAGAGAGGGAGTCAAACCATAAGAGACTCTTAAGGATAAAGAACAAACAAGTTTGATGGAGGGAGGTGGGATAGGCTAGATGGGTGGTGGGCATTAAGAAGGGCACTTGTGATGAGCACTGGGTGTTATCTGTAAGTGATGAATCACTCAATTCTTCTGAAACCAGTGCTACACTATATGTTAACTCACTAGAATTTAAACAAAAACTTGAAAAAAAAATTTTCAAGGAAACAAAAACTCGGGTAGACCTGAAAAAATAAAACATGATGAATTTTCATTGAATATTAGAGATCTTTTCTGCTTTATGTTTTAAAGCTTGACATAATCCCTAAGTGAAAAATAAAAATGTTCCTATAATACACTTTTCTTATGATACTCACAGCTATATTCCATTTTTATGGTGTTCATTAGGTACTAAACTAAAAATTCAGGAGGATTTCCTTTTGTTGAGTTTATTCATATTTTTAAAAACCAATCAGTGTTCTGTTTTGCTGTGATTGCTATGTGGTATCAGATAATTTATAAATTCATTTATTTCATTCAGTTTTCGCATACATATATTTTTAAAGTTCAGTTGCATACTGTTCCTAAAAGCATGGGACAGTTCAGGCAGTTTTCTCAGATTCAGTGAAAATCGTTGCCCAGTGTCTCAAAACTGTACTACTGCCTCAGCCTAACCTACCTTTAATTTTGTCACGCTGTCTCATCACATTCCCATACAGTACTGACTACTGTATGCTGACTGAAGCCCAAAAATCCCTTCTCTATTTCCACTGAATATCATGGTTGCCCCCCAAAAGTGAGAACCACCTGTGCTGCTATAGTCTCTCTTTTTTTTTTCCCCAATATGGTATATTCTTTAGATGTAATCTATATGACTTAGTTTGAGATTCAGTTTCACACAAAAGGAAAGTTAAATCCATTTATATTTACCTTCTTGGGGATCTGACGTATTTGAGAAGATTTTTGAATTATTGGTAAACTTTAAGGTGGGCTGTAGAGTTGTTTCTCGGTAGGGGGTAAACCCTATGAAGCTCTCATTAGATGTGATGAGCCATTCATCTGGTTCTGTTATCATGGGGGTCACGGACGTGGTGTTTGGTGCCATAGAGAGGATGCTAACTGAAATGGAACTGTTGTCAGGAGTTTTCATGGTATCATTGGCTGAAGACCAAGGGAACTTTTCTGAAGATATAGCAGATGTAGTTTTGGGAGCTGCTGAGACTGGAAGAGGATTTTCATCTGCTATGGATGAGTTCCAAGACAATTTAGAAACAAAGCTGTGAATCAGAGGAGGGCTTGTGGGAGATGTAGGCATGGGTGTTGGATTCCTAGAAAAGTTGTTCGTTGATGAATTCCTGAAGACTTCTTTTGTTCTGTGGTGTTTATTTGATGGGTCCCAGAACGAGGAATTACTTGCCTCGGGATTGGAGGTTTCTCTATTTTCTTTATCTGAGCTTAAATTTGTGCCACCTTCCAAAAGAACGGATTCGTTTTCCATTGTTTTTAAGCCTGCTGCAATGCTTTGTGTTGTGTTTTTTTCTAGACTTTCTTCCCCATGGCTTCCAATTAATAGTAAACTAAACAGATTTGAAATCAAAAGAATTTTGGCCGAGGTCAACATTATAGCTTTTTTTGGTACTGGTGTTATTAAGGGGAATCTGAAAAAAAGAAAATAACAAGCATCTGAATTATTAAATGAAGTAGTGATTTTTTAAAAATGGATCTACATCTTTAAAGTAATAAAAATCTAGAGATATAATACTGAATTGATAATACCATACTCTATTCCAAAAGTTAGTTTTCTTTGGATTATATACTAAACCTAAGGTAAGTTCTATTTTCTATATATTTATTTCTTCTTTCTTTTAAGGAAATGCCATGCATAAACTTTGTCAAGCCACATACCACTATTCCACTATTTCAAAGATCATTTAGCTTGGGACAAGTTGAAATATTTATATATATTTGAAATATTATATATGGATTGCTAAGTAAAATATTGTAAATATAGGGCGTGTAGAGCTGGCTGATTTCTTTAACCTATTTAAGAAAATGTGTTTTTTATAAAGATATAATTTGGAATGTTTATTATGAAAATGGTGTTACTGATTATACTCTAAACATACCACTTTAAAGTGAATCAGTCGGGACCTCCAATTGAAAGCATTTTATTCGTACCTAATTTGAGTTATTTGAATTTTACATTAACATCCCTTTCTTCACAATACTTTTCATGATGCCCTTCTTCCTATGAATCCCAAATTAGGGAAAATCAGGAAGACTTTCAGATTTCGGGATATTCTTTCCTTGTATTCCCTTATTATATAAATGAAACATCTGGCTGGAAGCATGCATAGAAAAAAGACATATTTAGACAGTAGAAGAGTTGGGTTTGAAACCCTGGTCCAGACCTTCAGTCTGGGCATTGTCATTTTACCTCTGAAATGTGGAAGTGCTATAATTCATAGATAGGAGAATATGGGGAAAATATTTTTAAATTAGATTTATATTAAAATTCTGACTTATGAATAATCTGTGAAAAATAATCATCATAATAAGCAGTTACTTTATCATCATCATCATAATTGTACTGACATTGCAGTGTTCTGAAGACTCAATGAAATGATGTATGTAGAAGTTCTCTAATCAATACCTGGCCTAAAGTAAGCAACTAATAGACATTAACTTCCATTTTTTAATATGAAAATATAATAATATTTCTGCAAGTGCCTTACAGCTCAGAAAGTTTGCAATATCACCTCACCTGATCCTCACAATGATCCCTTGTGACAAGAAAAATAGCTTGTATCCTTATTTTGCAAAGGAAGAAACTGAGGTTCAGAGTGGCTAGTAGTGACAGCTAGTGAATGGAAGAGAAGCACAGAATCCAACTCCACTGACTTTCAACCTAGTTAGATGCTCAAATTTGAAATGTCTAAACTAATGATGTACTATATGTTGGCTAAATGAATTTAAATAAAAAATAAAATAAAATTTGAAATATCTTTAATATAAAAAATATTATTTTAAAAATGTTAGACTATTCCTCCTCAAACAATAAAGTCTAAAAACTGATTTCCTATCCTTTGAATTGGATCTTAGAGCTTATTTTTCACTAAAAGCCTCCAGGATGACTAAGATAAGGAAAGGGAAGACGTGCACCTGTTATTTTAAGGTCCAGTATTATGTGGCATTTCTTAAAAGCTCTCCCAGAAATGTTTACAATTATATTCAACCTTGATTTTTCATTAGGGTCTGAGGAGCCTCTAAATACTAGCTCTGATTTTCTTTTGGATTTAATTGCCCCCTCCCTGCTTAATGATATCTTACATAATGGCACAACTTAAATATGTTTATAATACATCCTGATACGTATTTTTCTTCAAAAGCTATTAGTAGTTAGTCCATACCTGTGGAATCCTAAGGCTTTTGAAATGTAATATCTTCCATGCCGTATGCTTATCACTTAAATAAATTCTACTTAAAAGGCAAGGCAGGGGTGCCTTGGTGGTTCAACGGGTTGGGTGTCTGACTCTTGGTTTTGCTCAGGTCATGGTCGCGAGATAGAGCCCTGACCCCAGCTCCGCCCTCAGTGGGGAGTCTGCTTGAAGATTCTCTCCCTCTACCCCTACCCCCTCTAAAATAAACAAATCTACTGGAAGGGGACTCTATATACTCCTGATACTCTGTTTCTTGATCTGGCAGGAATTACATAGGTGTTTGTATTTGTGATAGTCTCTGTTTATATTTCATTCACTTTTCTCTGATAGCCAAGAAAATGGATTTAGATCCTAAAAATTGTTAGCATCATCGGAAAACATATTACTACTCTGCTTTTATTAAATCAGATGCTTCACAAGTTTTCTCTCTCATTCTTACCAAAAACAAACAAACAATGAGGAAGGGATTATCAGTCCTTTTTTACACATTATTAAATGGAGTGTTTGAGTGACCCAGTCGATTAAGCATTGACTCTTGGTTTCAGCTCAGGTAGTGATATCAGGGTCATGAGATGGAGCTCCATGTGGGGCTCGTCACTCAGTGCAGAGTCTGCTTAGGACTCTCTCTCCCTCTGCCCCTCCCCCACCTCTTTCCAAAATAAATAAATAAATTGAAAAGAGTCAAGGACACAGAGTAGTGACTGAGGGATCGGGTTACGATTCAAACCTCAGCATTAAAGCTAGTCACCACTCATCTGTGTAACGGAAGTTACAAAGGAATATAGAAATTGGTTACAAAGGAATATAGAATTCAGCTGCTTTTTAGAACTTCTTGCCACCAACCTTTTTTTAGCACAGCTTCTCTAAATTTTATTATTTTACCCAAAGCAGTTTATAATACCATTATTTTAAACATGGGAAAAATACGGCCTTCTACCTTAAGTACCCCTCAAACACACTAAATACACTTTTTTCCTAACTAAAGAAAATCCCAACGATTGTCTCTATGATTCTAGGTGGACACCTTTAGCAGGTAGTTTACAAATTAACAAAATGTATCATCCCGAGGGCCTATAGTTCACCAGCACATTATTAAACTGATGCCTCACTCAGCACATTTAAAATATAATTCAGTTTAGTTTAAAAATACTTATATGTATATTTTCAGAAAAATCCCTGTCCTGTGAACTCTGCCAGTTCATAGCAAACATTATAGCCTTTTCATTATCTAATTCCAGTGGTCTGATTAAATTTATGAATTGTACTTAGCCACTCATTGTGTCATCATTATACATTTTTATTTGCTTTCCCTTTGTGGTTAGTTTCTCTTCCTAATGAAGTGGTCACCAGAAGGGAAAAAAACAGCCTTTAGCCGTTCTAATTTTCTCATGTTACATGAGGAACGTGGTATTGAGCTTTCACCCCCTTCCCGTAATGAGAATCCACATATCAAGAGTCAGCAAAGTGAGTTTTGTTGTTCCTGATTCACTTTGTAACATTGAACCACCAATGGGATCTCTCTACCCTTCACCCAGCTTTTGATTGTAACTTGAAAACCTAAGGTATTAATACCCCAAATGAGCCAAGCGTTCTGTTGCTGCCTATAATTCATCTCCAGGGAAAAGAGAGAAATGGAAGAGAGGGACAATGTGTGTTGTGAATACCGTCTGCAGTGTATTCCAAAAATAATACGGTGATGGGTAAGGCTTTTGTGGGAATTGGTTTTTTCCTGCTTTCCTGGCCTGACGGTGGAGGATAACTTTGCTTCTGCTCCTTAGCGTCCTTGCTCGGGTCCCTTCACCTTAAAGGGATAGAAGCAACCGGAAATTGAAATCGTCAGCTATTCAGAACCCCAGCCCTGGGCTTTTGTTGATGGAGGACCAGGACATTCTGGTTAAGTTCAACCCCATTCTGAATTGAACAAAACACGTTGTAAGCCCCAAAGGCTAAGGGAGGTAGTACAGAAGCTCTGAAAGGGACAATAAACAAGAAATCTGTGGCCCTTCTCTTGCACTTTCTTCTCGGCCTCTCTCCATCCCTAGAGTTTAAATATTTAAAGTATGCTGTATGCTCATCATATAAAGTTATGCTGGATGGTGGTTGGCATTCTTGTGTGTGCCCAGGTTCATCAGCCAGGTGCACCGTGAAGGCAGACAGAAGTGGGACCCAAGAAAAGGGCAATTGCAGGAGGAGAGTAAATCGGGAGAACCCAGGAGCGTCATTTCCCCTCCTGTTCTTTTTGCCCCTTCTGGCCCCTGGGTGGAAACTCGAGAGAGGAAGTTGGAGGGTGTAGAGCATAGGAACAGAGCTAAGATCATTACAAACTTGAAAAACTTCTATGATTAGAATTATTATAAAGGGGACAGAAAAAGAAAAGGAGTATTTCCTTTCCAGAAAAAAGAAAAGGAGCATTTTGTGATACTTTGAAACACAGATTCTAAACCTTTCTACATATATGGAACTATTTTTATTGTTTCTGGTATTTAACAAATTTTAAAATATACCTTCAGAAGGTGTGAGTTGCACTGTTTGTTTTTTTAATAATTACTCTATGCAGAGCAAATGAACAGTTTTCTCCCCTGTTTCTGGTGTTGGCACTAAAAAGCGGTTTCACGTTACGACTTTTGTATGGAGGGCTGCAGAAGGTGGTTAAGAGAAACACAGCAACCATGGCCATTAAGGGAAGCAAGTCCAGACTCTGCATAATTTTGGTTCCCCTTAAATGCAAAGAGTCATTATTCTGCCAGCCTTCTTGTTATAACTGAGTCATACCCATTTTATATCAAGCTTTAAAAATAAGGAGGTACCCTGGTTTGTATCAGGCAGTCAACCTATGCAAGGGAAGAGAAATGCTACGTATTGGCAAGTCAATCAAAATCCGAACTTTTAAATTACAACATTGGTTCAGGTGCACTGGGGGTACTATAGAAACACGTTTCTGCAGCGAAATAACTAAACAATACATAGACTGTGCTACTTCTCTTTGTTGCTTTTGCTTGTTTTTTATTATAGATCTCAGGCTACAGGTTAAGACAGATGGGTTTTGTTTTTCTTTGTCATAGGAAATTCAGTCTGACATTAGCCAATATCCCAGGCAGACCCTGCGTGTTACTCTTCGGCGGCCTTTACACTCTTGAACAGTATTTTGCTTTTCCTAAATGAAAAAGCTGCAATAAATGACATAACCAACTATGCTTCTAGAAATGCCTCTTTTAATAAGAGCATTTTGAAAGGATGAGAACACTTAGTAGTCAGAAAGGAGGATTGTACCTGAGGATGGTAGGCATAGCATTTCACTTTTATTTGACTTGAAAAGAAAGACAAGGCTTTCCTTCAGGAAAAAAAAAATCAAGTTGTTGAACATAATTCTAATTAAAAGACTGGGGTATGCAGACATCCAAGAAAAATATATAGAATGTCATACTCCCTGCTAATTTGAGCAATGTTAGTCATAATCTTCAGTGCTGAAAGAATTAGGTGGGAGAGTATCAAGCTTAGAAAGAAAAACTGTCTCCAGAATATTCTGGACCCAAATTCCCAAGCATGGAGTTTTCAGCCTTTTATTATATTTCACTGTCGGTAGAAAATGCCTCAATGGATCAAATAGAAAGTGCTAAACAGTCAATCGACATCCCTTTAATTAAAGGAGCCTTACATTGCCACAAACTGAAAATAATTTTAAGAAACTTCATCCACACCTTCATTCCATAAGATGTGTTCCGTAGCAACTGACTTAGCCATTCAGATTTCCAGTGAGCACCAATGTACACACATGCCATGCTAAGTGAAATAGTTACATAAACAACATTTGGCCAATTTTTTGATTAATAAAATCTTTGGGAAAAGATGTATAGAAGCTTGTAATTCATTGTATTCAAAGATTTTTTTTCAAAAACTGTCATATTCTAATACTTTGGCAAGATCCTTAAAACCCAAATGCATAGTTTAAATCTAAATAATCAATTCATATTTATGCCATTTCCACTTTAAACACCGTGGAACTTTTACTAAGATCTGACTTATGGCAACTCTCTTGTAGTCATGTACAATTTTAAGTAAGGTTTTTATTTAACTCTCCAGCTGGTTTCATCATCAAGCGAATTTGGCAGTAATTCCTAAAGCTAAGTCACTTAGTGCGAATGCTCATTTGGAAGATAATTATTTAATGAAACAACTACCTGTTTTTATAAGGGTCTCCGTAGCTACTTGCCAGACAGTCCTGTCAAAAGTTGAGCCTGCTTTGATTCTCTTTGGCAAATAAATAAAAGAGAGCCAGAGGCAGAGAGGAAAGGAGAAAGGAAAGGAGAGGGGGGGAAAAGGGAGAGAGAATGAGGGCGGAGAGAGAGAGATGGGATCTTAGGTAACCCAGTCCACACTTACCTTCAGGTTTTGGGGGTATTTACAAACAGGAACTGAAATATCACAGACAGCTGTCCTGGCTGGAATGAGTCTGCCGAGCATTAGAGAAAGCAGATGGGTTAAGTATGACAATGTCCCACTGAGCAGGAGGGTGTCAGAGAAACAAAGTTACGTGGAGCTGGCCAGATCTTGCTTGTGTAATAGAGTACCCAAGAACCTGACTGACCTGCTTCTCAGCTGTCAGCACGAAGATATCACCTCATTCAGACCTTTAAAAAAAATAAAAGCCCAACCCTCCAGGTTTCATAGGTTGATCGTTTTGACTTTGGGGCAGGCTGGTTCTCTTGAGCAGTGGCAAAACAAGGGGCATCCATTTCCTGCCCTAAATGAAAAAAAAAAAAAAAAGGACAAAGACTCTGGTAATATCCCCTGGTGTATCAGGAGTTTCTGGCACATGCTGGATTCGCCCTTTTCAGATGAGGAAACCAAAATGACTCATGCCCTGCACCTGTTACTCTGTGTGAGCCCCATGTTGTTCTCCTATATCATAAACAAACCTGTCTTTCCCATAGTAGGATGCCCTCTTTGTGTACCAAAAACCTGAATGGAGAAAATACAGCGTCATCAGTAGTGAGGGGCCTTGTCTGCAGTACACTGAAATCAATTTCATAGAAAGTCACACTTAACATAAAGTGAATTAATGTGTATTGGGATCCTTGAGAAAGCTGCCAAGCGTTCAGTTAGAAATAATCACCAGGATTGAGATGGGCTTTCTTGCTGACTTTCAGGAGTTTGGGGAGTCACTGGGGCCTGTGTGAGAATGTCCACATGATCCTGAGTAATCCTGAGAGCCTTCTCAATTAAGTAGTTTCCATCCTGTGTTCTCTTTGCTTTTACTCTCAATTTAGAAGCTGGAGAGTTTCAGAAGTGCCCAGGTAATGCCTGACTAAATACTGGAGTTGAATAACAACCTGGCATGCTTCCTTCACTTCCTTCCACAGCTTATGAAAGGGAGCGGAGTGAAACTGCACTTTCTGGGATATTCTGCACACCAGTATTTGGGGCCTGGCGCCAAGGCCCGTTCAGCTCAGTACATCTGAGATTCACGCTTAGTTTCTGTTGTGCAAGGAGGTAGGTTTCCTACTGCTGGGAGAGAAAATGAAACTTTAGCTAAAGTACAGGAGCTTCAAATTGAATGTAAAGAATCTGCCCAGTTAATTGGCCTCAGGAAAGAACAAGGTAATGCTGTAGTTTTAAATTTTATGAGGTCCAAAGGCCCCTTCAGAGTATGATTAGAAATTAAACCAACCCCTAAAAAAATGTTTACTCAAAGGATATTTAAGCCGTATCTGCACGGGTATGAAGAAAAGCAAGTTGAATTTAATCAAACAACTGGTTACTGAGCAATGGCTTAATAGAATTCAATTGGTTATTTTCAGATTAGTCAGTTACTAGGAAAAAATCCAACTAACAAAATATTTTCTGTCTACTTAGACATCTGAGCATGACTTGGCAGGGTTGGGTGTGCCATGCCCTTAGGGATTTTCCTAGATATGTGTATGAATATCATTACCACTTTCTGACTTGACCAGGGTAATTATGGCCTGTGCCAGGCATGGAAATTACAAGGTACTTTTGCTACAACTCTCTGCTTTCACTGTGTAAGCGTCGAATCTCAAATCCCATGAACCCCTTTATTGAAGACTCTACCTTTGTCCTCAGAATCCTCTTCATCGTTGCCCTCCTGACAACCATAACCAATTGGTTAGTAATGACCCTAGAGATAAACCCTATTTACCCTCCCTGTCATGAGCACATCTGGAAGTAAAGTCATAAAATAAGAAGTATGCATGCATTTAATGCCTCAGTGGTTACTTAGCCCATTTACTTATGATCAGACATCTTTGTGAAATCACCTGAGTTGTAGTTAAAAAGTAATTTCTTGGTGCGTCTAGGTGGCTCACTCGGTTTAACGTCTGCCTTCGGCTCAAGTCATAATCCCAGGGTCCTGGGATCGAGCCCTGTGTCAGGGTCTCTGCTCACCAGAGAGACTGCTTCTCCCTCTCCCTCTGCCTGCTGCTCCCCCTACTTGTGCTCTCTTTTTCTGTCAAATAAATAAATAAATAAAATCTTTAAAAAAAAAAAAAAGAAGAAGATGAAGAAGAAGAAGAAGAAGAAGAAGAAGAAGAAGAAGAAGAAGAAGAAGAAGAAGTAATTTCTTGCCAAACAAGTCTCAGTGAGATACATTCCCAAGTATATACCATGTTCTAGATAAGACCAATCCCATGTTGGTCTTGTTTCTCCAGGGGAACGCAACGATAAGGGATAACTAGCTGGCAATTTAGTC
Source organism: Ursus maritimus (assembly GCF_017311325.1). Classification (NCBI taxonomy): domain Eukaryota; kingdom Metazoa; phylum Chordata; class Mammalia; order Carnivora; family Ursidae; genus Ursus; species Ursus maritimus. Next base: position 13,514,164 of record NW_024424786.1, read on the forward strand.
ATCCAGGCCAGCTGAGATGACACATGGTACAATGCCTATCTAATTATTTTGTGCTTACCTACTATGGTACCTTTCATCTGGCCCTCTCCAATTGCTTCACACCCATTAAGTCTCACAATACTTATTGGAAGAACGAAATGCCTTCTCTTTGTTTGAAATGGTGGAACTGATAACAAGTAGAGTTACTAGAACATGAAGTTACATTATTGTCACTGATGGGTTTGAAAGTTGAACTAGAATATAACTTGGGACCATGCTTCAAATAAAATTAAAACATTGTTCTGGATCCAAAATGGTATCCCTTATATATAAATCGTATAGCATCACATGCCTGATGCTGATGCCACACACAGGGAATTAGTTGCCATAGATCAAATCCATTAATAGCAGGTTTTGAGTTTGAAACATGGTGTAAACTGAATTCATGTTTTATCTCCCCCACAGGATCATGGATGCTTTAAGAAAAAAACATTTGATTAATAATAAAACAAATAACATCATGGTTATATTATTTGAGGATAATTTAATGACCTTCTTCAGAAATACAATGGAAATTGATGGCTGGAAAATTTCCTTATGGTTGATAACATTTGTTTCAATATTATGTTAGAGAAATCGAGGGATTATTCTCATGAGTGCTAACGATTGTTTGACATAAGCTTATCTTTTTTCCTAAGTCATGTGGTATTATAATATGGTCTTCTTCATTTAACAATAACTTTATGGAAAGATTAAGTGTTCCATTTTATTGCTAAGGACATTCTACAACAGCACCCTTTGTTAAGTAGAAGGTGTGACATAGCATATACATATATGCAGGTGTGCATACTTGCACGCATACCTACATAAAATGAGGAGCTAAGGAAGGTTGTAAAAACCTGATTTGAAAGAGCATGATATATCACATACAAACTTTAATTCAGCTGTAGTTCAGAGAAGCAAACAACGTAACTATAACAAAACATGTTGCATTCCTCTCTACACATTTATGTGAAGATGTTTGCTTCATAAATATCCTCATAAAGACAAAAGATTAACCTAGAGTTAATGCTGAAATCTCTCATTGTAGCAAGAAGTAATACATATCCATGGAGAGCTGAACCAATTGAAAACCAGTCAAAAAGCCCATTGATACCCTTAAGAGATGTGTTTATAATAAAATCTTAGATTTTATGTTTAATATCTATCAAATTTTAGAATAAATTTTCTTCTTTTGTTAGTCATAATGATAACTCAATTCAGATTTTTTAAAAAATAAGAGCCTCATGTTCACAAGAAATTTTAAAAATTATTTTAATTTCTTTTTCTTACTCCTCAAATGACAATAGCTAGTTTTATTATCTAAATTTTATTTGTTAGAAGTACGAGAAGATAATAAATACTTTCAGACAAAATATAAAGGATAATATTCTGAGACAGAAACAGAACAGAAGTAGATTTAAGGATAAAATGAAACAACTAAAATTTTACAATAGTAAAAGCTTATGGCAAATGTATTTTAAGGGGTATGAGTTAAGTATAAAAGACTAATATAAAAGTTATATTTTAAAATGTCCATTTTTATAGTGCACTGGAAATTACATCTTTTGCAAATATTTACATATATGATAAAAAAGAATTTCTGGATGTCCTTATAAAATTATACAAAAGGATAAACAATTTTACAAAATGATTTTAAAGCTTATACAAAAATTTTGAAGACCACTGATTTAGTGTGTTACATTTTCACTAATTTCTAAATAATGCTTAAGCTTCAAGCTGTTCATAGATACAGAATATTTTATTGGGCATTTTTCTGTACTAATTAGGCCCTGACACAATAGGAGTTCACTATGCCTTTTCAGCTCCCCTTCCAGTTCCATCAAGGAGAAAAAAAAAGCCAGAGAGAGCATGGGGGGGGGGAGGTTATTGCTAAAAGGTGATGGAGACATTTTGAAAGTAAACACTACCTTCTTCATAGCATTACCATTGCAGGCATGGTCACGCTCTGCATATGTTACCAGGATAGCTTTGTTAGCATAGGGTAGCCCCACGGAATCTTCATTCAATGGCAGAACTCTGGGGCTCTTCCTCTGGCTGGGTACTGCAGGCTCATCATCACCCAGAGAGCAGTGGGAATGGAGGAAAGGCTCAGGCTACCGACTCACAATTTTCTTGTTGAATCCTGGCTTTGCCACTTAACTGGTTTCATAACCTTGCCTAATCACCATCGCATTTCCAAGACTGCTTTCTCATTTGTAAAATAGCAAGAGTGACACCTACATCCTAATCACCTGTGGGGAGTCAATAAGATAAGGTAGAAAAACACTTGGTAGGGTTCAATAACTATAGTTATAACTATAATAATTTTTGTTTAGAGATGGTAGAAATTAAAGCGTCAGCATCACTGTGAACAGAAGTTGAGCTGACTCCAACCAAACATGGAAACACTGATATTAAATTATTTCGAGTTTGTGTCTATACCTTGGCACATAGTAGTTGCTCAATAAATAGTAATTGAGTGTAAAAAATGAAATAATTCAGGGCTCCTGGGTGGCTCAGTTGGTTGGGTGTCTGCCTTTGGCTCAGGTCATGATACCAGGGTCCTGGGATCGAGCTCAACGTCAGGCTCTCTGCTCAACAGGGAACCTGCTTCTCCCTCTCCCTCTGTCACTCCCCCTGCTTGTGCTGGCTCTCTCTCTCACTCTCTGTCAAATAAATAAAATCTAAAAAAAAAAAAAAAAAGAAAGAACGAAAAGAAAAATGAAGTTTTTCCAATTTTATTTCTCCGATTTTAATTGATTTTTTTCCTGATAGAGAGGCTTTCCCTAGTCATCTTTATAAAAACTACAATCCTCCTTTCCTGACCCATTTTAATCTTTTTAATCTCCTTTCCTGCATTATTTTACCCACAGCACTTATAGTCACTTAACATACCCTTTACCTTGTTTTTGTTGTTTATTGTCTGTTCCTGTACTAGAAAGTTCATGAAAGTAAACATTTTGGTCTGCTTTCTTAATTGCTTTATCCAAAGAGCTAGAATAACTCCTTGCATAGACTATATGCTCAATAAGTGTATAAACGGATGAATTAAATGAATGAGTAGGTATATAAACAAATAAATAGAATTAACCATAATAACAAAAAAATGTGAAAATACTAAGTGTAAGACATCTGCAAGCTCACTTTCCTTCTACCTAAAATATTCTTCCAATTGTTGGCTCTTTAAAATATAGAATCAGATTTTTTTTCACTTAAGGTTATTTCTTGGGCATCTTTGTATGATAGTACATGTACATCATTGGGCATTTGCTGTAGCAGGTGATAAAGGATGGGGGCTAGTTTACAAGAAGAGTTGATTTTAACTATGAGTTCATAAATCTTCTGTTACAGCCAATGAGAGTGTAGATGCTATTGCACGTAAGTGTAGGTAAGTGAGTAGGTGTGGTTTTAGGGGATAATTTCTTCTGAATACTTTATTTCGAATGATGAGGGAGACAGCAGAATTGCAACTGAGAGTGATAAGAGTGTATGTGCTGGATGTTAAAAGAGAAAAGAGAAGGTATGATAGCCTGGCACAGGTCCGTTCAAGTCATTAATTTAAAACAAATCAACTCACCCAGCATACCTGTCTTTTTCTCCAGTGATGTTGGTGTGCTTGGGTACAGATAGACAATAGGTGGAGTGTTGTTTTTAACTAGGGTCATGTTCAAACTATGAGTTTATGACAAACTGAGACAAGAGCTAGAGCTCTGAGGGTGTACGCAGGTGGGTGAGTATAATGGCAGACCATTAGAATCATAAAGAAGAAAGTGAGGGCACCAGGAGCAGAAAGGACAGTCAAAATATGATGGAGTTGAGGATTGAAAATCTTCTCCAAGCGTCAATGGATTGAAAATCTGGGTCAAAGGGTCGTTGGAATTGAAGTTTATAGGGAGAGAGCTAGACGAATGGAGGTGATAATTGGAGATTTTAGAGAGTTTGCAGTCATTGATCAAAAGTGTGCTGTGGGAGTACATGAGTGCAATAGACTAGGAGAAAACAACTAGAAAGAACTATCTAGAACTAGGAGAAACTATCTAGGAAGATAGAGCTGAGGTTCCAGAAAGATTTTCTGTGTATATTGCTGTTTCCAAGAATTATTTTAGGAATTATGTTGAAAAGAGTTACACTAAGCCAAGAGTTTAAAAATCTTAAGGTGAGCTAGGGAAGTGTCCCCAGGGAGTGGTAGATGACTTCCACTGAGAGAGGTAGTAGGAAGTATGGGTTGATAACATGAGACTCAAATCTGTGAATGAGGAGGGAGAGGAAATGGTCTTGAAGCAGCAATAAGGAGCAGCAAGAAATACACCACCTCATCTTCAGTCCCAATTGGTATGGGAGACAAATAGCTATTACCTGAGAATGCCATATGAAAATTGGGGTTCCAGGGCTGTCCCAGGTTTCAGTGAGCACAAAGAGGTGAGGGGATGTAAGTTACTGTTGATGACTCCGAGCAAAAGAGAATATAGTGAAAGTTTCTCAGTGTTGGAAAGGAGTGGGAGATGGTCACAAAGGCAATCTGTTTCCCTGAAACTAGAGGATCAAAATCTGAGAGTTAAGGGATGATCTGGTAATCCTGGTCTTGAGATAACTGCTATGAACAGAATTAAGGAGCACAGTGACTGAGTCATGATGGACCCAGTTGCAGGTGATAATAGAAGGAAAAGGTGTGTGTGTAGGATAGGGACATGGGGGCATCTTGCTAAGATGGAGAGTTCTGGGCTCCCTCTAGACTCCTGCTCATAGAGGAATTCTGAAGTGAAGCCTCTTATTCCTAGCACCCAAAACAACTGCTCAGCTTTGCAAGTGGCAACCTGCTGGAAAATGATATTGCTCTCTTTAAGTACACGATATTCTGTTGTGCGGAAGTGCCCCACAGCGGATTCATTCCTGTATGATGGGATATACCGTCATGCAAGTTTCCTGCTTTTAGAGCCCTGATTTCGTTACTAAGTGTAATCTCCTTAGATGACTACTGCTCCGTTTATCAACTATGCAATTTATGTTTATAGGGACTTCATGGAGTTACAACGAGCCGTAAATATAATAAAATGGCAAAACTGGCAGGTGGATAATATAACTTTTGTCACCTTGAGGAAAAGGTTGATTTATTAGTGCTTTCTAAAAAAAATATTAAGGCAGATAATTAGAAGATCTGGGCATCTCTAATTTGTTTTTTTCTGGCTGGAAAGTTAGAATAGCTAAATAATAATCATGGCAGCAGCAGCATACAGAATTTATTTGCTGAGTGTCCCCAGCGCTGTGCCATGACCTTGCAAGGGGCACAGTGAGGAAAGAACAAGATGCCAACGCTAGGTCTGTCCACTCTGAAGAAGAGTCTTGATTTGTTTTTTGGCTCAGAACCCAAGGCAGAAGAGAAAGGAAACTTATCCATGACCTGAAGGGGATTTTGAAATCAAGTTCACGGACAAGAAATAGCAATGACAAGTGCCTTTCTCATCCATTTAGACTCGAAGCATTTTAAACACTTTGGAGAGAACAATGAAAACATGCTGTGTTTAACCAAGCTGACAGTTCCTAGAAGCTCTTAGCTACAAAACAAGAAAGAAATTTTTGTATGGAATCAGGACAGAATCCTTAAAGGAGGACACTTAGGATTATTGGGAATCCTCCCTTCGAACGAATATTTGAAGCTAGTAAACCTGCCTTAGGAGTCAGAGTGATGTGGGGCACACAGTCAAGTTCATTTGGGGCAGGAAAACTTTATTTCTGAACTTTGGTATCATCATCAGTAAAACAGCAGTAAAAAAATCATTTCTTATACATGGAGCTGTTGTGAGGATTTAGTGAGTTAACATGTGTGAAACATTTAGCGGGATGGCTGGCATACATGTGAGTGATACATTACTGCTCCTCATGGGAAGGAGACACACAGTTTTGCAAGCTAAAAAATATGAACAGAAAATGAGCTATGAATTAACTAAACTGGGGAAAATCACAAATTTACAAGTTTTAAAAATCTCCAAATACATAAAGTCAAAAATCTAGAGAAGTAACAATATTTTAATTAGCGAACTGCCTACCATATTTCTGTAATGCTTTCTGTCCTGCATTTCTGTCTGTGTTTTATTAATTTACCTTTTAATATGACGTTTAAAAATATTTCAGAGAATGTATAGAAAAGCACTTCAGTCTTTCCTCTTCCTCTAACATGGTGAATTGAAAGTCTTTTTTGTTGATAGTTTTGAAAAGTTTATTTCAGCTTTATAATTCATTATTGGTAGTGTTATGCATTTCTAATATAAATTTGAGAAGGTCTCTGGTGTGTTTCAGATATGACTTGAAATTTAATTTTTTTAAAGATTTTATTTATTATTCAAGTGAGATGGGGGAGGGTCAGAGGAAGAAAATCTCAAACAGACACTGCACTGAGAGTGAAGCCCGACGTGGGGCTTGATCTCATGACCCTGAGATCATGACCTGAGCCGAAACCAAGAGACATCTACTTAACTGACTGAGCCACCCAGGTGCCCCATGAGTTGAAATTTTAAAAATAATTTTCCATAGGGTAGTTTTTGGCTCCTGTACTTCAGATCTTATTTCTCTTGCTTTATCACTGCCGGACACCCCAAAACATGCCATCTCTCCATATAATCGCTGGGCTGGCACCCGAGTCTGCACATGAAGTAAAAGGAGTTTTCTCAGAATCCATTGCTCTCTTAAGATAGTTAATAATCACTGAACAATTTGTGGAATTATCTGCAAACCACATAAATATATCTCCCTAAACACAAACTAAATGTATCAACATTAGATTAACCAACTGTCAAAAACACTCAGGGCCAGTCTACTGCACAGTATTTGAGGAAGTCAGAGATTCTGGCTGTGTGTAAAGGGAGCTTTTAGGCACATCAAAATTATAAATATACACGATTCAATCATTCTTTGACTAAGTAACTATTTGCTTGAATTGTGGCCCAAGAAGCATTAAGTTTGCTTCTGCATGTCTGTCTCCACAAATTCAGATATAGTGGTCCAATAAAATAAAGTAATCTCTTTAGACAATTAAGGTATAAGCATGTATCAAAATTTTATCAGGGTTTTACTGCAAAGGAAAAGTCCTCTAAGAGATCGATGCAAAGATTTCTGTCTTAGTAGAGGCAGTTATAAGAAAAGAGAGTGGTTGGTAATCATTTTTAGACTCCAAACAGCAACAACAAAAACAGAAAAGATTTATGGTCAAAGAACTTTAGACTGTTGATTGATGGAACACGGAATGGCGAGCAGCCAACCTCCCAGAAGTTCTCACTCTCATTTAGGTCTTTTAGAAATTTGTAGAGAAAGAAAGAAAGAAAGAAAGAAAGAAAGAAAGAAAGAGAGAGAGAGAGAGAGAGAGAGAGAGAGAGAGAGAGAGAAAGAAAGAAAGAAGAAGAAAGAAAGAAAGAAAAAAGAAAGAAAGAAAAAAGAAAGGAGGGAGGAAGGAAGGAAGGAAGGAAGGAAGGAAGGAAGGAAGGAAGGAAGGAAGGATGGAGGAAGGAAGGAAGGAAGGAAGGAAGGAAGGAAGGAAGGAAGGAAGGAAGGAAAGAAACAAGGAAGGAAAGAAAGAAGTATTCTTAAACATTTCATCTGTGATGCTAATTTCTTCCCAGAAAGATGTTGCAAATTATACAGCTTGAAAAGTTCTATCCCAAACCATGTTTGGAGTAATTTTTCCTTTGGCACAGAAAAAGGTCAGCATTTGTAATGGATCTGAATTTCGGCCAAATATCTTCCTCAGGTAACTTAACCTCCAAAAGCTTCAATTTGCTTATCAACTGAGTGAGATTAATAACCTTGTATTTACCTGGGTTGTTGTGGAAATGATACTGGTTAATTTAAAAATAGCTAGCACAAAGTCTGGGACATTGTAAGTGCTCAATAAATGCTAGTTCTCTTCTTCCTCTTTGGGAATATGATGCAACTCATTTTCACTTTCTTGTATGCTCTCTATAAATAGACAAATATGCTCTCAAAAACATAAGTTTTGAATTGAATTATTTACTCTAGAAGCAGTTTTACAGTCTTAAATACAATATGAATCATTTGGTAGATTATGGGCAAAAGAAAGTATGTGGAAACTGACCAAGACTGAATTTGTGAATCAATTGAAATATAAATAAATGACAATAGCTTTATTTTTCCTGCAAGAAGATATACAATATGTTTAAATTTTATAAAGTAAATTTTATATTGTATATCTCTTATGCAGTAGAAACCAAGACCTTTGCCTATATAAAGTTCCTATGGATAACAACTAACAGAATGTTGAAAAAAATGGTTATGGTAATTTATTATACTATTAAAATGAATTAAGCATAATTTGACCACTTACAAACTGTACCTCACTTAATTCATTCAATGCCCCTATGAGGATGATTTTACTACTTTCACTGTAAGTTGTGAAAATGGAGGGTTCTCATTATGTAGACATTCGTCCAAGGCATCTGTCACACAATTAGAAAAGTGGATAGGCAGCTTTCAAACCCAGAACATTCCTACTCCAAGCCATTTTCTTTCTCCAGCACCACATTGCCTTTCCTAGATGTTGTGTTTTTGTTTTGTTTTGTTTTGTTTTGTTTTGAGGATTGCTGTAACTTGATCAAGAAGATACATTTTACGATGCTTATGATAAATGCAAAGTTAGTCATTTCTTTTATAGTGACTGTCATTCACCTGTGGTACCAAGTACAGTTCTAATTGAAATGTACCCAATTCCAGAGGGATGCTTGTAAGGAAAAGGCAAATATTTAACAATGTTTAGGGCTCTGGCACTGGCTAGTCAGAATGAATGCAGACCTCAGTTCCAGAGCGCTTTGTTGGAGGCCACAAACTGTTTCAGGGGTAAACTGGACAGGTGTCCTGTCCTGGTGAAGCTTTCCTGGGAAGGACAGACCAGTGCATGAGGGGTGTGAGGCAAGTCAGGGACTCGGTTATGAGTTTGCTTTTCCTTTTTTCAGTCATAAATTAACAACTAGTATGGCCATACCTTTGAGTATTGGCAACATACCAGCCTTAAATAGACTGTTCAAGAAAAATACCTTGGAGGGAATTATCAAAATTTTAATTATAACTGTTTTATCGGTGGTGAGATTGTAGGTGATGTTTAGTTTCTTCTTTACAGTTTTAATTCACTCAGCATATATTTATACTGAAAGACCCTGTATGTCAGAAGTCAATCAGACAAGGCGGTGTTCCAGTTATTTTTGCTGCTATTTCTACATTTGTAATCAGAAAATGTTCAACAGAATTAAGGAATATAAGTGTATCAAATAGTTGAATGGTAAGATGAAGAGAGGGCCTGAGAAAAATTAATCCTGTGTTTAAAAGGTTACATTGTATTTTATAAAAATATATGGCAAAAGCTGACAAGTTTTTATTTGTGTGGACTCCGATAACCACCTCCAGTGACAGAAGAGTTAGCTTTAGAGGGACTGTTAATGTCAAAGTTAAGAGTCTGCTCTGGTCCAGATTGTCGTGAGAGTTCTCACTGGATTTTAATAGGACATCGTGCTGTTTCTGTGTTGCTTCTTATTTCTAAATGAATTTTCCTAGGGGAAAAATGATCAAGTCTGATTTTAGGAATCGGTGAAGATTTTCAGTACTGAAAGTCCAAATGTTGGCCTTCCCTTGTTCTTAGAACCTAGCTATTTGTGGTTTTCTTTGTTACTTAATATTGTTAGCAAGGAAGAAGAAGGGGAGGGAAATTGGAAGTCAAGTCAGAGAGAGACTGCATGTCCTTAGACAAAGAGGAAATTTCACAAGACAAGCGAGTCTTGACAAACCAGTTTCACGCATGCTTGGGTCTTGTACCATTCAGCCCAAATATTCAGAATCTGTCACTTCACACATATTTAAGCTCCTTATATTGATTAGCCTGCTTTATCCTGATGGAAGGAACTCCATTAATTACATTTTTGTAAAGTGCTAACCGGAAAAAGAAAGAAAGAAGGTAGCTTTCATGGAAATGTAAAGTGTTCCACATTCGTGGCTCCTGCGAATTGTACAACCTGTTTTGTGAGGTTTCTGTTTCTACCGCATGTATGGTGATGTTGCAATACTGTGTGGGAAAGGCACCTTATGCTCGAGGATGTAGCTGAAAATAAATCTGGGGAGTGGAAGGTCTTTAGTGGTACTCCGGTGTTATCTACGTTGGCAGTCTCAGAAGCGTTTCTCTGATAAACTATTGTTTCAGCCGGGTCTTCTTTTGAGATGGTTTTAAATCTTTATCTCTTCTGATGAAAACAATACTTGCAATTCCTTTTTGTTCTTCATATTCGGGCATATTTAACTTCATTTGTGTTCGGAATTGACCTCTTTCCCCGGCCCCATCTCCGTGAGCCCCACCCCCTGAAGTGCAGTGAAGTTGTTTTTAGAACTTTTTAAGTAATAATGACTTTTCCACATAAAATTGAACTTGATGGCTCAATGTATAAAACAGATATAGTATGGACTTCTCTGATGAGGGACTCTCTTTCCCTGTCTCCATGGAGCATAATTTGAAAACCTCTGGAATAATGGAAAGAGCATGTGACCAGGAGTTAGAGTCACAAACACTCGGTTCCACTCAATAATTCAATGTAACAGTTATTGAACATGTCAGTGTGCCAAGCACTAAAAATGCTGAGGGAAAAGGCATTCTAGAAACTTAACTTCAAGTGTAGGAAAAAGCAGACATAGGGAAAAATATAGTAAAGCGTTGTAGATGCTTTGGCAGATTTCTAGACGAGGCCCGTGTTACTTGTCAACCACTCTGGGCCTTGTTTTCTCTAAATTTGAAATAAATAACTTGGAACAAACTATATAGAGAATCTAACCTGCTTGAGGGGCACCTGGGTGACTCAGTCGGTTAAGCATCTGTCTCTTGGTCTCAGCTCAGGCCTCAATCTCAGGGTCATGAGTTCAACCCCTGCCCTGGGCTCCACACTGGGCATGGATCCTACTTAAAAAAGAAGAAGGAGAAGGAGAAGGAGGAGCAGGAGGAGGAGGAGGAGGAGGAGCAGGAGGAGGAGGAGGAGGAGGGGGAGAATCTAACCTCTTTGAGATGCATAACTTTACAATTCTGTCACTCTGCGCCATTGACTTTGGATCACAAGGAAAAGCCTTTGGAAATGGACATGAGGAAATAAATGGAAGTTCAAGATGCAGCATGTGTATCTTTGAAATTTAAAGTGAGAAAAGTATGTCATTATAGTCAGAGAGCAGGAGTAAAAAAATAAATACAATGTATGGTTGCTAAGGAACAGAAGTATGCAGTATCGTCTTCAGCTTCTCCATAATATTCCTCCTACCTCAGTGATTCATGTGAAAGCTGGCTTTCCCCTGATCGCAAAATGCCCTTCTCCAAAGGAGGCCTCTTCTCTTCCTACCCCATCCCCAACCTACTTTCACAGGACCAAGGGGAAGAGCTGATAAACTGTACACACGGAGGGGTAAAAAGAACATAGGTGGTTTCTACTTCTTGTACAGTGTGTACTTTGTAGGTAATAAAAATGCTCCATAATCCATTTCCACAGACAATTAGTGTTTACACTTTGGTAAATATTCTTTTGGGCACAATGTATATGTAGCTATCATATATCAGATTCATCTAGCTACTAATCATATATACACAGTATATAAACACGTATACTAGAGATACAATATATACTACAAATTTCTATAACTTCATCTACATCTATATTTGTAGTGACACATCCTTCTAAGTGAAATGGCTTTCCCTTTATACACGTTCATTTTTAAAGCATTTTCACTTTTACATTAAGGCAGTTTAATAAGCTCCCTGTCCTCTTTACCATCTCACGTTCTCTGTCACCCTGTTCGTTCTGAGCCATCGTTCCTTAGTCTTTCCACGTTAGTTCATGCCAAACCTTTCATCACCAATTAAAATAAAATGACTAATGATTGCTTGTCACTTTCACTTTTTTTTTTTTAAGTCACTGATTAACGGAGTCCTTCATTCTCATTCTTCAATCCTGAACTGGATGCCAGCTCAACCCCTTTCCCATCCTTTGCTATCAGGAAAGGGGTCCAGTTCAGAGAATGCTTCTGGAAGGACAAAGTCACTGAATTGAGGCCTTAAAGTGTTTAGCCTCCCCATCTCACATTTGTATCATTTGGAACCTACTCTTTAGTCTAGGGGGCAAAATGTGAGCCAGTGGGACAAACCTTGCTAATGACTCAGGACAGTATGGTGGTTTATCTGTTTATGTTTTATTGGAATTTGAATGCATTCAGATGGATGGAGCACTCAGTAGTTTAGAGTAAGGCCAGCCTTTCCTACTGTATTTCTATTAGTCCACACGTCTACCTACCGGAGAGGACCTTGAAGCCATTTCTGCTGGGTGCTTCTGCTCTGCCCTTTTTTCTCAGCTCTTGGCATATGTAAAAACCCTTTCTTCTTTCCATGGCTACTTGATATATTTGTGTCAGCGTACCGTGAAAGCCTCCTTAATGCTCAGCTGACTCTTTAGGTCCAGTCTAATTGCCCGGGTTCATAATTTGGGTTTTCTTCTGCTCTTAAACTGGCTGTGCGGTGAGATACAGTCTTCCCAGCATCCTGCTTCCTTTTCAGGCCCTCACTGCAAGCTCAGAGCCTCCTGCTGTAAACCTGGGGGAAAACTACCAGCTTGTCGTAAAGATCGAACCCGTTGATATTGTTAATCACTTGGTATTTTCAAAATTACTTACTTTCTAAAATCTGGTCTTTGAGGAATAATTTACATACAAGTGAAATCTACAGATTCTAGGTGTTTTTTGATCACCTTTGAAAATGAAAGGGACACCTGCATGGCTCAGTCGGTTAAGTGTCTGCCTTTGGCTCAGGTCATGATCCCAGGGTCCTGGGATGGAGTTCTGCATCTGGCCCCTTGCTCAGCGGGGAGCCTGCTTCTCCCTCTCCCTCTGCCACTCCCCCTGCTTGTGCTTGCTCTCTCTCTCTCTCTCAAATATATAAATAAAATCTTTTTTTAAAAATGACATAAACTTGTATAGTCACCTCTCCTGTTAAAATATGTAATATTTTCGTCACCTCCAATGGTTTCCCCATGCCACCTGCCGGTCACCACAGTCCCAGAAGCAACCACTATTTTAATTTTCAAAGTTAGCTACTTTCATTATTAATTTTGTTTTTATTAAATTTAGTAGGGATTGGTAAGTGGTACTTTCTTTCCTTCTTTGGTGTTTGGCATACTGATAAATTATTTTTTTTTTCTTTTTAGAGGGAAGGAGTGGTGGATAGGGGCAGAGGGAGACAGAGAATCCCAAGCAGGCTCCACACTCAGCACAAAGCCCAACACTGGGCTTGATCTCATGACCCTGAGATCATGACCTGAGCCAAAATCACGAGTCAGTCACCTAACCCACTAAGCCACCCAGGCACCCTAGCATACTAATAAATTACTCTACATTCCCTCTTTCTAATTAAAAGTTTTTGAAAGTGAGAATATTGATTCACTTGAGAGTTTAATGATCTGTGAATAAAATAAATATATCTCAAGCTGAGAACGGATTTTTAACACAAAGCCTAGTTTATTATTGATTTTCAAAGTAAAAGCATTTGTGGAAGTTAAAATTACACCAAAGCCAGTTTTCAGGCTCACAAAACCAAGATTACCTTTATTTCTTAGATTTTCTGTGAGATGCTTCTAAGCAAAGTTTATGCTGGAAAGGTAAATTAAGAAATGACTATGTGACACATTTAAATTTTAAACCTTGACTGAGATCAGTGATAATTAGAATTTTATTACCCATTCTATGTCATGTACTGTATGAAAGACTTTAAGTCCCAGGCTTATAATTACTGCATGTTATAGTTGGTTATTTAATACAATGCTTTTTTTTAAATTCAGTTTTCCTTTCATAATAAATTATTTCTCTCTGTCTCTCCTTAAATATACTTCCTCTATATCCCACTTATCTTTTAAGTTCTAGATCTCCCTGTTGGTAACACTGATTATGCATAACCATTTTTTTATAGCAGATCCAGTATTTGGAAAACCTCATTTGTCTCCTGTCAGTGGAGCTTGGCTATCTTGATTCTTTTAGCCTTGTCTACTTTCTTAAAACTTTATATAAAATCAGTAGATAGCAAGGATAGTAGGCCTGGGGGGAAAAAATTAAAAATATGAAGACTGTATGGACAATAACTAGCAAGAGTTTCAGTCCTGACTGTGCCATTTATTGGCTATATGATCTTGGACACAGTAATTTTATACCTTTGTTTCAAAAATCTGATGATAGTAATACCTGCCATATCTACTTGTGTTATGAAAGTGACAAAATTAAATCATATGTGGGAAAGCACTTTGTACATTGTGAAGTGTGATAAAAATGTAAGATAATGTGATTATGAACATTGTATTTTCTAACCAATATCAGGGCTGATTTCTAATTATAAAGAAAAAAAACCAGCAAAACCTCAGAATCATCTTCCCCTGGCATTCTTTTGCATTAAAGGATAGAGAAGAATAAACACAGACTGGGAAGAACACCTCACTCCTTTTCTCTGTACTGCTTGTGGTGGTGGTGGTGTTTTTCCAAAAGCATGTGTTTCTATGTTTGCACCGTAATTCTTCCTTCATTGTAACTCTTACTACAATGTAAGTTAACTTTATTTAGATGACTGTCTCTCTCTACTAGATTAGGAAATCCCTGAGGTTAGAGTACCTTGCCCAAAATAAGAGGACAACAAATGGATGGTTGGATGGATGGATGGATGGATGGATGGATGGATGGATGGATGAATGGATCATTGAATGATACCACAGTTTTTAAGAATGCACGTGTGAGGTCTTAATGATGTTTTCAATGTCTTGAATGCTGTAAGGTGAAGCCCACTTACTAGAAACAAAGCAATCGTTCTCTTAACTGTTTACACAGAAAATCCAGTTAATGATTCAGGCATTTCTTTACTTTTTGCATTGAGTCCTCTCTAGTCTATGCTGAGTTCACCTAGAATTTCATCCAAGAGTGTCTTCTCTGGTCTTTCTCTTTTGTTCTCCTTCTACCATGGTAACCTTGTCCTTTTCCTTTCTCTCTCTCCCACCCCACTGCTCTCTGGATCCTGGAGGAGTAGCATCTGGTCTTTATTGTCATTCCTGGCTGTAGCAGCCTTTCTTTAGGTCTTTTACATGATTTCGGAGAAACGTATGCTAGTCAAACGGGCCAATATATATTTAGCTCACTGATATTGACCTGCTCTTACAGCATCACTCTGATGGGCCAGGCTAGCAAAGGCCTCTGCTTATTTAATCCATTGAAAAAATTACTCTCTAGGAGTTCATGCTGATAGCAGTGTACAGAGACAGGGAGGATGAGGGAAAAACAAAAGTCCAATACAAATTTAATCTATTTTAATAATTTAATAGTATGGTAGAAATGCATTAATCCAAAAAAGAAAAACAATGATGAAAGAATGGGATGTGGTTGGGCAAAGAATAATAATGATGATGATTATGATATTATTATTATCTATCTATAGCCACAGTCTTCTTGGAGTTTTGGAAAAGGAGAAGAAGTACACTGACCTATACTTGGGATCTTATTGAATGGGAAGAAGAGGAGGTAAGATGTTAGGAAACCAGGAGACAGGGAAACTGGGATAACATATGATGCAGAAAATTATTCACTGTCCTTAACGTCCATGCTGGAAGCAGCTAAACACCATTAGGTTTTCCTTTGATGTTTTTTACTAACAAGATTTCTTATTTCATGAAGTAAAGAGAGATCATTGCTGAAGTGATGTAATTTTTTTCAAAGCACTTCCATGATATTTCCTAAAACTACATTAGTGGGAAATTGTGTTAATTAAAATATAGTTTAGGGTTTATTTGGAAAATAATTTGTGTTTTATTTTTTTCAAAGTTACTTCTTTTCCAAGACTTGCTATAAAAGTAGGCCAAAATCCGGGAATTTTGTTCCAATTATTGGATGATTTTTTTTTTAATTTTTTTTAGTTTATGACTTTGAAAGGTAGGTGACTTGAGTTTATCTTACAGGAAACGCTTCGTCCCCAGTTTGAAGCCAAGTATTACAAGATGGAGAGAGTGAATCCCATCAGTGGAAAACCTGAGCCACATCAGCCTTCCTCAGACAAAATCACTCGTCTTCTTGTTTCTATCTCAGGAATATTCTTCATGGTAAAGGACAACCATCAATATCATAATGTTGTGGGATTCCACATTTAGGAGGAATTTCTAAGATACCAACTCATTTGGTGACCCTCATGGTCAAACCATATCCAGTTTAGTATGCTTAATACATACTATTAAAATTAAAATCACAGCAAGTCAGGGGATGATTACAAAGAGAGTTTGGGCATATCTTTAAACAAAACACTCTTTGGAAGAAACAAAGATCATCTAAGATAAAATGGAAATTCTTTGAGTTGCCCTGATGAATTAAAACTAAGCATTCCACTTGAAAGTGGAAATTTGAACAGTTTAAATCTTATAACATGTATTTTTACTCTAATGAAACTCAATTTCTTAAAGGAAAAAATTGAATTTATGTGTCCTTTCTTGGAAAAGTAAATTCTTTTAGCTGGGGGCGGGGGGGGAGGTGCAGTATATTGGTCTATGGTATTGCTTTTGTTTTGTTAATTTTGCAAAATAAGGCTGTCTTCTCTGGTCTCCCATATTGTAGATTTCTTTGGTGATCACCGCAGTGTTTGCTGTTGTGGTATATCGCCTGGTTGTCATGGAACAGTTTGCATCATTCAAGTGGAATTTCATCAAACAGCACTGGCAGTTTGCAACATCAGCTGCTGCTGTCTGTATCAATTTTGTAATCATTATGGCACTGAATCTTGTAAGTGTTTACAGTTTTCAAAAGGTTAAAAGGCATGGGTAGGGGAGAGGTCTATGTTTCCTTCATGCTTGGATTGTATTTACAGGAAGCCAAAATGAGCCCAACCCACATTTCTATCAATGGCAGCTCAGTGTAGCGGAAAAAAATTCATCTATGTGGTTTGGTTGATGGATTTTTTAAAATTAAAATCGGTAACAGTTGTATTGTCTTCCTTGTACTTTGAGTTTATAGTCTTGATCAGTGAAAATTTCCATTCATTGAGTGTCTAGTGTGTGCTAGAAAAAGGGCTATGCTCTTTTCATTCAAATAAGGGATTTTTTGGTTCAAAAACCATTCCAAAAAACTGAACCTCAGTGGAGAATCTGTTACAAAAGTATAGGAAAATCTGTTGAAACAGAAGGCTTGTTACTTCCAAGGCCTCATGTGAAATAGAAAATAGCTACTCCATTTTCCTTTCTCTGAGTCTAAGCATTTTTCTCCTTCCTCCCTCTCTCTTCCTCCCTTCCTCCCTTCCTTCCTTCCTTCCTTCCTTCCTTCCTTCCTTCCTTCCTTCCTTCCTTCCTTCCTTCCTTTTTTTTCAGTACCTTCCGTTTGCGTGTCTGCTCTGTTCTATCAGAAAGTGTCTGTCTTTGCTTAACCATGACCTGTCTTTCTTTCATGCTGTAGTATTGAAATGATTTTGTGATCTTCTTTGGTTCTAATTATGCAATCATGTTGGTTTCTATAGCCTTTTTTTTTTTTAAGATTTTATTTATTTATTTGACAGAAAGAGAAACAGCAAGAGAGGGAACACAAGCAGGCGGAGTGGGAGAGGGAGAAGCGGCTTCCCACAGAGGAGGGATCCCATTGCGGGGCTTGATCCCACGACCCTGGGATCATGATCTGAACCATAGGCAGATACTTAACAACTGAGCCACCCAGGCGCCCCTTCTATAGCTTTTTTAACTGAGATCATCCGGCATTTCAATGTACCAGTTTCTCAGAGAGAGCATCTGATTGGTTCCACATCACATACACTGATTGACTTGTGGACTCTATGGCTAAGAGGGTATTATTGTGTCTACCTAGGCCCATGTCTTCAGCAAGGTCTATGGGTGGGGTCCTATTTTCTCTGAAGGCAGGAGGCATTGATTAGCACATTTAGGGTAATAATCTCTTTCCTTTAATTCTTCCAACAATGCCATAAAGCCAGTATTCTCTCCATTATGTAAATAAGAAAATGGATTTGCAGAGCTGGAAGAACTTGCCCCAAATCAGACATATACTAAGTGTTAGTGCTGGTATATTTACATCATGAGATAATTTCTGAAGATAGATGAGCCATACACAAATAATGATGTTTATATTATGTACAAGTAATGTGCATTTGGGTCTAAATGTGGACTGACACTGATGTTACATGTTTAGCCTGGAGAGGGCTAGGACCATTTAAAATAATCAGAAAAGTGAGAAGTCACTATGATAAGTAAGTTTTAATTCAAGGATGATAGTTAATATCTCCTATTGGAGTCTGCTTTCTTCAGATTTGTTTTGCTTTGTAGAAGGAAAATACTATTTACAGTATCTCCAAACAAACCACACAATATTTTAAATTTATGTCCTTGACTCATAGATTAAAATAAATAATAAAAATATAAGACAAGGATGGAGAGGCATGGCTGGTAGTGCGTGTAAGGTGCTATAGGTTGCACATTACACAAAGTCACCCCATTGAAGGGGGAGCCACTCACAGCATAGATATTGTAGATTTTTATATTATGGTTATACTGTTGTGGTAGATAGTAAAAGATCTTGTTTCTAACAAAATTGTATATGACAATTTTCTAGTTAATAGAGGTTATTGGGGTTGGCTTCATTACCTGAGGAAAAGGAGGCTGAATAGTTGATGTGTTTATTTCTAAGTAACACTAGCAATCAGCCAGTCTGATCTTACATTGACTCCATTTTTTTTCCGTAGTAGGCTGGTTGACATACAAATGACTGGTGATAGTCCTGCTCTCTAGGGTCTTATAGTCTGGTGGGTACATAGGACACAAGAGGAATGAATGCATCATAGGTGAAGCACAAAAGGCTCTGAGTAAAATGGGAAAGAAGCCATCAACTGCATGTGAAGGGGGGTCATGATGATGTGTTGGAAGACTCAAAGCAAAGGGGAGAGGGTACTTATTCTGATGAGCCAAGGAAGAGCAGAAAGTGGACTGTCATTTGAGGAGATTTAACCCACAAATGTACAGAACCACAGAAGTGCATGTTCTTTGTCTTAAGGCTATGGTGAAGAGTGTCTGGAAGACATACATTTATGGGAGAATGATGAAAAAGATATTAGAAAAGTAGATTAGTGCCACACTGTGGAGATCTGAAATACCATGTAAGGAATTTGGACATCATTTTTTTTTCTTATATGTAGTGGGGAGCCAATAGTAGGGGTATTTGATAGGTGAATAACCACTAATTAACCTTATCAGATACACTTATAGCTATAAAAGACATTAAAATATTAGAATATATTATGATGTAATTACTATGCTGATGAACTGTAAAACTTTCAAGAAAAATGTTAGGCTCTCTGAGGAAAAATATGTTCAAGACTGCTAAAATTAAAACTAGGTATCCTCAGTGCATTATCAAACATGGAAGAAACTGGGGAAAAAATGCTTACAAACTAGTAATACTATCTCATCTAAGACAATGTAGTAACAAGACATTCTTTTTAATTTTAAATAAAAAATAGTTTCCTATTGTATAAATCAATCCCAAATGTAGACAGATGTAATGCTTCATGAACAAACATAAACCTGATTTTAAAAATATATCTGGCAAAGATAGTAACAAAAATCGAACTGAAGAGCAATTACAGCTACACAGATAAAAATCCCAAGTACATGTAAAAATGTTATCAGGAGCTCCACACCCAGCACAGAGTCTCCTTGTCCCTCTCCTCTGCTCCCCATGCCCGCCCCCACCCTGCCGCTTGTGTGTTCTCTCTTTGTCAAATAAACTAAATACATAAAATCTTTTTAAAAAATTTTTGAAAATGTAATCAATTATCTCTGAAAAGTATAGGTGATTTCTTTTCTCTACACGTTAAACATGTATTTTGCATTTTCAAATTTTTTATGATGAGCTCATATACCATCTAAAACTAGTAAAACATAAACATATGATATTAATTTCTAATATTTTAAAGAAATCAATGGTGGCAGTCCAAGATTGTGTAGAAGGATAGGATTTTTATTGTATTATTACTTAGGGTAGTAAAAATTGGTGAGAGACCCCCTAAGTGAACAAAAACAAGAGAATATTAACTCAAATTCTATATGATGCAGCATCACATAACCAATTAAAATGCTGTTTTAATATTATTAAAGGACATGACATGCAGTTACAGAAAAAGGATATATACCTGCACTTGATTCCCATTGGAACACACCTGCATTTTGAAATTTTAAGGAATAACAATAAAATCTTAACGGTGGTTATCTCTCAGTAGTGGAATACTATTTGATTTAATGTAATTTTTTTGGATTCTTTCAAATATTTACCTCTATATGTAGACTTTGATTTATAATCAGAAAAACATTACCTTTACTTTTAATACATTCTAGCATGATATAAAATTTGGAATAAATTAGAATGGAATGTACTTTATTTTTACTTTATATACGAGTCACCCATAAAACCACAGCCACCTAGGAGGCAACTTTGGCTCACTTTTTAAATTTGGTCTTTCACCAAGTAGAGAAAAGGTTTATCAGTGGCCAAGCAGCATACCAGGACGCATGCATGTGTGTGTGTGTACACACACACACACACACATGCACACGGTATTCCTATGTGTGCTTCCTCCTTCCCCTGTCCTCTTACTACTGCCCCGGCTCTCAGCACTTTGTGGTGCCAGTTCAACTTGGTGTCCTGATAAAAAGCAGCAGACATTGGATGCAGGCAAAGCAAAGATTTGCACTTGACCTGTGTGATCCTGGCCATACCATATAATATCTTTGAGTTTTAATTTTTTGATCTTTCATATGAGGGTAATAACTCTAATGCATAGGGGTATTGAAAGATTAAATGAGATCCTCCCGTGCTCAATAAATGTTAACCTTTTTCCTATTTGCTTCTTTTCACTATTTTAAAATTGTATTTCTCTTTAAAAGTCTGTATACACTCCTGTTCTCTTTCTTGCAAAGTAACAACATTTTCTTCATTTTTTCCCTTTCTTTTCATCTTTAAGTCATAGAGTTTATTCATTAACCTTCAGTCCAAGGTATAGAAATGCCAATGATCTTTTCTTTGGTGTTTCTAAATTCTTCAGACCATATCTGCATTTATTTATATTTTTTTTAGTTGTTACCTATTACCCATTCATAAATTTTTAAATAGTCAGAATTGTCTGTAGATAATCACATCTAAGATGTTGTATTATGCCTTTTGATCAAATTTATGTCTAAAATATAAGAAAATTTGAAATATTTAATTAGTTCATGCAAAAATCATACCATTATGCTAATTTTCAGTAGTCTTAAACTTGGTTTTCTTAATGTACTTTCTTTCTAAAGTTACTATTTTGATCTTTTTTAGTTTTGAATTTCAAAATCAACATACTGTTATTATATAAAGTACTGACAGTATGAAAACATTTAAAATATTAAGAAAAGTCACTATTTTCTATCCAAAATGCCACTCATGTCCCTTCCTATCATAAACTAATTGTAACCACTGGAGGTAATCAATGTTAATGGATTCATGTCTATTTATTCCCCTCACCATCAGTTATTAGTGTCTTCAAAAGAGTACCCTGTGTTCCTGGATTTGACAATTTGTTCCAAAGACCTCATGATCTTCAAAAACATCTTGAGTGAATTAATGAACTGGCCTAATATTTTTGAAGATGGGAAATATTTCATAGGGAAAATGAAAAGGCCAAATATGTTTTAATTAACTTTTCCTTGGGAAGGCAAGCATGACAACTCTGGGAACAGAACCTCCAGGTCCAGGATTCAATCCTTGGTTCCTACCCAGGGAAATAGCTATCTTCTCAGTTAAGCTGAAGAACTTGTCATGATCAGAACCTGTAATTGAATAAAACAGGAGCCTTCACCTTCATACATTTTCCTTACAAAAGGGTTCTTTTTATTTTCATTGATAATGCAAAAAAACTTAAATTTGGCTGAAGTTTCCCTTGGTGTACCAGACTCCAATTTCGTATTATTCCAGTTGTTTCTTAATCACCAGTCCCTTAAACTCCGACTCTGCCTCATTTCCAACCCCCATCTTCAGTTACCACCTCTTCCCTAGAATCACAGTGAACCCATATTCATAGAGTCTTCTTTCTCATAACCTTCAGATACAGCTTTTTCTCACTAAGTCTGTATCTTTAATGAGGCTCAATATATTCCTTCTTCCACACTACTGCTTTTTACAGATAACAAAGGCTGAACTAGATGGAGTAAATCTCCTAATTGTAGAAATAAGACCTCTGGAGACAGATGAGGATAGTATTATTTTTGTCATAAGAAACATCTTTTGAGGTCCTCAAAATCCTACTAGCTCTACTTAATTAAATACAAGAGCTAACTCATCCACTGTTCCTGAGAGAAGACTGACTTTCTTTTCTCTGAATGTTTATTTCTACTTGTTGGGAATTTTGACATAAAGATTTAGAGATTGTTGGTAGTAGAATCAGCCACAAAACTTCTCCTTTGCCCTTGCAACTAATTTAGGAAAAGATTTTTAAATGGATTTTAGGATAAAGGAAGTCAACTACACAGCCAACTCAATAAATGTGAAAAGAATGTTTTATTCCTCAAATTTAATCAGTATAAACCCTTCATGCCCTTCTGAATTTATGTATTCCTTTCCTACTCAGGATGTTAAGGTACTTCACAGAAATAGCCCATCTGATTTACCTGAACCCGCAGGATTAATTTAAGGTTAATCAGATAAACATAGATTAAAACCGTTAATATCAAAACGGCAACTCTGTAAAAAACTTATACCACCAAAATGATTGACCTAGAATACCAAATGCTACCTCTTGTTATTTTCAGACCAACACTAAATATGCAGCATATAAAAACGTGCTTTTTGTTTCTTAAAGCTAGACTTCATGATCCCGGTGCTAACATAGTCTCCAAATGAGGGTTTGGCCTCAGTCAAAATATTCTATTAATCTAATCTGCTTTTCAGCTATAACCCATATGCATGAAAGTATGAAATATGGGTGTGGCAAAATAGTTTCAGGTAGTCACACACTCTTTTTTATTCAGGAACTTTAAATATTTAAAATACACAACCAGAAATTTTAAGCCATTCATTCATTTCTTTTGTCTCTTTCATCACGTCAGTGATTGTTGTGAATTTTGCTTCTGTAACATCTCTCTTATCTATTCCCTACTCATCATTCTCACTTCTACTTCCTTAGCTCAGCTACTTTTCTAGCTTGGACCATTGCAGTAGCCTTCTAACTGGTGAGTCTTCCTGTCTTTTTCAGTTCTTCTCATCTCCCTTGCCCACTGCTCTTGGAAGGATCTTTCTGGGGCACCTGGGTGGCTCAGTCGGTTAAGCGTGCCACTTTCGATTTGGGCTCAGGTCATGATCTCAGGGTCATGGAATCAAGCCCCCAGTCGGGCTCTGCGCTTAGTGGGGAGTCTGCTCGAGATTCTCTCCTCTCCCTCTGCCCCTCCTGCTCCTTCTCTCTCTCCCTCTCAAATAAATTTAAAAAATCTTTTAAAAAAAAGGATCTTTCTAAACCTCAGATTTGATCATTTTATTTTGTACTTGAAAGTGCTTAATGGGTTCCCATTGCCTCTGGTATAAATTCTAAATTCATTAGCAAGGCACGGAGGCCTCCTGTTATTTAAAGCCAGTTTTCCTTTTTCATCTTGTTTAAAGTTGGATCTCCCTCCCTCCCTCTCACACTCTGCACTCCAGCCTACAAAATCCCTTTTGCTTGCTCCCTGGCATTCTGCTTTTTCACAGCTCTGTCACTTGGTTCACAGTGCTTCCTCTATTCACCTTTTTTTCCTTTTATCTCCTTGCAGGCTATTTCTTTATCTTTGAAAATTCCAGTAAAGGATCCCTTGCTCCATAAAGTTTTTTTCTCAATCCCATATGTAGAATGGAATAGTCTCTTCTTTGTGTTTATTCTTCTCACTAGGTGCTTGGACATGCCTAGTCTCCCTCCTTATCGGACTCCGCTGATGGAATGAAACACTCTGTCTTGTGAATGCTCTTCTGTTACAGTGCTTGGGGCATACCTTGTCTCCCACTCTCAGGGTGTAAGCTCCTGACAACAGGGTCTCCTCACTTTTGTGTCTCCAGGTCTTTGCCTATGTCTAAAAGACATTTAGAATATATTCTTCAAATAAATTTTAAATATTTTATTCTCCAATTTTCCTAGCATCTTGAATACTATTCACAATGCACAGATCTTAGCCTCTTGAATAATCGTTCAAAATTATTTTTGTTGCTGGAATTCTATTTTCAGCGTCTTTCACATTTGCAGTACTTGTGATTTTTCAAACTAATAATTAAAGAACATGCATCCTCTAAGCTTTCAAAACAAATGGATCATGGCATCCCGAAATAAATATTCAATTTGGGATAAAAATACAGGTGAAAATAATGAAAATTTGATTACAAGTCCATTTTACAGATCATGAAAGTAACTTAAAGATCATTTATTATTCTTACTATGCTTCAAATCACCTGGAACATTTGAAAAACTACAGATCTCTGAGTCCCATTCAGAATGCCCTTTGTGGAGCTGGGAAATCTGTACATGAAACAAAACATTCAAAAATATTCTCCAAGTGATTCTAATCCCGTCAGTCCCTAAAATAGCATTAGGAAATCACTGATTTAAGAGATCTGAGGTGAATTTGATACATAGCGAAGATAAGAAACTACATTTTCAAAGAAAAATCACAAATAATTTAACAATGATTAAAACTCCAATTTATTTTTTAACACCTCTTACCAGACATATAGCTAAAATTCTACAGAATTTGAAAATAAGAATTACTCTTCACTAATCCCATCCTTTTTTTCCTTTATGTTGCTGTCCCTGAAAATGCTATACTACTTAAAGGTGCTGTGAACAGCATAGTTAATGTCAGGTAATATTTCCAAGAAGATTTTGACGAAATTTAAAAATACATGATTTAAAAATATACAATTTGTATATACAAATATACAAAAATACACAAACACATACAAGAATACAATATATCCTTGTTGCTTGATAGTCAAACCTTAATTAAAGAATAGGTTACAGTAGCATGACAGCTGTCTGGTCTCATGATTACTGTGTAATTTTAAAGAAAAAACAGAAACATCACAGAAGTACTCCTGCAGTTTGAAATTTCTGGGATTAAGCCAATTAAACCGCTTCAACATTGTCAACAAAAGAATGAACTCGTGGGACACCTGGTTGGCTCAGTGTGTTAAGCGTTTCGGCTCAGGTCTTGATCTCATGGGCCATGAGATTGAGCTGGCATTGGGCTCTGTGCTCAGCTGGGAGTCTGCTTGAAAATTCTCTCCCTCTGCCTCTCCTGCCTTCTCTAAAATGAGTTTAAAAAAAAAAAAATGAACTCCTTTTGGTATTCCTCTTCTCATTTTTAAAAAAAATTTATTTATTTATTTGAGATTGAGAGAGAACACGAGAGGGGGATGGGCAGAGGGAGAAGCAGACTCCCCACTGAGTGGGGTCCAATGTAGGGCTCAATCTCAGAACCCTGAGATCATGACCTGAGCCAAAGGCAGGCACTTAACTGACGGAGCCTCCCAGGTGCCCCTCCTCTTCTTATTTTAAAATCCATGTACCTTGTGTACCCTATAACCAAAAAATAGGAGCTCCAACTACATTTAAAGTACTCCATGCTGGTTCTGAACTCTTTCACATTAGTAATTTGTTTCCATCTCTAGATTCGAGAACATACATTCCTATGTTTCTTTCATGGGCCTGACCACTGAAGACCTCAAATGTTCCTAACTTTCTTAACCCTGGGTTACCAATTACAATGCAAATAGGTCATTGTGTAATAGGGTGATCAAAGGGTTGGACCATACATCTTAACATGGAAAAGAGGTAATGCCAAATGACTCATCTAATAAGAGGACTCACTTTTTAGAAAAGTATTTGTTTAGTTTGCTCATGTTTATATCCATGGTTTCTAGAAATTAAGAAAGGTAGATTACTGAGAAAGAGCAGTCTATCTTTGATTCTGCAAAACTCTGTTTTGAGCTCATTTTTACAGTACAAATTAGATTGTAAGGCTCTGATACAGAGATGATGAGCACTAAGTCGAGTGGCCCCTTCACAGCAACCTTGCCCTTTCCCTGTCTCATTCTCATTTTCCCCTAACAGAGTTCTGTGTAACACCCCAAAACAAAGCATTAGTAGGAGGAAGATGATGACTTCTCAGCTCAGAATGAATTCTAAAGACCTTACCATGGACTACCAGGCCGTGAAAACCTGTTTCCCTCTGAGATATTTCTCACTCATCTCTTACTACCTTGCTCTTTTACTGCCTCCACTCCTGATCCTCCAACTGCCTTGCCCTTCATCAAACACACCAAGCACATCTGGTCTCAGGGCATTTGCACTTCCTGTTTCTGCGTCTCCACGGTACTGAGCTCAGATCTCTTCTTGGCTCCCTTCCTCACTTCATGCATGAGCTCTATGCTCAATGTTACCCGCTCAGAGAGGCTTTTCCGACCACACTATAAAATAAATACTCTGTGCCCACCACCCTTCTCTGTGCACACAACCTGCTGTATTTTCCCTTTCCTGACCAATTACATAATTGTTTGTCATGTGTCTCTAGCCATTGGATTTTAAGTTCAGTTAAAATAGAGACTATGTCTGTCTCTTTCTGTCTCAAGATAACTCTTTAGAGGAAGAAGTAGGTTTAAATCATGGCCAAGATGAATAATCACGATAGTTCTATTGAAAGAACAGTTAGGGAAGGTGAACAACTTTTAGAGTGTCCAGATACCTACCTTTTAATTTTGCATGCCAACAGGTAGAGTTGCTGGAATTTATAATATAAAGAATAATTTGTTGAATTGTGGGGTTGGTTATATTTACATCCACACACATATACCCACAAACATATACTGTCTTTCTGTCTGTAGCAAATTTGTTTTTCCAACTAGGTTTACTTGGAATTTTGTGAAATATATTTCCTTTCCTTTAGTCTGTATGAGTGGTGGGTTGAGTAGTAGGGGCAGGGGAGAAGGTGGCAGAATGTGAAAAATGCTACCATAAAACTATCATGCATGTGATTGACTTACAGATTCAACAGATTTGACTTAAACAGTCTTGTTTTAAACAACCACCAAACCAATGCTGTTCTTTAGGAATGCAAACTATCACACTATGTCCGTCTTAGTTTGGAAAATTCTCTGTCAGTAGTAAAGAATTCAGACTTCCACTCAGCCTTCCAGCATAGTAAGAAGTACATATAATTTAGTGACCAAATCCCATGTCAGCCATTGATTAGTTGAATGACTTTTGTTACAAAACAATTTTTAAGTCCCATTTCCTTGATTTGTAAAATGGAAATAAAGATAGCTACCCCAAAAGACTATTACAGAAATCAAGTGTGTCTGTATATACACACATATTTATAACATGTTTATATTACATGCATTTAGTGTGTGTATATATGTAAAGCACCACATAGTAAGTTTTAAAACATGCTCTGCTTAATTAAAAATGTAGCATACACTTTAGATGTGTCCTTGAATAGTGTAAATAGCAGCCTCTTCTCGAGGAGAAGAATAACATTCGCTATTTGTTCTCTCATTACAGGCTTATGAAAAAATTGCTTACCTTCTCACCAACTTAGGTAAGTCCGTTTTTACTTCGCTCCTTCACAAAAGAATAACATAGGGGCATATCAGTCTGTAGTTGCTTCACGTACTTTAGCATTTTTCATGTCAACTTCAGTTATGTAAATTGTCAATCAAAATGGAAGACATGCGTGGGAAGTTGGAGCAAATTGCATAACTATAGAGAGGCAGTGTATGTAGCTACAAAATCTCCTTCTGAAATTATTAGCAAACCTAGCTCTCCCTACGTGGGAGTACTTTTGTCCTCCTACCTTTTCAGTTTTTTGGGGTTGTCCCCCAATTTTTATTTTTATCAAAATATGTTACTACATGTACACAATTTAAAAGGCAAAATAGCATTAAGAAATTTGTAATTAAGGGGTGCCTAAGTGGCGCAGTTACACGTCCCACTCTTAGTTTCAGCTCAGATCATGATCTTAGGGTCCTGTGATCAAGCCCTGTGTAGGGCTCCACGGTTAGCATGGAGTATGCTTGAAATTCTCGCCCTCTCCCTCTGCCCCTCCCGCTTGTGCTATCTCTCGCTTTCTAAAATAAATAAATAAAATCTTTATAAATTTTTCCATCTATAACTCATGACATAGTATCTATGGATTCATAACTATTAATTAATAATTAGTGGATTGTTAATTTAAATTAACAAAAACATTAATATTTTGTTTAAAATAATGACATTGTGTGCAGAGATGTAAATATATATGCTTAATATTTGAATATTTATAAATACATACATAATAAATATATATGGCATTGTATTCTGTGTGATTTTTCAGTTTTGTCAAACAGAAGTCAATTCAGGAACAAGAGCACATATATCAAGAAAATAGTAACAGTAAAATCAGATGTCGCCATGATAGTATTAGGCAAACCAGAATTTAATATCTGTTTGAGTGGGAAGGAGAGACATCATACCGATAAACACTCTGTCAGTTCAGTATAACAGTCATGATTTCTGTACATCTTTTTATAAACCTTCAAAATATAGAAAGCAAAACATGATAGAAATACGAACAAAACAATACAAAACAAAACAAAACAAAAATAACCTGACTAATCCACACTCAAATACCAGCCAGGATATAAAATATTTTAATATCATAACTAACAATCTTCTCTTTATATATATAAACTGTCTACTTAACAAAAAAATATATATTCTTTCTAAACACTTAATACATAGACGAAATATATCCAAGTAATTTGACCACAAATGAAACCAGCTTTTTTGCTCCCAAGCAGAAATCACACAGGAACATTTGTGGATTATGATGCAATAAAATTAGAAATGGAGATCCAAAAACAAACTACACAATGGGGATTATTTTAAATCTGTATTCTCATTTCCAGATAAGTTTTGCACTAAATTTACAGACTATTTAGAATGAAATGTGAAAACACAACCCACCAAAACCCTGGAGGAATGTGGGCTCTCCTGGATGCTCTCACTAGTGCCCACCCACCAGTCAGCCTTGGGGATGCCCCACAGACGCCTGTCACTTCTCGTACATTTTCTAGTTGGGCTTGGAATCCCCCAGGACCTACTCCTATTCTGTGGCTGGATCATGTACACATGTTGGCCCACCTTTTCCTTAAATCAGATCCCATCTGTTTTATGTCTTCCTTGAATTCTTTAATTATATGAGAATATACATTAGCTGTGCATACAGATCTTCTGTCATTATTTGGATACTGCATGGGAGGAGAGGCTGCAGTCCGCATTGCCATCTTAATTCAGTCTCTTGCATCGTTTTGTTTTGTTTTGTTTTGTTTTGTTTTGTTTTGTTTTGCTTTGCTTTAAGAGTCATAGAAACATAAGATGTGAGAGTAGATAGGTTCTTGAAATCATCTTGTCTAAACTCCTTGTTTCATAAATGTTAAAACTATCGCAGAAAAATGTGAAGTGATCTATCTGAGATTACCAGAAAATTAGGTATAAAAGTTGAAATAGGAGCCCAGCTCCTAGGACTGAGGTAGCCCTCTTTCCTCTTTACCATTCTACTTCAGTCTGCACAAAATATCCATTCTTCAAAGAACTCTGTAAATAATTTAGGTCCTTATTCAAGCATAGACAGTTTTGAGTGAAGGACTGATCCAATGTACATGGTTACTTCCAAATGACAATAGCAGACAGAATCTTGAAAATCTTTATATACTATTAATAACAGAAATCCCATTTTTGTAGCTATGGGGAAAGTCTGAAGATTTTACCATTGAATCCTTTTATCAACTATGTATGTACAGCCGACATTTATCATTCACATTTTGCAGATGCAGACCCTAGAATTCAGAGACACCGAGTGCCTCGTAGAACTAGCAAATGGCTGAACCAGAACACGAACGTGGGGCTTCTGATTCTATCTCTGTATTTCTTGTTATTCACCTCCTCTTTATAAACACACCCTGTTTTCCTTCTAGAATATCCTCGAACAGAATCTGAGTGGGAAAACAGCTTTGCTTTGAAGATGTTCCTCTTCCAGTTTGTTAATTTAAATAGTTCTATCTTCTATATTGCTTTCTTTTTGGGGAGGTAAGTCGACTTTATGTACATTATCTTTGCAGAGTGAAAAATACGGCCAACAGTTCCATTGTCAGTTTGTTAATAGAGATGGCAAATTCTTGTCCCCTGCCTTGGAAAACTGCTCATCAGTCTTCACATGTGTTTTCCACCAAAAGACGTCTAAGTACAGTGCTTCCAGCTGCCACTACCAATTAAAGTTGGCATAAAAAAGATAAAACCAGTGTACCATGCTTGGGTTGGATTATGATTATCCGATCATCAGAAATGGTTTTGTTAAATAAGAAAATGATTTTTGTGTAACCCTAGGTTATAGTCCCTTATTGTGGAAACTTCTCCTACCTATCACGTTAACATTTTTTTGTATGTTTGCTGCACGGTGTGAAAAAGAAGCATATTAAACTATGCTTAACACTCCAGCCAGTGCCATGGAAACATACTAATGTTAAACTAAACAATTCGGCACATTACATTAATATTCATTAGCTAGGTCAACAAAACGTTAAAGATTTGCAGGTGAAAGTGGAAAATTTCTTTCGGTTGTTTTGTCTGTACTTTCTCACCCACTGGGGGGTGAAAATTGAATTCACAACCACTTTTTCCTTTTTAAGTCAGGTACTTTGATGTGTAAGCATGGCCAAATTTCGCAGTTTGGGGACAAGATGCACCAGTGAACATTTATGTGTACCTACCCATGCATTAGTAGATGTTCTTCAGTCAACCCCACATAAATGCTAATGAATTAAAATGGCTTTTTACAGATTTGTAGGCCACCCAGGAAATTACAATAAACTTTTTAACCGGTGGAGACTGGAGGAAGTAAGTAACCTTGTAAGGGTGGGTATGGGATTGGGCGTGGATATGGGCCAATGACCATAGGAGGGAAGCAGGTGGGAGGAGAAAGAGAGAGAGAAAGTGGGTACACGGAATTTCAGGCATGCTGAAGACACACTTTTGGTAGACAGTTCTTATGGGTTCAGAAAGAAAAGGAACTACATCTTTCAAAAAAAAGGATATGAATTTAAAGGTTAAACCCCCAAATCCTGACCTCAGCTCTTTAATTCTCTATCAAACCCATTTCTTCCATTCACAAAGCTCAGAAATTTAGCTCCAGAGATTTTTCATTTTGGAGGAATTATTATAATCTATTCTATGGGTTTTTGAACTTTTAAATATGCTAGGTTTCCTTTCAAGCAGGGAAACTTTGTCCAAAAGAAATCTTACTTGAAACACCAATCTATAAAGGTATAGATCTGCATCTTCCAAGTCTTAGAGTTTTTTATTGATTTAAAATATGTATGTCATGGGAACAAAAGGTCTAGTATTGCTAGATCACAGGGTTAGGCAGGTTGTATATTGTCACCGAGACTGATATATGGTCCTCCGAAGTGCCAGCGCCTACCTATAGTCTAGGAGCCCACTTCCTCAGACTTTCCCCAACAAAAACATTTTAATTTACCAATATAACATCTAAAAGATATCTCCTTTTGATTTCAGCTCCTTTAATTATGAGTGAGATGGAGAATATTTTTCATGTTTGTTGGATATTTTCTATTTCTCTGTATATGTGCTATTCTTGTTCATTTCCATTAGACTATATTCTCTGTCCTAAAAATTTATAAACTAATAACATTAGGCTCTAATCTTTCAAATTTACTGCAGATAGGTTTTTCATTTTCTTGTATGTCTTAATTTTGTTTTGATAAATTTTTTTAATTTAAAATTTTTATTTTTCATTTAAAATATCACTGCTATTAGTAACTTCAGGCATTTATATCATGCCAAAAAACGTGGTTTTCATTCTAGAAATTTTAAAAAAACTCACATTTGTACTTTCCACTAATTTTTTTTAAAATATTGATATCTTTGGGGCGCCTGGGTAGTGCAGTCGTTAATCGTCTGCCTTCGGCTCAGGGCGTGATCCCAGCGTTCTGGGATCGAGCCCCGCATCAGGCTCCTCCGCTGGGAGCCTGCTTCTTCCTCTCCCACTCCCCCTGCTTGTGTTCCCTCTCTCGCTGGCTGTCTCTATCTCTGCCAAATAAATAAATAAAAAATCCTTAAAAAATAAAATAAAATAAAATATTGATATCTTTGGTGCATCGGAAGTTTATTTTCATGTAAAGAGTAATCAAGATTCTTGCCCCCCCCCAAGTTGGCAGTCACATATTTCATTAATAATACATCTTTTATCACTCAGCAAAATTAGATTTCAAGATTTATCATATTCTGCATCTTGAAAAACATGTCTATTTCTAGACTCTGTTCAGTCTCAATGGTCAGTTGTTTATTGCTTCTGTAGTTCAAAATTGTTTTAATTATTCTAATGTAAAATCCAATATAATATGTGGTAATATTAGTAGGAGGTCATAATTTAGAGAGAGTCTAAGAAAAGTTTCCCTGAGAAAACAGGTATTTCCAGTCTCTATCTAAAACGTTCCCCCAAACTTAATGGAGTCCTCATTGATATCGTCTCCCTACAGCCTTCTAGTTGATTGGAATACATGGAGAAAACCTAAAACTTCCTAAGAATAACATGCTCTACATCATAGAAACCTGAGCTCACCTGTTAACCTTGCTACCTATTAATTTGTTGCCCTTAAATTAATCCCTCTGAATATCTGTCTCCTCATCTGTAAACTAGCAGTAGTAATACCTAGGTTGCAAAATTGTTTACAGATAAGAGATAATTTGCATAACACAACACAACCCCTAGACTTTGGAAGGCACTCTATAAATTGTAGCTGATAGTTGTCAATGATCTGTCTCCACAGCCACCCGGGTATTTTCCCCTTAGGCAAAAACAGGTGGAAGACCTTCCATAATTTCAGGCCTCGAGGAAGTCCCCAAATCAAACTTGGAGTTTTCACTCATAGCCCAGAAGTATGACTATATCTGCTAAAAGGCTTTCATCTACTCAGTTTGGCACCCAAAGGTTACTTTTTATCAGGAGTGTTCAACTGTGAGGAACAGGCAGGTAGATTTGCATATTGATGCCATTTTAGAAACTGCTGTCACCAATAATTTTGTTTAATTGGATATTTTTACTCTTAAGGGTAAAATTATTGGAAGTCATGTTTCTTCTTTGGGAGCCCCAGGGGAATAGTTCTAATACTGGTATCAGGAAAAATGTTTCATAACCATCCTAGATATTTTCCACAATATATATGGAATACATAATGGCCATATTTTCTAACAAAAGATTATTTATTTTGGAAAAAACCCATCGGTGAAATGAAAAATGTGGGTTTGCGATAGACCCTAGAAATTCTAGAAGTGTATACATAAATACACATAATGGAACATACAACAGCATTTCATTTCAGAATTCAGTCATACAACAAGCATTTATTGACACGTACTCCATTCCAGGCCTCTCTGGGGTAATACAAATGAAGAAGTCCCTTTCCTTTCTTGATGATGTTAATAATCCCGAGAGAAGAACTTAACCATGTTATGTAATAAGTATTGTGTCTTTGGAGTTTGACGGTCTCCATTTTAATTCTGCCCCACCCTAATGCCTGATTTTAATATCTCTAAGTCTTTTGTAGATTGTGATAGGAATAGCTATCTTGGTAGGATTGGTGAGATGTGGATAAAATTGGATCATGCATGTAAAATCCCTGGCACAGGGGTGCCTGGGTGGCTCAGCTGGTTAAGCATTTGCCTTCGACTCAGGTCATGATATCAGGGTCCTGGGATCAAGCCCCCCCATCAGGTTCCCTGCTTAGCGGGGATCCTGCTTCTGCTTCTCCTTCTCCTTCTGCCATTCCCCCCTCACCCCCTTTATACTCTCTGCCTCTCTCTGTCTCTGTCAAATAAATAAATAAAATATTTTAAAAAATAAAAAATAAAATAAAATCCCTGACACAAATAATGGTAACCATTATAAAGAAAGCAAAAAGTACTGCAATTTTATTTAAAACATTTATGAACTGGCTATCCTGACCTTTCCTCATATTATACTGTATAATACCTCGCATAAATATTTTAAGTAAATCTGTATAAAAATGTTAATAATGATTAATATTTAATGAGTGCTTACTATATGCCATCACCTTCCAGCAATTGTTGCTAACTGTTCTACATGTATTAATGTAAAAATTCTATTATTACACTCATCTTGCAGATGAGGAAACAGAAATTTAGGCAAGTTATATAATTTGCCTACAAGTATAGAAACAAACTTATAAATTGATGAAGTCATCAATCAGATTCGGCCAACCTAGCATCAGAGTCTGCACTTTGAACATTGTGCTTTCCAGTCACCATGGGGATAGCATATAGGCAAAACCAAGAACGTAAAGGAAATTGACTTTGATAAGAGATTGCTGAATGGTTGCTGACTAGCACATGTAAATTGGATTTAGAGTAAACATACCTCCTGTGAAAGGAACATGAGTATCAGAATCTGATAGTCCTATGTGCCACTGGGGTTCATCATCTACAAATGAAGAGACCAACACCCATCTTATGAGGTTCTCAGGAGGGGCAAATGAGAAAAATATGTGAAGACACTCAGCTATGGGTTGTCCACAGTCATATGATTTTGGAGGGGTGCAATGGGAATGAAAGCCTGGTTGTCCTACATACTCATCCATGCCCTTTTACTCATTCTAAGTATAGGCTCTCTTACCAAATGAATTTTAGAGTATTGAAGGACTGGATTTTGATCAAAGGAACCATTATTTGAGGAAGGCAGACCCACAAAAACTGTTGGATCCCTTTTTCTGCCCTATAAATCACCAAGTCATGAAGGCTCAATTTCAACAAAATTATAAATTGCCTGTCATTCAGCCTCCCCACTTTGGCCTGCGATTGTGGAGAATGAGCCAATGGTCTTCTTTTTTTCCCTCTCCACATAATAATATGCCTTGGTAAGCCAGCCTTTCAAGGCAACAAATACATTGGGTAAATAGAAATCATGTTTGGCGTTATGTACAAGAGCAAAGGATTGGAGTGCAGGAGACCAAGGCATTCAATTCCATACCAACAGTCAACATCATATGACCTTGTACGTGTTAATTTACGTCTTTCGGTCTCCATAAAAATGAAGATTTCATCTTGCAGCTGTGATCTATGCCTATGCCTGCCTCTGTAGTTTAGTAATTATTCTGTCTCAGACATTCTTCGAACCCATTTATCATACGTATGTGGCAGAGCTCAGGGGTCCTAAATTCACCCTAGAAGAAAGAGGCATGCTTAAATGGGAGAACCGAGACTTCTCTACACAATGAAAATTGTGGCAAGCGCTCTCTCTCTCTCTCTGACTCAGTTTAGGGAGTTTTAAATTACTGGGCTGGAACCGGAAAACCAGGCTCTTCGTGTCCTAATTATCTGTTCCCTTTGAAGTCCCACTGGTACCAATTTGATAGAAATAGAAACTGTGGATCAAAGCTATAGTGACTGTTGTTCTTATGAGCAGGACGTGAACCCATTTCTAAAGAAACAGACCCACGCTTTCCTACACAAGTATCTTCTACAGTACAAAGTTTTCAATCAAAACATGTCGATTGCAATTTTCCTTGTAATCACATTTTTGTTGGTGGGGGTTTCTAATGCTAACAGTTATTGGACATCTGAAAAAGCAGAGGAGCACAAGAAGGCAAAATTGGGATCATACTGACAAGGCATTCTGTGGCATGTTTTTATCACTTAAAAATACATTCTAGGGGCGCCTGGGTGGCACAGCGGTTAAGCGTCTGCCTTCGGCTCAGGGCGTGATCCCAGCGTTATGGGATCGAGTCCCACATCGGGCTCCTCCGCTATGAGCCTGCTTCTTCCTCTCCCACTCCCCCTGCTTGTGTTCCCTCTCTCGCTGGCTGTCTCTCTCTCTCTGTCAAATAAATAATAATAAAAAAAAATACATTCTAGTTTATGTAGTAGATATTCCCTCTCCAGGATATAGACCTTAACACCTGCCTCCTATCTTGAGGATGGGCTAGATTTAATTCACTTCAGAAAAGAATAGGGAAAGGGAAAAATGAGTAACTTTAGAGTAGAAATACCTGGCAAACTTTGTACCAACAAACTGATGAAGATTAATGTCACTAGTGGTGTCTGTGGCTATCATGTAACATCTGGGGGGATGTGGTGAAATTTACGTCTGTGATCTTCCTCCATCCTCAAAACACATAAATCCAGTCTCAGCACATGAAAACATCAGATAATGTTGGTTTCTCAGCTTTGACAAACATACCTTGATAATATCAGAGGCAATGGAGGGAACTGGCCGAAGTGCGTATGGGCATTCTCTGTACTTTCCTTGCAAATTTTCTACACATTTAAAATTATTCTACATCAAAAAGGTTATTTTGAAAGAACATATTATAAACACTTAAACATTTTTCTATTTCCTGATTGTTAATAGATACACAGTATTCCGGAGCACTCATTAAATGGGATCATGCCTAATACAGAGGTTGGCAGGTAGTAAGTGCTCATTAAAAGATAGATTTGTTATTTGTGGAATATAAGAAACAGCACAGAGGTTTCATAGGGGAAGGGAGGGAAAACTGAATGGTTGTTCTTCCAATAGGGAGACAAACCATGAAAGACTCTTAACTCTAGGAAACAAACAGGGTTGCTAGAGGAGAGGTGGGTGGGGGGATGGGGTAACTGGGTGATGGGCTTTAAGGAGGGCACGTGATGTGATGGGCCCTGGGTGTTATACACAACTGATGAATTATTGAACACTACATCTGAAACTAAGGATGTACTAAATGTTGGCTAATTGAATTTAAATAATAAAAAAGATTTGTTATTATTGATGTTTTAATTTTGATCAATATTCCACTCTAATTACTGAAACCTTCCCTATCAGATGTCCTTATACATGCTATTTCTTCCTTGTTTTTATTTTCTTCATGCACTGAGAGTGGGTGGCCTGGCTTTAGAATTCGCTGTACGGTTTGAAGGTGGGGACGTGCAACCAACTGACAAGAGCAAGACCATTGTTGTTGCTCTGTTTCAGTGTCATCCCAGTGGCTGTTTGATAGACCTCTGCCTCCAGATGGGCGTTATCATGTTTTTGAAGCAAATATGGAACAACTTCATGGAACTGGGATACCCGTGAGCACTTTATTTTTAGACTTGACTTATACATAGTTACAAAAAAGAAAGATAGAGGTAGTGGGACTAGTTCTTAAGAATGGGAGCCTATTAGACAGACAGGTATGAGTTCAGTTCCTGCTCTGCTGTTCACTCAATGTGTGACCGTGTGTGAGTGAGTTAACCTTGCCGAGCCTCAGTTTTCACATCTCTTAAGAGGGTATCAATGGCTATATGCACCTCAAGAAAACATTCGTGAAGAATAAAGGAAATAGTGGATGTCAAGCATCCAGTACTCTGTTTAACACGTTAAGATGCTTGTTGCTATTCTTAAAGCACTGTTGACAATACAGGTTCTTGAGGAGAAGAAGAACTTTCTGGGTTCTTCTGGCCACCAAAAGACCAAGGTTGTTGTTGTTTAACAAAGACAGCCTCCATTTTTGCTCCCCCTCTTAAAAAAGAATAAAACAAAAATAAAATTCTGGGTAGGGAGGTCTTATACACTTTATTACATGAAAAAGTTATTAGAACAGGATTGATTTCACAAAACAATAGCATTCTATTTTGTCCCTTTCGACAGGGTTTAACGTCTGTGGAATGCTGACATAAAGGCTGTTGAATGCCTACTTCTATATCTAATAACATAGATTACTCTTCCAAATACACTGAAATACAGTTTATGTAAAACAATGTGTTATGGAAGCTTTGAGGCCTAACCAAGGTTAAAAGCGTGACTATTTTGAGGAATTTCTTGACTGTGGAAGAACTAGTTAATTGATGATATAAATAGCTTAGGCTTAGTCATCTGATTATACTGTGATTCTTTCTCCTTGTTGGCCTACAAATGGTGTCAGGACATTGCAGAGTAGAGACTTTAGGGCTGGAGAAGTGATACCCACCCTGAAATCTGCCATAAACTATTGTGTTAAGTTACAGGCAGTCTTAGCACATGGACTATGACATAACTGAGACCTGCTTCAAATTCCTTCTCTGCCCCTTGCTTCTAATTTAAAGACGCTTCTAATTTACTTGACCTATCTGTGAGATTTTTTTTTTATTTATAAAATAAGGGAGGAGATTACAAGAGATGCCCAGTGGTCTTTAAACCTCATCAATAAATGACAGAACCTTTTTGTGAAGAGATTTTTATACAGATCTTCAATATTCAAAACAGAAAAAAATAAATCTCTTGTAAATGAAGAGAGCATAGGGATGAAGGTTTGGGGAGCCTGGTCCATTGTTTGTATCCCTTCCTATCCCTGGCCCATCTGTTTGAGACACAGGGTTTGGGAACATCATTTGAAAATAGCTGAGGAGATACGGTAGCAAGTGCCTGCCACAGGATCTAACGTGCTGTGAATGAAATAGCTTCATATGCACCGTCAAGATATAGTCGTCATTATAGCGTTAAGAATGATTCTTACTGTTGTCATCGTCCGTGTGCTTCTGTACATAGCATACACTTGGATGGCACATTTTCACCATGACCTTGCCCAAGTGGTCAGCCTGGATTGTGTACGATGGTAAGGGACATCCTGTTGGTGTTTTTCCGAATCTAGCAGGAGTGGACCAGTCACTAAAGCAATAATTTTGAAACTTTTATAACTTAGTTCTCTTTTTTAAAGTAAAATCTTAAGCAGACTGAAGGAAATAAAATTAAACCAAGCAGGCCTGCCTCAATCTCAACACCCAGCCCCTTTTCCATCTTCTTGAGGTCCCAGAGGCAACCTCCATGGGACGTACACTGAAGAACTAACTACCTCTATGGTGGTTCTTCCAACACCCACTGAGTTCTAGGTCCATGATTAATTACTACTGAGAGATGGGATACGCTGTGAGATTCACTTCATTCTAGAGGTAATGTTCATCTAATTCTTCAGATAATTAATTGCCCAGAAGTCCCCACTACGGGATATTTCTGAGTCCCATAATTTCAAGACTGCTCCTAAGCTAGGGAAATAGTGTTGTTAATTCCTTTCCACGTCTTTTAAATGGACTCAGGTACAGATCCATTGCCTGTAAATTATTGTTCACCATAGTGCTGAATGTAATTGTTAATACTCAAACCCTTCATGTTCATAAACTCACAGAGGTAAGTAGACTTACTAAAAGTCACATGGCTCGTGCATTGTAGGGTGGGAACTAGAACCTGTTATCTCTTGAAACCTTATCTAGGGCTCAGCTATTCAATATGGAACATGCTTTTACCCGTGTTCAGAGAGCACAGCCCAGAAGATTTTGGGTTATGAGCAATGAAGGGCTCAGATCCAATCACAACAGGCACCATAGAAGTTTAAGTATGTATAGAGGTTGATGGGGTGGGGGGAAGGAATCATACAAATGGGTGGTTGTCTAATAAGTACTGGAAGCACTTAAGTGTGTGGGGGGATGAATTCCCAGATACATATGTAGATGTGGACAAGGTCTAGGAAGGCTGAGGCCAATTCCCACCTCCTAAACTTGGAAGTTGAGACCATGCAAATATCTTCAATTCCCAGAAATGCTTAGTGTACACCCAGGGTAGTGGTATTTCTCTTCTCTTAACACACTATAAATTGTTCACCATATGCTTGTAAGAGCTCAAAAGCCCCTTGTCTGCTGTGTGATGTAGGTTGATCCAGAACTGGTGGTCACGACATAAAATCAAGCGGGGAATACAAGATGCATCCATACCTCAGTGGGAAAATGATTGGAACCTGCAGCCCATGAATATTCATGGACTGATGGATGAGTATTTAGAAATGGGTAAGGAGAGAAACTTCTATACGGCTATTTGGCCTTCTTGATATTTTTTTTTTTCTTTACACAGGCTCTGGTTCAAGAGAGAAAACCATCTCTCTCTTTTCCAACCCCAAGCATCCTAAAATACCTTTCTACCTTTATCTCAACATAACTAGAGAAGATATTAAAACAGTGTCCTTGGAAGGTTCACAAATTCTGTCCTTTGTCAGCCATAACATTTGACCAGAAGGAAGGGTTTTCTCATAGTAGAACACCTAGCTTTAGTGCAGATATTTTAAAAGGAATAAAATAAATCAGCACCCATTCCTTTGTTAAAAATATACCATCCTGCCCAAATAAAGCGATGATTATTTCTTGCAATAAATCTTTGCACGGACCTGGAGTGATTTTAGCTTCATTGAGAAGCCCTCTTATTTATATTAAGAAAAGGAAGATTCTCACTCCAACTGTTAAAATCTTTGTGTGTTGTCTTCACATTTGCTTTTTCTCTGGCCTTTAGTCTTCTTGTCTATAAAAAGAAAGGAAAAGATTAGGTATCTTGGGTCCTAAAGCTCTAAAGAGCTCAGCATTTTTCTTCAAGTCCTCCTCTTTGACTTCTTACTCGCTCTTCCTTCATGCTGCATGGTATAGTGATGGAAAGCAAATACACTTTCAATCCATTAAGATCAGAGTTTAAATGCAGGTTTTAACATTTTTTGCTGTCCACCCTTTAGCAAGCTTACTTAACACATATGAGCTATAGTTATCTCAACGGCCAAATATGATGAGCATATTTACCTTGTAGGGATATTGAAAGGATTAAAGGCAATTTATGTGAAGCACCTCCTAGGGCCCAAAGAAAGCACTCAAGAAACTGTATTGTTTATATTACTAATTTTGCAGTGCTGTCCCTTTACAGTTTTACAGTTTGGTTTTACCACCATCTTTGTTGCGGCTTTTCCTCTGGCCCCTCTTTTGGCTTTGTTAAACAATATCATTGAGATCAGGCTGGACGCATACAAATTTGTCACCCAGTGGCGGAGGCCTCTGCCGGCTCGAGCGACTGACATAGGTAAGATTCAGGAATTAAATGGTTTTTTTGCATTGCTGAGGCCAAGAAGAGCCTTGATCTAAGCACCATGTGGGTTTCCATTGTTGGGGCTCCCTTCCAACTATAACAAAGATCTGAGGAGGTTTGATTAATAAAATCATGAAATGAACACTAACTTAGTTGAGAGTATGTTTATACTAGAAATGCTATTTCATGAACTTGTTTATCACTAAAAATGATCTCATATACGTTTTTCCATGCTAATAAGTATAGCTCTGCTTCATTCTTCATAGTTACTGCACAAATTTCTATGGCATGTTATATAACATTTCTAAAAATCATCCCTTTAACTAGAGATGCTTAGATTGCTTCAGTTTTTTCTATTATGAGCAACACTGAGGTAAACATACATCTTCGTACATACTTTGTCTGATTTTTTCCTCAAGGTAAACTCCTAGAGTGGACCTCCTTTGCAAAGAGCATGTCCATTTAATTTTTTTTATATTTAAAATTTTGATGAATAATTTCTCATTATGTTCTCCAGAAATATCATGCCAATTTATACTCCTAACAGGTGTAATAAGGGTTATTTTTTTTTTTTTATTGGTGTTCGGTCCTCAACAATCTGAGGACGGAAAAAATGATATCTTGTTATGTTTCCTTGCATTTTTATAATTATGAGATTAAATATATTTGTATTTCTTCTTTACTGTTTATGACCTTAGGCTATTGTATCCGATTCGGTACGTCTTTATCTCTATGTTCAGAATATTCACCTTTGATATATGTGTTGCAGACATTTTCGAATGCTGGTTTTTAACCTTTTACTCCATCATGAATAAAGTTTTAAAATGTGTATATAATCACATTGATATATCTCTCTTATGGAGAGATTTATTTAATAACTCTCTTACAGAGAGTTATTATTTATGGCATTCTTAGAAAGGTCCTTTAGAACTCCCGATTTTTCACCGTGTTTTAGTTGTTGTTTTATATTTTAGATATATGGCTGTTATTTGGTTACCTGTTGGCATTTTATGATTTTATTTAAATTGTTGATCTAACTGGAATTTGTTGTTAACAAAGGGGTTGAAATTGAGATCCAGCTTGGTTTTTTTCCCAAAAGGTAGACAATTTTCCCAAAACCATTTATTAAATATTCCATCTTTCTTAACTTCTTTGAATTATCTCTATTATATGAAATTCTATATCAACTTAGATATAATTCCAGAATCTCCATTCATCTGACTACTTATTTTTGGCATACTGTTCTAATAAACTAGCTCCGTAACAGAAATTCTGAGTATGTGAAAAAGCAAATTCATACTTTTCCTTTTCCTTTTTGAGAATTTTCTGGCTAATATTGTAATGTTACCTTTTTAGTTAATTTTACTCATATGTATATTCCACAGCTAACAAATTTCATTAAAATATACTAATCTGTAGAGATTTAATGCTATTCAACTTGAGTTCCCATTTTTAAAACAATTATTACTGTTATTTAATTTAGATATATTTATTATTTCATTATTAAAATAATATAAACACATTAAAGAAATCTAGAGAATAAATCAAAGAGGAAAAAAAAAATCAAACTCCCTTTCCAGCTTTAGTTAGTGTTTATTGCACTTTCCAATGCAAAAAATATTATTTTTTTAAACTTTGCTACGTTATCTTGCTCAAGCCAGACCACACAAAGTTATAAAAAGAATTAATATTCATTCTCCACTCTTTGCCTTTCCCTTCAACCTCAGGGAATCGGTGATATCAATTAGGCATTATACTTTGTCAGTGTTTTTCTTGCTTATACAAATATCCAAAAAAAAATGCTTGTTTTTGGATTTTGCAATTTTTTTCTTCATGAATATCCTCCAGCTGAAAACATACTGGCATAATTCATTTTAATAGTTTAATAATACTCATAATATGGTTGTACTATAAATTTTATAGTAATTTACTTAGTTTTCCCATTGTTAAGCAGGAGTAAGCATACATAAATATAGGTATAGACAAATATAGGATACATATAGACACAGACATAGATATTATATATATCGTGTATCACATATCCATAGATGTGTGTGTACAGTGTATCTGTAGTACAGATCCCCAAAATAAGGCCTGCTAGATTAAAATGTATTCATGTTTTAATTTTAAAAGATATCAGATTAATCACCACAAATATTAAAATAAGTCATACTTCAAACAACCATGTTTGTTTTGTTCACTGTTTGTATAATCCCTAAGTAGCAGGGGATGGCCTAAGTCTTTAAAATCTTCTACAATCTGGTAGATTTTAAAAAAACCTATTTTTTGAAGGCTGTTTCTCCAAATACTAGTAATTGAAAAATTTTTAATAGATTTATTGATCATTTACAATTCCATACCAAATTACTTGTTTGTATTCTTTGCCCATTTTTCTCTTGCCTTATTAAAATTTAGGACATTTTGTGCATTTTGTATAATAACCTTTTTCTAGTTTTTGTGAAGCTAATATTTTCTCCCTGGTGATTGTTTTCTTTTCACCGAATACTGTTACTTTTGTAAAAATAAATGTTAAATTTTGATGTATTTGAATATTTTTATGAATTCTGACTTCCTGTTTCATGACTTTTTATGTCTTATGTCTTTTTTATTTTTTTATTATGACTCAATATAATGAAAAATTATAAAGATTTTGAAAAACAAAGAAAGGGGTTGGCAGAGAGAAAGTTGCCATGCTATCCAGTCTTTAGTACTTTTGAGTGTTTCTTTCCAGGACTTTTTTTTTTTCATATCAATGTGTTTAAAGCTAAGTTTAATCTTATTTGAAGCATCAGTTTTGACTGTAACCAATAGTATGTGGATGCCGTATACAATTTCAAAACCTTTTTTGTACATCTGTATGCCGGATTGGAAGTCAACTAGTGATTTCCAGGTCTTGACACCAGACTTTTACATGTTTGTATTTTTACTTTAAAATGTACTTGAATAAATTCCCGATATTTTAATTTTCAAATCTCTCTAGATGAGGTCTACCTTCCCTCTGCGGAAAGCGTAGTCAGTGGGTGTCTGATCTGTAGTGAGATATTGTACTAAGAAAGTGAATAAGGGACAGAGCTGTAGCCCCAACAGAAGGAAAACATTGTTTCCAAAGAAGAGTCATTAGAGGGTTTTAATTTTTTTTGCATTTCATTCCCCATCTCTACTCTTTCTCCTACTAGGAATCTGGTATGGCATTCTTGAAGGAATCGGTATACTGGCTGTGATCACCA
Organism: Ursus maritimus; assembly: GCF_017311325.1. Classification (NCBI taxonomy): domain Eukaryota; kingdom Metazoa; phylum Chordata; class Mammalia; order Carnivora; family Ursidae; genus Ursus; species Ursus maritimus. Next base: position 13,558,433 of record NW_024424786.1, read on the forward strand.
ATGCATTTGTAATTGCTATTACATCTGATTACATCCCACGTTTTGTCTATGAATACAAATACGGCCCCTGTGCAAGTCGTTTTGAATATGGTGAAAAGTAAGGTTGAGATTCATACATTTTTCTGACGTGTTTCATGTTTGTGATTGAAATGGGAACTCATTGGGAAGATCTGTTCTGTGACCATTAAGGGCAGTGTTTTTGATCATTGTACTTACAGTGTGCTCATTGGATGAAATGAAGCAGGATAAAAAGGGCGACGGTGCTTTTTTACGCAACTAATTTTAGAGTCTGTCTCTGTTTTTACTTGTAAATGCATCACTGGTATCCAAATGTTAAAACCATTATAATGTATTTAGGAGTTAAATTCAGAACTGGAAGAGTTGTTAGAAATCATCCAATGCAGTCTTCTGACGATATAGATGGGAAAACTGAAGCCCACACTGGTTAATCAAATCACTTTAGGGAATAAAGCTAGTTTGCAGGGAGATACAGAATGTGAAGAATTGTGAGCTACGTGACAAGAGTTTTCTTTCCTTTTTTTTTTTTTTTTTTTTTTTTTTTGTTAAAGATTTTATTTATTTATTTGAGAGAGAGAGCACAGCCAGGAGTCAGAGGGAGAAGCAGACTCCCTGCTGAGCAGGGAGTCCGACGTGGGGCTCAATCCCAGAACCCTGGGATCATGACCTGAGCCCAAGACAGGCACTTAACTGACTGAGCCACCCAGATGCCCCTTTTCTCAAAAGGAATTTATAACTAGGAATTTTAAGGTGCAGAAAATGCTGCCCTGGATCTTTGTCTTTTTTTTTGTTGTTGTTACTAAAATTTGAGTCCACACTTCAGAGCAACATTTCTCAACCTCTGTGCTATGGACATTTTAGACCAATTAATTCTGTTCTGGGGGGGAGGTGGGGGCTATTCTATGCATTGTAGGATACTCAACAGCATCCTTGGCCTCTACCCAATAGATACAAATAGCAACCTCCCTATTCCGCAAGTTGTGACAACCTAAAATTGCAAAATGCCCCTGGGGGACAAAATCACCCAGTTTACAAGCACTATTTTAGGGGAAATGGGTTTTGCACATCTTTTCTTCTTTGAAAGCAAGTATTAAGAGAGAATGCAAGAGAGCACTGGACTTGGGAAACAGAAATGGGAGTTTCAGCTGGAGATTAGCCTTAGGTGTGGCAGTAGTGAGAGGAGAAGCCATCTTCCCCTCGTGCCTCAAGAGCGGCTTTGGGCATGCGTCTTGTTTAGATGCAGGGCAAGTGCCCCAGGAACCTGAGCTATGGTTTAAGATGAAATCAACCCTTAGCTCTACTGATGGACTGATGTTTTTCTCAGAACACTGAAATGCCTTTCTGAACATAAATATGTCAGTTTTTCAAAGAGATGTAATAAAGACATAAAATATATTTTGGAACCTTGTCAAGGGACTTTAACTTAAAATTAAGTGCCCTAGCCCTGGGTGCCTCAGCCGTTAAGTGTCTGCCTTCGGCTCAGGTCATGATCCCAGGGTCCAGGGATTGAGCCCCGCATCGGGCTCCCTGCTTGATGGGAAGCCTGCTTCTCCCTCTCCCACTCCCCTTGCTTGTGTTCCCTCTCTCGCTGTCTCTGTCTTTCAAATAAATAAATAAAATCTTTTAAAAAAAATTGAATGCCCTAGGTTCAAATTCTAACTCTGCCTTTTTAAAAGGCACATCGTCAATCTGGACCTATCCTAAAGAAACGGTGTCTAAAGTAGCATTTTATAAACAATAAAAGACTATATAAATAAACTGGTTTTAGTATTAATAGTGAAAAAAACAAAAAAAAGTCTCTTTTGTCTTAATTCAAAACAGTCTAGAAGCAGATTTTAAGAGTTTATAATATGTAGGCAAATTTGTCAGCCCTCTTCCTTAAAAGCATTATTTGCTACTGTCTTTGTCTCCACCTAGTGGCAGGTGAAAATGAAATTGGTTGGTTATCTGCTTTGTTTCCTTTTCAAGTCCTGCCTTTCAGGGAGATAGCACCTGACGCCTCCTCCATATTCAATGACCAGATGTAGAATAACTTCAAGAAGAGATGTGGAGGGCTTACATGAGGTTGAAAGCACACATTTCTAGGGCCATCGTGTTATTTAATTTTTTCCAGGTATATTTAGGAGTGATTCATTCAGATCAGAAATTTTCAGACCAAGTTAGCAAAAGAACAAAACGGCAGTGGAGAGGAGGGTATTAGCAAGAGAGCAGTTGGGATGATAAATCATGGGGTCTGAGATGGACAGGGAACGGAGTGAAACAAGTGTGGTCCCTGTGCTTTAGAATTCAGGGGTTAGAATGAGATAGATGGACATTCGAATCCAGGTTTTAACAACTGTTTATCCTGGGCAGTGACTCTCAACATGGGATCTGCAGGTCTCCTTCAGGTTGTTTTCGTAATAATACTAAGATATTATTTGCTTGTTTTGCCATATTGACATTTGTACAGATGGTACAAAAGTGATAGAGGATAAAATGTGCTGGTGGCTTCGCATAACTGAAGGCAGTGGTACCAAAAATGCTAGCACTGATTGTATTCCTCACCATTGTAGAAGTACCATTTAAAAAGCACGAGTAAGAAAACTCAGAATGCCCTTGAGGAAGCAATAATAATTGTTATGTTTATCAAATCTCCACCTTTGAATAAATGTCTTTTCAATATTCTATTTGACAAAATGCAAAGTGTGGCAAAGCTCTTCTGCTACACACTAAAGTGTGGTGATGGTCGTCTCAGAGGAGAACACTTGCATGACTGTTGGATTTGCAGACTACACAAAATTTTTTTAAAGATTTTATTTATTTATTTGAGAGTGAGTGAGTGAGAGAGCGAGCATGCGTGCACAGAGGGAGAGGGAGAAGCAGACTCCCTGCCGAGCAGAGAGCCCGACGTGGGGCCCAATCCCAGGGCCCCGAGATCATGACCTGAGCTGAGGGCAGACACTTAATGGACTGAGCCACCCAGGCGCCCCGACACAAAATTTTTTTAGCAGGAAATAGTGATTGCTAGATAAACTATGATTATTCAGACTTGGGTATTTAGGAGGCAGTCTTCTAGAAATGGACAAAACCAGCTTGTCACTTGAGGGAAAATAATTGACAGTGTTTGTTGCCTTTAATAAAGGTCAAGTTTTGAAGTGAAAATCAGAATTTTGGATAATTTTATCTACCACTGAGCTTGAAAGGTTCCCAGTACTTACAGATTTTTTTCCCTGATAAAAATCAGTGGTGATATTAGCAATTATGATTTTCATGGTCTATAGTAAAAATATACCAACATTTGGAAGATCTGCATAATTCGGGAAACACATATTTCCCAAGTGACCCATATTTAATGTCACAAAATCATGCATGGATAAAATATGAATTCAAAGTACAAGATGGACCTGTGGATTTTAATGTAAAATCCATTATTGATACTTTAAGACTCCACATTGTGGTTAAACTTTAAAAAATGACCACAGGTGGGGCGCCTGGGTGGCTTAGTCGTTAAGCATCTGCTTTCGGCTCAGGGCGTGATCCCAGCGTTCTGGGATCGAGCCCCACAACAGGCTCCTCCGCTGGGAGCCTGCTTCTTCCTCTCCCACTCCCCCTGCTTGTGTTCCCGCTTTTGCTGGCTGTCTCTCTCTGTCAAATAAATAAATAAAATTTTTAAAAAAAAGACCACAGGTAGACCTTTGGTGTAATGTCAATGAAAAATATCAATGATTACTTGAAATGCTATTAAAATATCCTTTGTTTCAAGTACTTAATTATGTAATTATCAGATTCTCTACTTATTCTTCAACCAAAACAACATATTGCAACCAGATTTAACACAGAAACAGATGTGAGAATCTAACTGTCTTTTATTACGGCAGACATCAAAGGATTTGCAAACATGTAAGACAATGTCATTCCTCTCACTTCATCTTTTGGAACAGACAGCTATTTTTCTTTAAAAATGTGCTATTTATATCAACATGTAATAGATTTGATAAAGTATCTTAAATGAATTAATAGGTAAATATTTTCTAAATTTCTGTTTTAATTTCTAATGTGTTAAATACCAATGCCTATACCTCTCTGTAAAAAGCTCCTTGAGATTCTCAATAATTTTTAAAAATGTAAAGGTTAGCTGAGATCAGAAATTCTGAGAATTATAGGCTTAGGAGAAAGTTATTTAGTCTCTGTAAAACTTAGTTCTTTAATCTCTTTGATGGAGATGATAATATATATGTTCTAAAGCTCTAAGGTTATTGTAAAAGTTAACTCTGACCACAATTTAATACCTCACCACCAGGACAGGGATTTTAACCTGTTTTGTTCATCGTCAAATGCCAATTGTCTAGGAAGTTTTCTAACGAATTATAGGTCCTCAATAAATATATATTGAAGAAGTTAATAAATCACAAAGACACGTGTTGATCAATTGGCTGCTTAATTACAGTTAGCCAGATAGTGTGATATGCGTCTATATTTATAAAACATACATTTATAGAGTTTTAATGCATGGGAAGTAATTTACACAATGCCAAGTGCATAGTAAACACTTAATAAACGTAAGCCAAATGAAAGCAAGGAAACAGTGGACAAGATTCTGTCTCATTGGGGTAAAATTACAGATTAATGGAAGTTAAGAGATAGAATCAGAGAGCTGAGTTGCTAGGAATTTGTAATTAAAATGGAAGGAATCATAGCACTTATTGAATCCTGTCATGTGTAATGAAGGAATTGGACTTGGAATTTATGTCTCTCTGAATCACACGATGCTTTTCTTTTCTCCCAGTTGTTTAAAGGGATATGTCAACAATAGCCTATCCTTCTTTGACCTGAGCGAGCTTGGTATGGGAAAATCTGGTTATTGCAGGTACTTATAAATTATAGCTATCTTTGCTTCCTGCTTTCATCTCCCATCTCCTCTCTCTACACGCCGATGAGCCCATTTCAACTGTCATTTTGGGGTTTTGGCAAATTGAAAACATTTGGAGCCTCTGCACTTTGGTCTCTATTCCTCAACTTCTTTGTCTTGTGGATTTTAGGTACCGAGACTACAGAGGTCCCCCTTGGAGTTCCAAACCCTATGAATTCACCTTACAATACTGGCATATCCTTGCTGCTCGACTGGCCTTCATTATCGTGTTCGAGGTTAGTCACAGGCTGATAAACTCACTATTGGTAAACGCTCTCCGACTGATACATCAGTTGACTCTTCGATACAGTAGCTCCTCACTGACTTCCAAAAAAAGACTTTTGTATATCACAGTAAAAGGTTTAGATACGGTGAAGCTGCTGTACAATATACAAAAAAGCAAGAGCTGAATAATGTCAGTGGGAATTTATACCAGAAAACTGGATAATAGAGGCTATTAATAGTTGAATCGAAAACTTAACCTTGAGCCTTGTAGTAAGCACATTGAAAGAAAGGATGGTTTTCATCATTGGAGGAGAGAATCTATACTTGTTCATCAGGGTGGAGAAACTTATTTGCTAATCAACTTAATTACAGTTGACCACATGTGTATTTGTCTAAGGGACAGCACATAATTGAATAAACAATGCCTGAGAACACGTCCATAGAACGTGCATAGATTTCGATTATCAGAGCCATTGACATTAGACTGTAGTCCTGTGAAGAAATTTTGAAGCAGCTAAAGTATTATTGCCTTCCTTAACATATAAGAAGCTTGATACAATGAGGAATTTAGTGCGGGGATGTATTGAGTATTCTCTAAGGTACCACCAAGTTCTGTGGAAAAACCTGGAATGCATCTGTTTTTTAGAAAGAGAAAAAAAGTAGCCATATTGAAAACTTTCGGGAAAAGTCTTCTCAAAGGCAGATATATCTCTCCACCGAGCTCCAAAAAATATCTCAAATTTTGTAGTGAAACATCCCTCATCCGTAAAATGAAATGCTTACCTCTAAGGTTTACTCCAGGATGAAATTCTATTACCTAATGACTCCATGAGCCTATAAAAATGTCTCCTGATGAAGTGTGACTTTTTACTTTATTACAGGTAGCATAAGAGGTTAAGGCGTATTTCCAATCCAGTGATTCTGAGAAGTCTTTTTTTATTGTGTTTTTAATGTACATTTTTTTCTTCTTCATCTTCTTTTGGAACTCAAGTGAACAGACTTAGTCAAATGTCTGGACTCGCAGCAACCTGTCATTGTAGACACATACGATTCCCTCTTTATCTTTTCTTCTTCATTCCTCATTACTAATTCCATTACCCACCTACTCCAAAAGCACCCACTCTCTTTTCTTCAGAAGTTTTTCCACATGTTTATTTGAATATACATATATATATATATATATATATATATATATTGTTTTAAATGTTCTTTTTTCAAAATTACTTCAGTGGTATTATGTAATAACTCATTTTTATCTCTTACCTATTTTACTTTTTTAGATCTAGAGAGAAGTCTATCCACATTTAGATAATTTCTTCTGTCTACTGAGTATGATAGTTCATTGAATTTAAATGCCATAGTCCCCATGGGTGTGTACTTAGGCCTACAATAATTCTCTCTACCTCTATAAATCTCTTATTAGAAATTTTGGACATGTTGCCTTCTGAACATTATTTAAGGGTTTTTCAGGAGTATTATACGCAAGCGTGGAATTATTTATATGCATACTAGATTTCACATAATACTGACAGTTCCCTCTCCAAATTCCCTTAGATTTTTGCCAGATTTTCCTATTGTCTGAATTTCTAATATTTTGCAGTTGGATAAGAGTAAGGTAATATCTTGTTTTAATTTTTTTAAATCTGTTTACTCATGACATTGACTATCACTTTTTTTTTTTTTTACTAGAAAGCCATTTTGGTTTCCTTTTTTGTCAATTTATAAATTTGATCTATTTTTGGCTGAGTTTCCAGTTTATTTGTTACCAAATTTCAATATTTTCTTACATGTTTATCAGTTATAAACCAGTCTTTACCAGTTATAAACACTCCAGATATCCTTTTCTTGTCCATAACCTATTAATTTTATCTATTAACAAATAGTGTCTAATTTTGATGTCATCAAGCCCATCATTGTTTTCCTATTAAGGTTTTGGCTTTTTTGGTCTAACTTCTTCAGGAAATTTTCTTATGTCCAGATCAAAAGGATATTCTACTGTATTTTTTACTATTAATTTTATAGTCTTACCTATCACACATCCTAAAGATGTCAGGACTTTTCATAGCATCTGAGGGAAAACTTATTTGTCTTATTCTCTATATAGTGACATAGTTTTTTGTACTGCTGTTTACTAATATGTTATTTATCCACTGATTTGTAAATCCACCTCTGTAATATTCCAAGTCCCTAGAGTAGGCGTACGCCTGGCCTCAGTGTTCTGATTTCATTACTCCATTTGTCTATTCCTGTTCACTGTCACACCGTTTAAATGCCATGGTTTATCTGATAAAGCCCGCCACTTCCCACCCTTGCCAAGCCTGCTCTTATTTTTAAAAATTGCCTCAGCTATTTAGAGTTATTAATCATGCATATACATTGCAGAAGCCATTTTTCAGACTCCCCCAAATATCCTACAAGGGTTATGGTTAGAATTACATTTATAGAAAGCACATGTTGACTTATTTACATAATCTGTGCTGATTCATTAATAAACATGACATTTATTCAAATTGTTCTTATATCCTTTAATTGGGTTTTAAAATATTCTCTTGCTTGTTCATTCCTTCTTATTTCCGAAAAATTTGCAGATATTTTTATTGCTGTTATAAATACTATCTTAGCCTCCATGATGAGTTGATTGATTTTTGCTGAAATTTCTAATGGTCCTTCTAAAATATGTGTAGCTCCTTGTTTAAGTCTTTCACTTGTTCTACTCTTCTGTCTGTTAAATCTGTTAGATTGTCTTTTCAAAGGATAGTTCAAGTTGCCAGTGTCTCTGCACTTGCGAGGTCTATGCCTCCTTTTTCTTGCTTGCCCCACTGTATTGTTGGAAATTTCAGTGAATAGCACTGTGTTGAATAGCAGTGGTGTGAGCAGTTGTGTCTTGTTTCCAAATTTAATACAAATACTTCCAATTTTGTTTTTCTAAGTATGATTCTTGCTGTAGGTTTTTTGTTTAAGATAAATTCTGTCAGTTTAAGAAAATTGGCATCTATGCCTAGTTATATACTTGCCTTGATAAATGATAAACTTTAGCTTTTTAAAAATATAGTTTTTTAAAAATACTGAATCATCTTTGCATATCAGTCTCTCTAGGGAAATCAGTTTACAGGGTCATTTATTGCCATTGTTTAGGACTCAGTGCTTATTCTTCACTAATTTAAATTATAACAAATGGTTTTGATTTTTATTTCTATACCTTTTGAGACCCATTGCTGGATATTTCTGTGAATACCAAATATTTGATCAGGAAAGAGACTCCTGAACTACTTTTCTATGGGAAATATGCTTTACCGTGATCTCCTGCGCAGTGCAGGTTACTGAGACACTCACAGTAAACCCAGTTAAAAGTGCCTTGAATTCTTCCTTTCCACATAGAGAGACCATTGTCACGAAGTACTGTAGGTAAATGGGTTTTTTCCACTTATCATCCTAATTCTATCAGAATCAGCTTTTCTTTTCTTTTCTGACCAATTGGAAGGTCTACTCTCCTCCACGGGAAAAGAGAAAGGATGCATTTATTATAATAGGAGATGATATTTACGAGGTGCTTATAATGCATCAAGCCCTTCTCTCAGCCCTTCACATGTATTTGCTCATTTAATCTTCATAACGACCTTTAAGAGATATTATTACTGTCACCATTTTAGAGATGAGACACAGAGAACATAGGTGATTTCCATAGGATTACACAACTAATGAGTGTCAGGGCATGGTTCAAACACAGGTAGTCTCATTCAACCTCTGAACTTTCTACCACAGTCTTATTACTTTTTGGGTTTTATCCTGTCTTTTTTATTTACAATACTTTTGTCAGTCCGTTTTTAAAAATTAGTACATCTTTATCATAAAAGAATTATGTAATAGAGACAAAATATTTTACAGTATTTCAACTTACTAGAATAGAAATTCTATAAAATGCATGTGCTGGACATTGAGGCCAATGCCAGTATCCCAGAGAGACTGTATTCTGTGCGACTTGTACCCTGTGATTACAATCTATCAGATATGAATTTTCCCTGGATGTGATCTCTCATCCGTGCATAGCAATGCATGTCGGGGCACCTGGGTGGCTCAGTCGTTAAGCATCTGTCTTCGGCTCAGGGCGTGATCCCAGCGTTATGGGATCAAGCCCTGCATTGGGCTCCTCTGCTGGGAGCCTGCTTCTTCCTCTCCCACTCCCCCTGCTTGTGTTCCCTCTCACTTCTCTCTCTCTCTGTCAAATAAATAAATAAAATCCAAAAAAAAAAAAAAAACAATGCATGGCATAATAGGGTTGCATAATATATAAGGATTTTACAGATGTGAACTTAAGATTAATTCGATGGTTATAAAGTGATATCAACATATGGCACCAGAAAGAGGAAGAAATTCTGTTGTCTCCTAATACTTACGTGATTGAAAGCAACAATGTAAGTAGTCCCAATATCATTTCTGAAAATGTTAATATTCTAGATCATACATCCTGAGTTCTGACGCTTGACTGTAAGGCAAACACAACACTGTTTATGATCTGTTTTATAACTGGCCTCCCAGAATCTTTGAAAAGTGCACTTTCCCCTCTGAAATTTGCAGCACCTTGTTTTTGGGATCAAGTCGTTCATCGCATACCTGATTCCAGATGTACCAAAGAACCTGTATGACCGAATACGGCGGGAGAAGTACTTAGTCCAAGAGATGATGTACGAGGCTGAGCTAGAGCATTTGCAGCAACAACGGAGAAAAAGTGGTCATCCTGTTCACCACGAATGGCCTTAGTTGATTCCTGCTGCCCAGAGGGGCGATAGCGTCAGTGGGAATGACAGCAACTTTAAATTCTAGGCGGAATCCGGGAGGAAAGCATACCTGGCAAACCATATGTATGATATGTTACTTGGAAATGCATCGCAGCCACCTCTGGGATTTGGAATATCCAGGCTTCTAGGGAAAAATACAGGACTCATGACCTTAAAAAATGGTTAGATTGACAGTGCAGGAAGCCAGGATCTAATTCTCAGACCCAGCCTCAGGGAGTTGTGTGTTTGGAGTCTCATCAGCTGCCAAGTCACGGGAGCTCATCACCTCCATCAGCTGCCAAGTCACGGGAAGGGTGATGGTGAGGTTTCTAGCAACAGATTTCCATGTAAACGTTCATAAGCCAGGCATGCCGAAAGTCTCGTGTGGTCTTCAATCACATACTCTGGAACCTTGGGTTGAGTTGAGATACTTAGAGGAAATGACTTACTAGGAATGACTTAAATCAGTTATTGCCTTTGCTGCCAGAATTCCGTGTCCCTTCAGCTTCTAGGTTTGGGGAATTTTTCTTGTTCCTTGCTGAGATTATGGATCTGTGCCACAAGGAATTTATGCTGCTTTACACTGACTATGCAGTGGAATTGTTGCACACCACCTTTAGTAGTCAAACCAAAAACTAAGATTCTAAAAAGAATACCATTCATTGAAATATATTCTATTGCATTGGCTACATTCAAACGTGTTGTGTCACTGGCAGAACAAGTTGCACTGCCTTTTTTTAAACAACCGAATTCCAATAGAGCCACATACTTAAAAAATATGGGCGTTTATTCTCATATCATTTAGAATACCACTCATCCGTATTTTACCGTGGAGGGCTGTTTTATAGTATTTTTAATTTTTTCCTCCCTGGTTTATTATAACAACTCTTACAGAATAACAGAATAACTTGAAATGCTGTACATATGTCGGTTTTCCTTGTACCTTTGCACCCTGACAATATGTAATGCAAGTTACATTTTGTGCAGCTCTGAGACCAGTTACATAGTATGCCATTGTGACTTGTGACTCATATTCAGGAAACCAGAAGCCAAATGCTTTGCAACAACTTTAAGCTTTTCTAACAATGTGCACTTTTGTTCATGAGCTAATGAAAACAATGCATGAATATAAATTTATATTATTTGTAAAAAAAAAAAAACAAAAACCCACATTTTTTGTTTTATTTTCTTTTCGATGAGGGGAGATTTTTGTTATTGTTTCTTTGATAGACTAATTTAGTTGATTTTTGAAAACTCTCTCAAAACCAAGATCAAGTCAATTGTGAAAGACATCATTTTGCTTTGTTGTGGAGTTGCTATTTCCGCGTCAGCTCTGTTTGTGTTATTGGTGTTCACAGACAGATGAAGTGGGAATGATGAAGCATTCAAGGAAAGAAAGCCTGGTGGAGGCATAAGCAATGGGAGCGGGAGGGGAAGGAAGAGGAGAGTTGAAGTGAGGGAAAGACTGGAAGAAATCAAGACTCCTTTCCTTGGCAAAGCAATCAAAACGAATCTGTTTTCCTCCCCTGGGAATGGGGCGGCAAATGACATATACTCACATATCCACATATATACATACATACATATATGATTCATAATCTTTGTCCGGTTTTTCAGTCAATTAAACAAAGCACAGTTATTTCCAAAATGCGTAAAGACCAGATTAAAGACAGAGGAAATAAAGCTACTTTGTATATATGCTAGCGTGTCTCTAGTAAGAAAATTAAAAAGTTTCTCTTACTAGACAACTGCTTTTTATTATTCTGACACTGAAAATGGTTTTTTGACTTTTTCTTCTTTTACTGCAGGGAAAAGCTGTGATAGATCATAGTTGTTCCTTGGTTTGCCTTTGTCAGGAATACCTCCCTACTTGCCCTCTGATTCTGACAGAGCCAGGGGTAGGACCTGGGACTCTGAACTTCCTCCCATGCCTTTGTCTCATGGGACTCTTCCATTCAGATTCCTCGGAGATTCTGTTTCTGCCACCTGCATATTCATAGCAACTAATTCCACTAACTACACAAAGGAGTTTTAAACTCCTCCATTTCTGTAGCATCTGTAGCATTTCCTTTTCTTTGTTAGCTAAATGCATACCATGCCTGAGAATAAGTACTCTGTATGCTTATTGAAGACATAAATGAACCTAACATTTATGTATTTCCCAAATTAGGGATACACGACAAAGACATCCGTCTTGCAGTAGAGCAAAGAATAATGATAGCCATGCCCTTAAGAATTCTTTCTGTTCCTTCTGAGTTATTTTTATAATACCACCATCAGGGTTTTAAATTGTATTGATTGCCTGGAGAGAAAAACATGAAAAGAGAATGGTATTTTTAATAAAAAAATAATAATACATCGATTTAGACATTGCCTTCTCTGGTAATTTCTCAGACCAATCGAAAAATAGAAGAAACAATGAAAAAGTTATCTGAAAATTTCCTTTTGTGAAACAATGCAGTAGAACCTAGCTCTGCCTTCATCGTTATTGATGGCAAAATGTTGGCAGCCCCCTCACAGTATGTGAGTTTTAAATCACTCTGCTTTCGTTGAGAGAAATGTTTTATATCATGGTTTTCATATGAATACAAATTATTTCTCAAAGATTTATATAGCACACACTATTCTCAGGAATTCTGTATTACATGAATGCTGCTTATATATTTTCATATTCTCAATCGTTGTCTTTTCAAGCAAATATCTAATATATATGTGCATGCAGTCTGCCTTGACAAGTTGTTCGAAGCTGTAGCACTTTCCCAGTACAGTGTGTGGAAAACCGCTCGAAGTAGTAGCCGACATAGTTTGCGATGTCTGAGTCTGTGCACGCCCTTCTCAATAAAATGCTGCTGAGTGACAGCATGATGACACGCAGCTTCTGAATGATGCACTGTCTTTCAAAATGACTCAGCACAATGTGTTGTAGAACGGAATGAAAAGGAACCTTTTTCACTCAATAAATTATGTGATATATTTCTTCCTATATTTTGCATGTTCAAGTTGATCCTGCTTGTTTTTTAAATAGAAGTTGGGGTGGGTACGGGGAGACGGGATTGCTCACTCTTTAGCTCCAAAGGCAATAGTGTCCTAGTCTTGCAAGCCCTTGTTCCACTCCTACAAAGTTTTGGCTGTTTGTCTTCCGATAAGCTCATTGTCATCATCAAGGCATTTGCACATGAAGCGTACAGATGGAGAATCCTACTGATTTTAATAATGCTTTGTTCTAGAAACAGATGGGAGAGGAAGCTTGATTTGTTCTTAAGAAGACAATAATGCTTCTATCAGACAGAAGCATTTTCTTTTTCACACTTGGGCTGGCTCCGCCAATCACTTTGAAAACCTCCTTAGGCTAAGAATTTTAGCCCTGATAAAGTTCGTGTCCAGGGACGAGGACGTTTAGGGGCACTGCAGCCAACTGCCATCAAGAGGTGACCAAATTGCCCATTTTTTCTCAACTTGGTCAAAATTGAAAATCCAGGTTGCCTGTAGAGTTGCTTAGCTGATGTGGCTGAATTCGTTAGTCTGTCAACTGGGGGCAGGTAGACAGAGGCCCAGGGTGTGGTGTGTGTGCTTGTGCTGTGTGTGTGTGTGTGTGTGTGTGTGCACTTACTGTCTGTGAGATATGCCCAACTCAGTCCTACGATGGTCATAAGATATTTCCATTCCATTTTCCCCCAAATCACAATATTATAACAGGCTTTAGGAATAGTTGTGGATGTTACCCAGGTAATCAGTTAACATCGTATTCTTTCTGGTGTTCTCAGTAACTCAGGACAGAGAACCTTTTAGGAATGGCCTAAAATACCTAGCTTCTGATAGAAAAGTGTGACTTTTCCTACAGGCATTTCTATTCAAACTGAAATATGCCAACAATATGTAGTCCAACGTATTTTATTGACTTGGCGTTAGCTAGAATTATTGATCAGACTTAGGTTCCTGCTACCTGGGATTTGTGTATTTGTAATGGTGATAAGTTACCTTCAGTTGAACATGCCATTTGGGTTCCTCTGAAAAACCACACCCACAACCGCATTTGGTGGTTTTCTTTCTAGAAAACACAAGTATTATAGCCACTGTGTTCTAGCCACGTTCGCATTAAGGCATCTTTTCCAGGGAAGTAAAATGAAAGCAGATAGGTTGGTAGAAAAGAGACTCATGCTTAGGATCAACTCCAATTTCTTGTATAATCAAAGTCTACTTTCTGGAAGAAGAAGCCTATCCGTCAAATCTCACTGATCTTTTTGTTTGTTTGTTTAAGATTTTATTTATTTATTTGAGAGAGAACAAGCAGTGGAGAGGGGCAGAGGGAGAGAGAGAAGCAGACTCCCCGCTGAGCAGATAGCCCGATGCAGGACTCCATCCCAGAATCCAGAGATCATGACCTGAGCTGAAGGCAGACACTTACCCGTCCAAGCCACCCAGGTGCCCCAAGCCTCACTGTTGTATATGATGGTACCGGTGTGTGCCCAGCACAATTCTCCCTAGGTGAAGCCTCTTGATTCCACACCCAGCTGGCCCCGAGAGCAAGGCTTGAATACACCAGAGAGTAAGCTGTGTGGATGTTGTTTCTTTCTCTAAGATGGAAGGGAGTCAAATTTCCAGACATAGGCCCAATATTGACTTCCTCAGAGTATTCATCTTAATTCTCTCTGTGTGGGGGGAAAACAGTTTCTTTGCTCTCAGAAGGCAAAATTTTCCTAAATTATTAGTTGAAAAGCAAAATTTTATGAGATCTCTTTAGATAGTCCCCACAAAATATAATTGTCATGTGGATGGCTAGCCCCGTGTGATTTTCAAACTGCCTCAAACCCTTTATAATTATTCGTCAGTGTCCATGCCACTCAACACAGTAGCTAAGTGTTTTGTTTTGTTCTTTAATGATGATTTTTTTAAAGTAATCTCTAAACCCAACATAAGGCTCAAACTCACAACCCTGAGATCAAGAACCACACACTCTACTGCTGAGCCAGCCAGGGCCCCCACATTAGGCTAAGTTTATTATCTTTCTAACAAGTAGTATGAGCAGGCTTTTCCCACTTTTCATTAAGTGAGAAGAAGGGAACTGAGTGACCAGAAAAACCTGATGGCAAAGTTAATTGTCAAAGCAATGTTTGGTGGATGGTGGAAGGGCCTTAGGGACTTTCCTACCTGAGCAAAAAACGTCTGCTTTGCAAATCCTATTTCAGACTCTGCTGTGCACACACCCAGCCTTCTTTCTGACTGAAAAACAACTGCAATTTCATTCATCCTTTAACATTCAGAGAAATGAAGTTTTTTTCTCCTCGTTTTTTTTTTCTTACCTGTTTTAAGATTACGAAGCTAAATATGGTAAGCTTAGACTTCAGTGACAACTCCAGCCAAAGAATAAACATCTCGATTTTCAATGCTGAAGATGAAAATGCCCTTAAAAATATGTGCAATTTTACCTTCCTGGGATGTGTGGCTATCGGCTTCTATATTGTATTCTTCAGCTAGGGAAGACCTAGGGAGTCCTGTAATTGAAGAGGAAGTTTGGGGAAGAGACAGAGTGGATTTCTCCAACCATTTTTGTTCTTCAAAGGAGAAATTATGTTGCAACTGCATATTTAGCCAGATGAACTTAAATGTCGATTTTTTTTCTTTCTACTGTCTGCAACTCCTCTGCAAATCAAATTATATACAGTAGATTGTTAATCGTTAAGGATTCCTTCCACACTCTCATGAGAAGTTTTAAAGCCAATTTAAGGAAGATTTGCTCTGTTGAAATAGATTGAATAAAATTTCAAGGTCAGCATTCTTGAAAATAGTTAACAATAAAGGTACATAAACCATTATGATGTAGATTGCAAATCAAGCAATTACATTGCCTCTACAAATGCTGCTGACCGTCTTATGCTGGTATAAATAAACAATTTGTGGATTGCTCATTGATTTTCTTATGTGGTAATTACATTAGGGCATTGAATCAATATACTACATGGAATTATTTTTAGCTTTTTAAGTATGTCAAAGCAGATTCTGTAATGGGGAACTGGATGTTCAAAACACCTGTGAACAGAATTGCTTTAACATTTTTTAAAAAGAGATGAATGGTTGTTTCTGAAAATTCCTGAGGACAAATAGGCCAAGGCCCATGAAAGACATCACCGTTATATATTGTTTTTCTTGATTTATAGTGGCCTATTGTATTAAGTCATAAAATCCTCTTCATGGTTACTTCTGAGTGTGTGTGGGTGTGGGTGTGTGTATGTGTGCCCTAAGCCCCTGAGCAGCCCAAATATAGGCATTATCCAAAATACATAGAAGAAATCATGTTATATAGTATGTCAAAACTTATTGTGACATGTGTTTACTTGGTGACTTGGTAGACCTGACTAAATCAATTAGGCTTCTATAAAAGCTTTCAGAGTGGATAATTATTTTGCACCCTGCTCCTCACCTGTAGAAAATATTCACATTGATCATTTAAATATACTTCAATCTGAACTTACTTTTAAAAGAAATAATTAAAATTGTTATGTATCTTAATTCTATATCTATGCTCATCCTACAGACATTTTTCTTAAAGTCGAGTCGTTATAACTACAGCATTAAATTTAGTATTTCATGGCTCTATGAAAAAGACATAAAATCTGGAAATAGAAAAGTCATCTTAAATTTCACACTAATATACAGAAATATTATCAACTAACATTTCCATGACAGAGTAGAATTATTTTTCTAATTCATCATGAGAATATAATGAGAGAGCCACTGATATCCGGACACCCCAAGTAAGGGCCATGTTGATTAAGTAGCCAAATATTTATATGTTTAACTCTGTCTTCTGAAGAGCTGATATTTCAAATACCAGAAGTGCAGTATTAGAAAAGTGGGTTTATGAGGCTTTGTTATTCACATAGGTGTGTGAAAATCTAGATTGATATGGTCAGGAGATTGGAATGGAGGAAGAAATAATAGCATTAACTCTTTCCAAGAATTACAAATAAAAATAACCCATTAGCTGAGTATTAATTACAAGTTACACTTGATTAAAATTTTGTATCATTTTAATATCATTGGTAACATCAATTATATTTTAGTTGTTTGGAAATAAATTATACTTCAAGGTTATTAATGTTGGGTAAAAGAGGCTAACTTTACAGTAAACCCAGCTACCTGGGAATACTGAGATTCTGCACATGAGATTTCTAACTATACAAATGTATACGTAGAGAGCTAAACTTTCTGTAATGTTTTGAGACAATTTATTTCTAGGAGAACAATTAAAAGGAAACTGTTCTATTTTTTTCTATTCACTGATCTGATCTTTGTAAGAATGTTTAAGTAAGATTGTAATACCATGAAGATATTTCAGTAATATTCTCTTTGAAATATTGTTTGCAAGCCCCCCGGTGTGTGGCTTATTTCTTTTTTTTTTTTTCTCTCTCTTTAAAGTGAAATGCCAGAACCCCATGAAATCACAAAAGAATGAAATTTCTATTCAAGAAATATTATTTGAATTAAACAAGGGAAAACCCCTCACCCCTTCTGTTGTCATCTGGAAAATCACAATCGCTGTTAAGTGTGCACTGAGTTGTACACAGGGCTTGAGATGCCATTTACATGTACAGACGTAATACTTACCAAATCATAACTATGAATATTGCATTTTTCAGTAATAAACTTGTCTATCTTTATAACAGTGGGTTTTTTTCTTTTTTTCAAGAATTGTGGACCTTTAGAAAAGTTGCTCCCGGAAAAATCATATTTTATTTAAATTTGCCTTTAAAAAAGGCTACCGTCTGGAAATTCATGGCATGACTTTTAGTTTATAGCTTAAGGTTATCTTGTTCTTGTTAATTCTTAAACTGCTTCCGTAATTCATATGCTAAGCCAGTATCTTGAAAATTAAAGAGAAACAGTGAACCAATGTAACTGACAATGAATGCTGTCAGGAGTGTCACTTTCTTCATATACGGCAGACTAACAAGTATGTTTCACGGGGGCCAGTCGCCGCGCTAACTAGTTGATAGATTTCCCTTTATAAATCCTTGCAACAGCCCTACTAAGTAGGGGCAACTTCTGCTCCTTTTAATTTGTAATAAACAAAACTTTAGAAAGCTTTGCCCAAGAATTCCCGAGATAATTTATGTCAGAACTTGCTGTCTGCCTCCAGTCTGACCCCTCGGTGAATAAGCTGTGCTTCTTGCTCCCAATGGTAACAAAGTATCAGTTCTCCAAACGAATTCCTCAGAATGAATGAAAGAGACAACTGAGGTCCTTGCATTTCATTTTTACCAATATTTGTGATTGAATGTAAAAGATGGAGACCGGCATTAAGTTTGGCAGATTTCAGGCCACCCGAGAACTCATTACTCGTAGCCCATTTATTGAGAATCTCCCTGGTCGTTCCGTGGCAAAATCAGCCACAGGTTTAAGCCATTTCCGTGGCTTGGATTGAACTTGGCACTGGACAGATCTTATACTGCCCTGGGCACCTTGACACAAGTCTGAGCTGATGCTCCGCGGGAGGAGTGAGGGCAGGAGAGGTGTGCGCAGCCAAGGAGTTGAACATACGTATGACCGCACCTCACGGTTCCTTTCCGTTCAGCCACACGACAGAGGTGGTTCCTGGACGCTGCAGAAGATGGTTTTTCCCTGGAACTCCCATCTGCTCTCTACTCGAAGCCTTAGATTTTCGCATATTTGTTCAACTAGGAAGAATGAGGAGGGATCCCTCTATCGACCTCTACAAGCGCTCAAAATATTAACTCGGAATGTCATAGGTTCCATTACATGAGAGAAGGCAGAGCCATTTTTATAATAATAATAATAATAATAATAATAATAATAATAATAATAATATATCTTCCATTTGTAAGTCATTTTATGCTTTGATAATGCTCCAGGCTAAGAGAATTAGTGACTAAAAAAAAGAAAGAAAAAGGGTCCTAAAAAACTCTCTGGGGAAAGTGCTGTCCCAGGGAAACATTTGTGGGATAATTTGTGAGAAAAATTTGTGAATAAAATGAAGAATTATATGGTACATTCTGTCTTCATGTAATTCCAAGTGAAAGTTCAAAATCTTGAAATGTATTCCATACGTACGTACCCCAGCAGTGTGTCTCTCACCCAGGTCCCCCGTGCCTGGTGTGTCTGGACGGGCAGCCCCATGCCGGTTCTTAGCAGCAGAGACCGGGTCCTCGTGCAGGCCTCTGTGGACCTCCTGGGGCCGACGCCGTCAGCTCAAAATCAGACTGTGATGTGCTCTCTGATGCCTGAGTGGCCACTGATCCGTTCAGACACCCTTCAGGGATTGCTGTCCATCCATGCTTTTGCCATTAGAATCTCTGACGGGGTGTGCTGAGAAGGCGGGGTTCAGGGGTGGTAACTGATTGATCTTTTCCTTAAAGTGAATAATGGGTAATTTGTCAATAAAGCATTCCCCTGGCGGGGAGAGGGGCAGGAAACCACACATCTAATGGCTACTGTTTATCAAATTCTCATTCTCAGAGTTGTTGCTTCCCTTCCCGGTCCTAAGATATTAACTAAACCAATGAGGTTTGGCCCAGATTTCAACATTCACCTAATATAGTCTCGAAATTCTAATTCATAGGGATGTCCTAACTACTAAATCATTTGGAAAATAATTGCACCTTTCAATTTGCAAATCCTTAGATCAACACCTTCATTAGCTTGCTGGACCTCAAAAATTGTTTTTAGACATTTCTCATTTTCATGATTTTTTTCCTTCTCATTTTCAGATATTTTTCCAAACATATTTTTTACTTTTTACTTCTTTCCCCTTTTTCCAAATGTATTTTTCTCATCTCCCTTATAAGCCACAACCCAATTCTCTCTTTTTCCCCCCTCTATTCTCCTCTCCCATTGAGGGTGGAGGGAGAGAAGGCAAGCCCTGGGCTGTGGCTCATGAACGCCCGTTGTTTTTTTCATTCCTTCATTGATTTTTTTCCCCCATCATCTTTCTATCTTCTCTCCCTGATAACAAATACTAATTACATAATTTTTTCCCTATCTCATGCTTCTTTTAAGGTTTTCTCCTGGATTACATTGAAACAACATAGCCTTTGGGGCTTCTTATCCTTGCTCATTCGGACCATTTCTTTTTTATTTTGCTGACATACTATTTCCAGGCCTTTGATCTTCCCTGGGCACCAAAATAAATATCTAACACCTGCCCTAACGTACCCGACACTGAGACGCTGGCTTATTCCTACTATCTTCCCTCGGATCTAGCCCCTGTGGCACCGTTTTGTTTTTTTTTTTTACTTTTTAAGGATTTTGTTTCATTGCTTCTTCCAAAAAGCTTTCACTGCCTCTCCATTTTTTTTAAAAAAACTTTTGTTCTATAGTTTCTTCTTACTCTAGAACTTAAAAAATTATTTTCGAGAATGCAACCCTTTAAATCTTTTCTTCTGTCACCTTAGCCTGATGGAACACGTTGAGCTTGCACGTCAGAGCTGAATCAGTATAGCGTAAATCCTGCGGGCAGGGTATTTTGCGCTAAAGACCCCATGGCTAGTGAAATCTCTGGGCTGGTAAGCTATTTGCAAGCTTCTTTTCTACAATGCTTTCCTAACAGCCTCCTATAGGACATTCCTTGATCCTCTTTACTCGGCCCTGGGGAAAGGCTCTAGACTTCTGTTGAGCAGAATCAACTTTTCTTTGTAAGGAGATAGAAGGAAAGACCTACAACACCAAGAGCCCAAGGGAGCAGCGTGTTCAGTTATGATTGTTGCGCCAACTGGATATATCAGTCCGTCTCCTGTGCTGAGCAAAATTATTCCTCAGGCTTGGTCAGGACAGCTGGAGGAGCAGGAATGACTGGAAGAGGACTTCAGGGTATGGGGTATGGGTGGCGCAGGGTGAGGGGGCTAATGGCAGTTAAGTGTTCCAACTGCAACCGCGGTGTGGGGTGATGTGAAATGTGTCTCCATCCATGCGAGAGACGGGGGTCGGGGTGGATGGCACGCCTTCATCTTATCAGCAGTGATGGAGAAGCATTTAATATGCATACCCTCTTCCACATTCTGCCTGTGAACTCCAAGACACGTGATGGTTCGAGAACTACCAAAAAACAAAACAAAACACCTTGAAGTTTAATAGGACATAAAGCAAAGGGACTGACCCTTTGCACTGCGGTGACGTCCAGTCCTAATTTAACCCAGGAAGAAGTTGCCAGGGCACTTAAGACTGGGCTGTTTCTTCTCACCTGAAAGTTGGGGTCTTCCAAAGAATATCCTGGGAATATCCAGGGGAACAGTCATAATAAGTATAAATAGACATGAGGCATCCCTCCTTCTAGCAGTGACAACTCCATACAAGTACTAACCGACTGGCAAGCAGGATGCAGACTATGTATCTGTGTGTGTGCTTTTGTGCATGTGCTTGTGTGCGTGTGTGTGTGTGTGTGTTGTACTTGCATGCATGCGTTAGAAATGGGTAATCTTCTCGAACGCCATATTGTTGTAGCTTTTGTCCTTCGGATCATGGCCTGGAATATGGACCAGGTTTTCTTGCCTGAGTCCATTCTGCAAGACTGATTCAGCCCCTTGTTTCCAGAAACTGCCATTCTCAAGGTTTTCCTGAGGAAAATGAAAAGACACATATTAGGGAGTTATCTTGCTGTATTCCAAGTCACACGGAGAGAATCTTGCCGAGCGCCTCCCCTTCACATGGTAGGATATGATCGAATGATAGGATATCAAATCAAATGACATGTAAATATGAAAACAATGCATTTCTTGATTGATGAGTATGATGACTGAGTCCATGTAGGTACTATTTCTAAAGATAATAAAAACAGAAGGAACAATTTCGTGAGCATTCGCAATATATCTTGTGCCGTGTGAAGAAATGAATATTGTGTATCTTTCCATTAGTAAAGTAACCCTGTAAGGTAGTAGTCTCATCTCCTGGGGAGAGACAAACCTGTGTCTCAGATGGTGGAGGTGCCCTTATTTCCTGTGAAGAGCAGGGCCTCTTGATCATAAGGGGGGCACCTGTAGGCAGACTCCCCCAGAAGCTGCCTACTGTCATTCTTCAGGAAAGGAGCTCACGAATGACACACTAAGTGTTCCCTCCCCCTCTCAGCTCAGCCTTGAGAACAGAAGCTGCTTCTATCAACAAGATTTATCATTCATTCCAGGAAACTCTTGCCTAGGAACATAAGTCTGTAAGTCAGTAAATAACTTGATTATTTCCTTCTAGAACTTCCTCAAAAATCCATTTATCCAAACAATACAGTGCTGCATCAGCTGCTTTCTCAGAAGAATAGATTGCCTTCACATTCTGAATGCCTGTCAAGATGGTGCTGCCCTCACTCCAGTAACTATTACGCTCAACTTTACTTCACATACATGTTATTATGGTATTTGGAGGAAGGAGAACGATCAACAACCTAGGTGATGTGATGTGGGTGAAGAGTTTGTCTTCTAGAGTACTAAAAGAATAAAACGTCTAAAACTGAAAGAATGTTAATAAGCCGTAACTAAGAAAAGGAAAAAATAAAAAAAAAAGCACTCCTGCACTTAATGAGGCCAAGAGGTCAGGCATAGATAAGACCATTTGCAAACTTAACAAGAAACATGACATCTCCCAAGGTCCTGCTGTTGTCAAATGCCATAACAACACTAAGAGATTATTGCTCTCTTACCAAATGGGCCCCAGATAGCTTTGTTTTCATTCTCAGCTTCCCTTAGACTCCTCTCAGAATCCTTCAATGGGAACCCAAACCTTACAAAAGTCATGTCCAGAATCCCTCCTCTTAAGGGTAGCATTGCCTGCTTCCCTGGTATTCTCCCCACTCCCGCCCCCAGCAGCTTCAAGTCAGTAAGTCCAATTTGGTCTGAGCACAGGGCTGTTCCTGGTGGTCTTTGGCTGCTCTGACCCTAGTGGTACTTGGACAATGTCTCTAGCCCCGCCTGGTCTAAGCACAGTTCTCAGTGGGTAGGAAAGGTGTGCATCCTGCTGCTTCTCTACCTAAGAAGTTCCCCCAGTCAATCTGACTCTGTATTTACATTCACGGAGCTAGAGACGTCTGTGTCCACGATGGCACTGAGCGATCTCCTCCCGGTTCCCAGGGAAAAGCTGAAGTTCGAAGAGGTGAAACAATTTACCCAAGGCAAGTAAGATACGGAACTGGGATTCTCTCCAGGGCTGGCTCTCAAGACTATGCTTTTCACCATGATACTAGGCAGTTGCCCCCTGTTTTATTGCTTTTCTTTTCTTTTTTTAAATTTCTTTTTATTTTTTTATAATAATTTTTATTGTTATGTTAGTCACCATACAGTATACCCTTAGTTTTTGATGTAGTGTTCCATGATTTATTATTTGCGTATAACACCCAGTGCACCATGCAATATGTGCCCTCCTTACTACCCATCACCGGCCCATCCCAGTGCCCCACCCTCCTCCCCTCCGAAGCCCTCAGTTTGTTTCCCAGAGTCCATAGTCTCTTATGGTTCTTTCCCCCTTCTGTTTACCCCCCCCCCTTCATTCTTCCCTTCCTTCACTTACTGATCTTCCTGCTATTTCTTAAGTTCATTGTTATATTTTTCCTAGACTTCACCCCCAGAAGGGTTAAAAGGAATTTTGGGAATTGATCACTCGCAGTGCCAACAATTCACCCCAAAGATACATCTCTATGCTCAGAAGCTAATTAGCTGGGGTAACTGAAGTTGAAACTAGATTCGGGTTGTAACATTCACTGTCTTCCTTTCTCGCACCCACGTTTGCAGATGGTTTAAATGGGCATCAAGGGAATCCCTTTGAGCTCCTGTCTGTTTTTCAGAAGTTCAAACATCAGCTCACCTGCTCCGTCCCAGCATCATGCTGAACACCACACCAGCACAGCCTTTTGTATTTCTCAGACCAAAAGCAAAATAAATTGCAAACTGGTCTAATCAGCAGTGGATGAATATCCTTGCCGCTCTGGTGACCTATTAACGTAAGGACAGACGGATGAGGTGATTGCGTGCTTCCAAGGCTTCGTTAAGGATTTAAGTATCGTATACTTACTAAGTAAGTCACTTCTTAGTATAAGGGTGGAAATAGGCCTGACTGGTTAATAGACAGAAATTGGTAACTGCTCAATGTGAGTGGGGGGGTAGTTTTTCAATATCCAGGAACTGTCAGGTCAGGCAAACTCACAGACACAGAGTTAAGCAGAGACACTGTATTTATTTTTAAATACGGATTATGGAAAACTATTTTTTTTTATTTTTTTTTATTATATTATGTTAGTCACCATACTGTACATCCCTGGTTTCTGATGTAAAGTTCGATGATTCATTAGTTGCGTATAACACCAGTGCACCATGCAGTACGTGCCCTCCTTAACTCTACTCTTATCCTTTGGTAGGTTACCGGCGGGGGAGAGCAGGAGTCATCATTTCTTCCTTTAGGAATACTCTTGCTTTTTCAGCCACATCAAATATACTGGAGGTCATCAGAGTCATCATTTGTCAAATTAAAAATGTTATTTTTACTCTTCCTCATTCCACCCCAGCATCCTGAATGAGCAATACCTTCCCATTCCCTCCAGCTAGTCTCGACTTGCCTCACACCTCCTTTCCAATCATTAAAACGTACCTGTCCAGTGCCCCATTCCTTCAAACCCTGCTGTGGAGTACGAGTCAGTCACATTGACATTCAAACCAGGATTTAAAGGCTGACAATATTACCTGACTAAAACCTTTGTAAATGTTGGTATAATGATAACTGTTCACAAATACCCAATCTCATTCGATGGCTGTCTTCAATTCAATAGCAGGTTTAGTCTAAATGTCCGTCCATGGGGTAGTGGAGTAGCGATTATAACCTTGATCACATTCTTCCTATGTACCAGACACTGTGCCTGTCCACAAGCTCTTTCCAAATTCAAATTTCTTTCTAAAGATAACAAAAATATAGATTCCTAAAGCTCCAAATTGAAGTTTAAATGATATATTTCCTGACATTATGTCACTCTGTCAAAAGACATTCAACCTAATAGAATTGTACTACTCTTAATAATATTTATTTATTAGCGAGTGCTTTCTATGTACTAGGCACATTTTTATGTAGATTATAAAACATATCTAATCTTTATGAAATAGATATTGTGGGACCGCCAGGGTGGCTTAGTCAGCTATACATCTGACACTTGATTTTGGCTCAGGTCATGATCCCAGGGTCCCGGGATGGAACCCCACATCAGACTCCCTGCTCAACTTGGAGTCTTCTTCTCCCTCTCCCTCTGCCCCTCCCCCGCCTCCTGCTTGTGCTCTGTCTCTCACTCTTTTTCTCAAATAAATAAATAAAATCTTTAAAAATTCTTAAAAATAAAAAAGAATTAATTAAATATATATGTTATATATATTAATAATGATATGTATATGATCTTCAGGAGGATGGTTTTGGTATCAGCTTGGAGGGAGTAGATATATGTCTGGGAAGAAGGGCTTCTTGCAGTGGATCCAAAATCACACCAGGAAGCCATCCACCGAGTCCTCCAGTGCATGAGACTAGCCCATGTCTTCCTTGGCCCCAGAGAGAGGCATCTATGTAACCAACCTGTTAGGAAGCTAATGATTATTCCAGCGGCAATGCATCCTAGGCAGCCCACTGCACTGTAGTAAAGGTAGGAGAGCGAATACCAGGTGTCGGCGATGGCAGGTCTGTGGACGACAACAGCATGTGTCAGAGTTCCATGAGTTCTGACGTTATGATCCACAATGATGTAGAGGACCGACCGCTGACGGTTCATTGTAGGGCCTGGCATTTCTCAAAATTCCAACACTTTAATTTTTCACCACTTGGTTATTCTTTTTTTTAAGAATCAATTGTAGTCTAGTTTCACTTTGTATTGCACTCAATCCAGCCCATCCTGGCATGACAAATATTGCCATGTGGATACTAAATTATAAAAAGTACAATGAGGACGGTGCCTCCCATTTCTTTTGCATTATTCATTCTTTAGACATGTATTAAGCCCAGATTTAGTGCCAAGAATTGTGACAGATATTGGAGATAAAAAGATGAGTAAGCCACAACGTCTACATAGAGGAGCTAATGGGCAATCATAAAGGAAACCTCCATGGAATAGGAGCAAAGGATTCTGGGAACACTTAAAAAGAGTATCAAACCGAGGCTTAAGTGTGAGATAATACCTGAGCTTATTTTAAAGACTAATTTGTAGCTAATCAAGCAAGGAAGGTAGACAGAGCCAGGATTTAGCACTCTACGAAAAAAGGATACAAAAAGCCCAGGCAGGAGAGAAGAAACATGGTGGACTTGGGAACTATAATAGGTTGGTATTATTTGTAAGATTTATGGAAAGGAATGATTCGAAACTAAACGAAACTCAGAGACAAATGGAAGCAACGGAGAGCTCGTAGACTACGTAGTCAGGACAGTTCTAGGAGGCGGCTCTACCTACTTCATCCTCCAGCACAGCCCATAATAATTTTTCCACCTGATATGCAAAGTTAAGGAGCTATCCCAAATTCCTTAGATTTGTTTTTACAAACAATGAAAGTGTGAGGATGTGCATTTATTAAAGTCAGGGACAGTGCTACAAGCTATATATATCTTCTCTCATTTAATCCTCTCAAAACACCTACAGAGTAAAGATTATTACCCTCATTTTTTTTCAAAGACTCTTGAAAATTTAAGAAGTGACAAGTTACTAACTTGTGCAGACATAGAGTGAATAAATGGTAAAATCCACATCCAAACATAGGCGTTTCTGATTTCAAAGGCCATGGTCTTCTCCCTACACCATGTTATCTCCTGTATTTTGGTATCTTAAATGACCTATTCCAGCCAGAAATAGAAGGAAAGTCTTCTGTTAAGCCCAGTTTAGTTTGATCTAGAAGCTGCCAGTTCACAGCAGTGCTCCCAACTCAGTGTGCCCATAACTATTCTCCTCATTGCTCACAAACCTATTCTAGTCAGGCCCTTTACTCTTTCAAGGGTGCCATCTCTGATCTTCATATCCACCCACCTATTTTCCAACCCTCCACTACTTCTCCTGTTTTGCACTTAGACTTCCGATTAAACGCTTTTGCTGAGTTCACTCTTGTGAACCCCGGCATGCAGGGTAATGGATATCTGCAGAACACTCAACAGCCCTGCACAGCACTCTTCAAGGCTGGGCACTGCCCGGTGGGATTCTCACAGGAAAGCAAGATCTGGCTTGTTGGACGTATCCCTGGAGAATGCATTTTCCTCTAACCCGGTTACCCACTCCCTGGGACTGAACGCTGTCTTCAAGTTCCACATACCTGCTCGGTAGCACTGTAGGCACTGACTCTGTCACATTTGATAGGACACAATGGTCTGTGGATAAAGGCAAGGGCCACGTCTTGGAGGCTGGTGCAGGGTAGAAGAAGGCCCCAATGGCCACCCAAAATGACAAGGTGATTCCAGTCAGAAGGCCACTTAATGCACCCTTGAGGAAAGGAAAGAAAAAGTTAAGGAGAGATTTGACAAAGCTGTTGCAAGCAAAACGAGATGTGGAGTCCGTGCCTCAGAGATTCTTATTGTCCACCCCAAGTCTTGGCCACATGGGCTGGAAACAGCCCACCCAAATTGCCTTTTTTCCAACTCTCACAAAGCAGTTTTCCTTAGGAGTCACTTGTTCTTTAAATGAAACATTGGAGAATGTCATAATGGTCACTATTTTTAGATTTCTAGCTGGAAAATTTCCCCCTCCTTTTAGTTTTTTCTTACCATTTAATCTGTTGGGAGATGTACTACACGGTGACTATAGTTAACACTACTCTCTGATACATATGAAAGTTAAGAGAGTACATCCTAAAAGTTCTCATCACACAGAATATTTTTTTTTCTTTTTCTTTTTTGTCTGTATGAGATGATGGTAAATTTAATGTGGTAATTACAATATATATGTCAATTCATTATTCTATACTTCTTAAACTTACACAGTACCATATGCCAGTTGTATCTCAAAACTGGGGGGTGGGGAAGAACATGTTGGGACCTCAGTTCTCAGCAGAAGAATCTCAGAAGCTTGGGAAAACCCCAGGAACCGGAGACAATGTGGTCATTTTTCACTGATAGTGATAAGCTGTTATATAAGAATTCTTTCTCCCATATCCCTTCCCAAGTGATTCGTGCAGAGACCCTGACTCACAAGCTTGGAGCTTTTCATTTGAGTCTAAGTACCAGCAAGCATATTTACTAGTCTTGTCATTTAAGGATTATATTCCTTGATAAACAGTGAAAAGTCAATGAGTGATTGAGTCATGTCTCCTGTCTAGGAGACAGAGCGGTCTAGCAGTGACCAGGACTGGAAAATAAAATCTGGATGCTCCCAGCCTCCATGGACAGCTGAGCCTTCTCTGTGAGAGAAAATAACTTGTTAGTTTCTCTATCCAGGAAAGGACTTTTGATAATAAGAAAGTTTTGTTCATTACTGTTTGGGGAAACTAAAGTAATGCATGTGATTCAAGTACTTGTGCCTTGGTCTAGACCAGGGATCCACAAACTTGTATTACAAACAGCCAGCTAGGAAATATTTTAGGCTTTGTGGGCCATCCAATGTCTGTCACAACTACTTAGTTCTGCCCGATAGCACAAAAACAGCCTTACACAATACATAAACAGAAGAGAGTGACTATGACCAGTGGAAGTATTAATGGGCACTGAAATGTGAATTTTCATATATTTGTGAGTCATGAAATACTGTTCTTCTTTTAATTTTTTCCCAACCATTTAAAAATGTCAAAACCATTTTCAGTTTGCAGGCCATACCAAAAACTTCTTCTTTTAATTTTTTCCCAACCATTTAAAAATGTCAAAACCATTTTCAGTTTGCAGGCCATACCAAAAACTGGCTGCTGGCTTGATTTAGCTTGAGGTGTCGTTTGCTTCCCCTGGCCTACCAGTAAAGGGTGAATGGATTTCAGCGGGAGGTTCAGACGTCAGTGATTCATAGTAACTGCCTAGAAAGCCAACCTGAGAAGGATTCTGGGTTTGCATCCACATTCTGTGGAAAGACTAGGAGTGACTGGTTAGTAGGGTCTGCCATGGCCAGTGACGAGGTGGGAGAAACATTACAAATTTGTAATGTTTACTTTCCTCTACCTCGAACAAGGTGGTTTTCTGAACTAAATAGAAGGGCCCCAGTTCACTAACACAGATAATAGGCTAATGTGTAGAAGGACAAAGATGTTATATAGCTCATTAGTTTTTTCATGATCAGGATATTGCCTTCCCTCATATCATCTCCCCAAAACATAGTTATCTCTGTCAACCTCAATATCGGAAAAGTTAATTAAAATGAATAAGACTGTAAGGGAAGCCCTGCAAATTACCAAATGCTCCCTACCTATCCTTACCTAGCTCCAAAAGATTTATCTAGAATAGAGGTCAGCAAGGGTCAGATAGCTGCAGAGACCTAATTAGCTAGATCATGTGACTCTGGCTTCATCGTGGACCCTAAAGTATATTTAAAAATATGCAGTCAGGTTTTTTGTAGTCTGAAGATTTCCTTTCTTTCTTTCTTTCTTTCTTTCTTTCTTTCTTTCTTTCTTTCTTTCTTCCTTCTTCTTCTTCTTCTTCTTCTTCTTCTTCTCTTTTTTTTTTTTTTGTAGTCTGAAGACTTTCTAAAAATATATGCATGCAAGTGTATGGATGGCAGTAAGTAAAAAAAAAATAGCAAGTTTGTTAGATTGAGAAAATTATGAGTTTTAAGCTATTTTAAAGAGTTATTATTTTCCAAATAAATCTTCATTTTGATTTATATTTACTCTAAAGTCATCCTACTAGCATTTACTTAAAGATATACTATTAGCTTATAAGATCAGAATATACCAGGATTGTTTACTCTCCCCGTCTTAAATTAATTAAGTTAATTTAATTGTAATAATTTTATGTAAAATATGGGAAAAAATGAAATTCACATAGCATTTTAAATTTTCAAAGTTTTCTTTAACCTGAATTATTCCTGAGTTCAGTATATATTTTAAATTTCATTTTGTGGGCCCTGAATTTAGGGAGGACAATCTAAACCCTAAAGAATCAATTTTGATGCCATGACATCTGGTACTTCATGTTCTTCTCTTACTTACCTGGTTTTCTGCTTCTAAAAAGGACTCACTGAAGTCAGAGACAAGAGTTTAGTTCTATGATGGAAAATAGCCACCATTTTTTTTTTTCCTGGTACAGAGAGATGGCCTTTCCAAGGAGAAATGGGAAGAGAGAGAAAATGGCTGGGCTTCCGTTTTATTCATTTTTTTTTTATTTTTCAAACAATTGGAAAGGTAGAACCAGGAGATTTTATTTTACTTATTTTTTTTAATTTAAATTCAAGGTAGTTATCATATAGTGTAGCATTGGTCTCAGAGGTAGAATTGAGTGATTCACCACTTACATGTAACACCCAGCGCTCATCCCAACAAGTTGGGCTTCAGTTGTAGCTGGGAATCATAGAGAGACACACAGGATCCTTACCTTCCAGTTCACAAATGGGAACATGATTCCCAGAGAGAACAAGCCCAGCATTGGTCCTCCACACATGCCATGGATGCTGAGAGCAGCCTGTGGAACAAGACAGATCAGATCAATGGGCCCACTCCCCTGATTCCATGGTTGCCTGGGATCTCTCTCTATCTTAGACTCATGATATAATTTAGTCCTAATCCTGATGGTGGCACTCATTAATCATGTGCTTTCTGGAAGCCATTCTTCCCTTCTGGGGAGGTAAGCACTATGTAAAATAATAAAAATACATGGAAACATACATTTGTGTGTTTGTGTGTGGGTGCACATATGTATACACACACACAGGTAATTTGGATTTGGTAGAAATAGTTTTCCCTTAAGGAGGAGCTCATTGATTTGCTTACATCTTCTGTCTTGCCAAAAAAACCCTTTCTTTTTATAATGCACCAAATAAATATATTTATATCTAATGTTTCATATCTTACATGACTGATCACTTATTCTAATTTCGTTTGAACAATTCTATCATTTTGATAATAATAGATTACCCCATTCCCACCATCCCACCCAGAACACCTCAAGTATGTTGAAGCATTAAGTTGGGACATGATGGGGAGGCCACTGGACACTCCATATCTCATCTCTCATTTTTACAGCTCTATTTGCTATTGACCTGTAGCCTTTTCCATGGCCTTGCAAGAGTCTTGGACATACACATGCACTGATATGCATGCAAGTGAACAGGTGTGTGCAAGTACCAAACGTGTGCACGCGCGTGCACGCGCACACACACACACACACACACACACACACACACACAGCTAGCTATCCTGCAGTGCGGCCCCTAACTTGTTCTATCAGTGCAGCGGTAGGGCTCTTAGATCAACAACTGAGAACAGGATGCCCTAAAGATCCTATGTCCACCTTACGGTTGTCAGGCACCAACTACGTGCCACATGGTTAAGATGAACTACCGGGCCCTCCAGATAAATGGCCTCAATTCATCCTCACAATTACCCTGCTTAGTAGGTCTCACTAGCTGCATGTTACAGATGCCGAAACTGTATGGATAGAAAACATATTACAGGTATAATTCCATTTAGAAAATGGGAAAGGTAAGATTTAAGAGATTTAAGCTAGGTTTGGCTGTAAAACCCACATTTTCTCTCTTAAAGGCGGTCTACAGGGAAAAAAAAAGTCAAGAACACAAACCCTCATAATGGCCTCCTCCTTTTGTTTAAGGGAAAAAGTTCTTGAAAGATTCCATCATTAATAGTCGGAATATTTGGATTCTAACTTTGGCCCTGCCGCTTATTACAATGATTTGGTGAACTTCCTGTTATTAATTCAGATGCATTCTATTTCAGAGAGTCTTCTTTATGAAAAATAGATAGGACCAGGAGGCCGTCAAGTGCCGTCCAGCTGTACCATGAGTTCTCTCTAGAAACATGAGCTGCAATGCATTGTTATGTTTGTGTTTGCAGGTTAATTTTTTTATGAAGTCAATGCCACAGATGGATCTTCCACAAGATGGAGGCAGATAAGATTAAAGTCGATACTCTTCCCCAAAGTCAATACTTATTTTAATATTCTTGACATTTCCTCTGTTGACTGATAGCATGAACTCATAGTTGCCGTGGTTGCTGAATTTGGAAGCTAATTTACTAGCTATTCTATGGGAGAATCAATAAGTTTAGGAAAGGCATTTATGTCCCCCAGTGGAGGAAAAGACATTAACGATCTCTTATAAAGTCATCAGCCAATATACTTCTGGAAAAAAAGAGTTTTCACATGATAGAAAGAAAAAACACCCAACAGTTTCTGGCTTTTGAAAATACATATTTCTGTAATTTATACAAATAAACTAATTTTAATTTTTGTCTTTCTTTTTGTTGTTCTTAAGCACATTCAACCGGGGGAAAGCTTAACGCTCACCCAACAGCTTTCTCCTCAGCAGGCAAATCTCACAAAAGTTGCTCCTGGAAACAGAGGTTATGGCCAAGAACATATGTTTTGGGGGGTTCGCCTTGCTGTGTCTTAGCTTTCTCATATATCATGTGGGGATCATACTGCTCACTTCCTGGGTTTCCTTGTGAGTATTCAGTGTGGAATCTGAGAAAGGCCAGAATAGTGACTAAGCATTCCAGAGCAGATAATAAATACCCCCCAAAATGTTATCTGCTATTATCCTTTTTTTCTTTTTCTGAAGTTTTAATTTTAATCCCAGTTAGTTAACATACAGTGTTATATTACTTTCAGGTGTTATCCACTATTATTATTATCTTATTTTTGTTATTACCTCCCCTGTTAGTGAGCTCTCTGGTTCCTGAGGCATGTCATTTAATTGTTGGACTGTTCAGGGGCCCAGAAAGCATTTTCTAAGTTAAGATAAGAACGTGCTTGGAAGTCATCACAGCCCTTAGCAGAACTGGATGATAATCATTAAGATAGGACCATAATGGATAGAATGGCCTTTCCCAGAGGGAACTCCGCAAATCACTAGTTAACGGGTGATCTTTGCTGCTGTTATCTGCCCCCTCCCCCTATTTCTGCCACCACCACCACCACCTCCTCCCTCCCCCCACGTATAGTCTATGGTCACATATTTAAAGTAAAAAGGGGATGCCTGGCTGGCTCAGTTGGTAGAGCGTGCAACTCTTGAGCTCGGGGTTGTGAGTTCAAGCCCCATGTTGGGTACAGAGATTACTTAAACAAGTAAAACTCTAAAAAAAATAAAAATAAAAAACAAAGTGAAACATGTTTCTTTATTTGGGGACTTCCCAGGACCTTCACTATGCTAACAGGGCTGTGGATTTCTGAGAGGCGAATGCAGTGTAGAGCATTTCCCAAATGTCTTTGACTTTGGAAACTTGCTTTCTTAGAGTATTCCACAGGACAGAAGTCTCCAGAACACACTTTATAAAGTCCCAAGCTAGAACAGTAAAAGGACTTTTGTTTAAGATTATTCAAGCTGCCTGTCCCTTGCACCACCTTCAAACACACACCATCAGTATGGGATGGTTTTGTGAACATGAAAATAAACTTGGCTCTATCCCTCATGTCCACGAGACTTAGGCTTCAGGCTTCCCATGTGTGAAACCTGAACATGAATGTCCCATTATGTTCAATACAGCAAAGCTGTTTGGAAAGTCAAATAGGGGAATTATACGTGCCTTCCCGTACCTGTTAAATCAGATGTATTCAAAGAAATGAGAGGGCTATCCTATAGACAATATCTCTTCTAGGAAACAAGAACTCAGAATTGTCATTTCTTGCCAACCAGCATCTCCTAAACTGTGTGAACTGTGGGGCATACATTTAAAAAGTCAAGAAAGTGGGCCCAGTGGATGAGAACATCATTCATAATCATTCCCTCTTCACGGTAAGCTTGATTTTATACCAGTCTTGGAGGCGTCCATGTCTATTCTAAAGCCCTTCCTACCTCAATTGGAAATAAGATTACAATGCACACCTGGGAAACAACAATATAGTGATTCAAATTCTCACTAAATTCAATATGATGATATTTTCTTAATAGTCAATGCTGGGATAGGGGAGGAAGAAATGGGGCCCAAGGCCTCAGAGTCGACTTGGAAATGTGGCTCCCGTGAATGCGTGGATGGAAAGCTGCTGGGTGTGGACGGGCAAATAGAAAGTGCTACAAAAACTGGGAAAAGATTGTCAAGCATCTGTGATGAAACGGTGAGTTCCCAGCTTATTGGACAGGGCACCGGGTTTCCAGTCCCACAGTTTCTTATGTAGACAGCTGAATGATCTTGTCCCTCAGTCTCCCTGATTCCTCCCTGAAGCTCAACACAGAAAGAACGGAATCTGGGTAGGCGGTCACTGGAAGGATCAAGGAAGATGGACAGCTCTGCAAATCAAAATGCATTCTCTGGAAGTCAGTGATTACTCCGCACACAGTGAGAACCTACGCCACGCCGCGACAATAGGAAGGGTTTTGAAATGATGCAAAGATACAAGGGGGATCGAGAGGGCTGAAGTAGGGTCTGAAGATGGGCTTCTCTGCCGCTGCTTTGAGAGGTGGGCGATTTGTGGAGGGAAGAGAGGTGGCTCGGGAGACGAGGGCCATAAACGCAGCCACTGACTGGCTGTGACAACCTGAGCAGGATATTTTCACTCTTTTCTATAATCAAAATGAAGATACTGAAACAGATTAGCCTTGGGGCTCCTTCTAGCATCGTCCTTTTCTGGCAATGGGAGTTGGACAGATGGGAGGCAGTTTAGCTGGATAATAGGTGGAGATGGGCTCATATGCCAGCTCCCCCACTCCTTAACTATGTGACCGTGGGACAATCCCCTCACCTCCCTACTTCTTAGTTCCTTCGTCTGCAAAGTTGGTACATTAATCATACTACCCTGAGAGAAGTGATAAAGATTAAATGAGGTAATACGTCTGGGACCGTACCTAGAACATAGTAACTGTTCCATTAATAGCAATTATTCTTATTTTTTTGCTATTATAATTATCAATTCCACTTTTATTTTAGGATCATATATTCTCAGATCTGGATTTTAAAAGAGCTTCTAAATTTAATTACAGTGCACCATGTCACTGACTTCCATTCCTGGTTTTTAATAGTTTCCCCTTGTAAAGGATTTTCGGTTGAAATTTTACAAGTATGTTTAACGCGGATCTGGTATCAGGGAGTCTCAGCATATGGTGCTTGGAGGGATAGGCAAAGCATTAGCATAGAAAGTGGGTAAAGAGCTGCTCTGAAATCAAAGGTGTCTTTCTTCTCTTTCCTTACCTGCACGACGCCCCCCATGAGGGATGCAGCCACAGCCATGGAGGTACACAGCACGCCAAACAAGAGACCTGAAAGAAAGACAACTTGTCACCATCGTCCAAGCTGGCTTTGAGCGATTTCTTGAGCTCCTGCCCAGGACAGTCTCTGAGGCAAGCCCTTTTGGAAGGATCTCAGTGAGAACTGTCCTGGCCACTCAGCCATTGCAAACCCCGAGAGGGCCATGGGGGAGGCTTCGTCCCCAGTCCCCGGTCTGGCAAAAGGAGGGGGAATCCAGCCTCCAGGGGTTTTCTCTCCAGGTTTCAGGAAGAGAGCCAGCATGTGGACACAACATGAAAATGTGGAGAAGGCACTGGTCTAGACTAACGCAGACCCAATTAGTGGGAAGTAATTCCAGTTTGACCACTCATCAAAAAGTAGCTGAAGAAGTTAGTAACCTTTCTGGGATTCAGAAAGTTCTTAGTCTTTAAGATGGCTAAGTATCTATACATGGTGCGTCATGCCATTTACAGCTCTGGAAAGTTTTTCTAATCTTTTCCTTTAGTGCTTTCTCCTATCATCTTTCTGGCCCTTAGTATATTGTGAAATGATTTATTTGTTTACATATCTATGTGGGAGCACCCCAAGGGCCATCAGAGTGCCAGCCCTGAAGCATCAGGGCCCCCAGGACTGAGGGAGCTCGCTGAGTGAAGAAGCAGACGTGTCTTGTCATCTTTATAAGATGACGAGTTCTTTTAAATCACCTTTTGAAAAAGAATTGTTTTTATACATCTTTGTTGAAAAAATCATCTTAAAATTGCATTCATTTCCCATTATAACCCTTAAACTAAATAAGAGAAGGAGAAAGAGATGAAGAGTTGGAGATATAGACAGAGACCCAGTGACAGAAACGCAGAGAAAATGATTTTGTTTATTCTGTTTGAAATGACTTCCCAGCTAAATATCTGGCTCAGTTCCCAACACGACGTGTCGTAGTGCAGAGTACTGACCATATGTCAGCCACTTACCAGCGCCAGGGCTGCCAAGTCAGCACCCGACTCCTGTCCCAAAGATCTCACACTGTAGGAAGGGATTACACATAACTAGCGCAGCCAGCACCGCCTCGTACATGGAAAGGACTTGTGTAGGAAGGGATTACACATAACTAGCGCAGCCGGCACCGCCTCGTACATGGAAAGGACTTGTGTTTCCCATTATTACTATTATTATTAAGGATGATGATTCTATTTCAGGTTTAGTACATGATAGTCATGATATTTTTTATCAGGAATTCACTCTTAAAATGAAATCATGCTAGCAACATTCAATGCAATTATTTTCCAGCTTCTCAATAAGCCAGAAAAATAAGGAAGCTCACAACACTAAATACCAAGTTTGATCCATCAAAACATTTTGGAATTCTAAAATTAGTCTCATTATAGATTGGACTGCAAAAAAAGAAAAAATGTTTGCCCTGATTCTGAACTGCTTCATGAATCAGAAGAACTCTGCCGACCTGAAAAAAATAACAAAAGATGTTTTCTGTCTACTACTGACTTCCCTTCTGCGGGGCCAACAGTTATCTGTTCAAATGAAACTCTAAGCGGTCATCCAGGGATTCTACTTTTTTGTGCTGACTAGAGAATTGATTCACTCCCCCCCTCCCAAACATTATACTTCCACTAGATTACAATCAATAGCAACCAGCGAGGCAGAAAATTTAGGGGAAATTGGTGGGAGTTCCATAGAGACCTGGAGTGTATGGCCTCAAACAAAACACTGAATGGGGTGGGGGGGGAGAAAGTTCCAGAGCTGCAGCAAATGCTATGGATTTTCCAAGTGCTACATCAGCTCAGAGGATCAGACAATAAACCACAGGCACAAAGGAAATTGCTACTATCATCAAGCATATTTCTGAATATCGTTTAGAAATTGGGAATTGTATTGGAAGTAATGCCCACCCACCTGCTACCAGCTTTAATCCGTTGTGCAAGATAGTGACTAGAATCAAGGTAACTCACCTGCTTAGTTAACACACATGTGGTCGGCATTGATCTCTCCTTGTTCAAGCATAAGCAGAAAGAAAAAAGAAATGTGGGATCCATAGCAGAATATTGCCAGACAAAGGAATGAATATATTAACCTAAAACTCAAATACACAGTACGCTTTCTAGAAATAATTTACCTTAGGAAGCAGAAAAAAAAAAAGTATTTAGAAACCGTTTGGCAATTTTAATATGATGCAAAAACACATAGACTCAATGAAGCAAACAACACAGGTCAAGAGAAAGCACGTGAGGTGGAAACTGGCAAGATAAGACGCAACACCAGTAAATTCAGATGAAAAGAGGTCCAACTGGGCTAAAGAAGGGCTATAAAGAAATTAAAAATGATAATTGACCAAGCACTTCCACTCCTAAAATGAATAAAAATGAAAATATGTTCACAAAAAGACTTGTACAAGAGAATTGATAGCTCCTTTATTCATTGTAAACTCAAACTGAAACACCCCAGGTCCATCAACAGAATCAGAAGTTTAAAAAACCGCGATGTATCCATACACTGTCATACTACTCAGAAATAAAAAGGGATGGAGTACTGATATACGAAACAATATGGATAAATCTCAGAAACAAAAACATGCTGAGTGAAAGGGGTCTTACAAAAAACAAAACAAAACAGTGTGTACTGTGTGATTCCATGCATATGACATTCTAGAAGAGGTAAAACTAATCTGGGGTGGAAAATATCAGAATAGTACTTGTCCTAGAGAGGGGGATGTGGCGGAAGGGATTGACTGTAATAAGCAAGAGAGAACTTTCCAAGGTAATGATGATTTCTGTCTTCAGTGGTTGAGTTACACAAGTATATGCATTTGTCAACAAATGCAACAAAAAACTCAGCAAATGTGTACTCGTTTGTCTATTTTATTGTAGGTGGATTTTACATAAAAATTTTATACAAGTATTCAATTCTAGTTAATAATGTGTATGCTAAAATAATTAGGGGGAAGTGTACTGATGTCTGCAATTTACTTTGAAATGTAACAATTTTATGATATACTAACGGATGGATAGGGAGCTGGATGGATATATGAAAAAGCAAAATTAGGACAATATTAATGGAGAATCCAGGGGCTGTATATACATATGAGAATTTATGGTAAACGTCTTAAATTTTGCTGTAAGATTGAATTTATATAATAAAATGTAAGGAATAAAATACAATTGCAGAATTAAAATGATTATTGTTAAGAAATTTACTTTGTGGAGAACTCAAAGTAACCAAGAGAAAACCTGAGTTCTTCAAGTGTGCAGAGAAAAAGAACAAAGTTACGAAAATAAGAGAAAAAGCAAAGCATATGGAGAACGAACAACCCAAATGAGAAGAACATTTAAGAATAAGGTGATAAAACTCAGTATTTTCAGACACTTCCTAGAAAACCGATTAGAATTTTGAGAACCAACAAGAGTTGGGTAAATGGCCAGATACATGCTCTCTACAAAACAAAACAAAGGAAAAACTATAGATTTTCCACTCTGATAACAAATGGTTTAGAAGATACTATGGAGAAAACATCCCATTCATAATATCAAAGCAAGAAGAAGAGAGAAGAAGGAAAAGTAGAAAGGAGAGGAGGAAAAGCTGAAGGAGGAAGATGCGAGTATAATTAATATCTAGGTTGGAAAATATGATACTATTAAATAGAAAATGCTATTGCTAGATAGAAAACTTATGAAGATGTCAATTCTTCCCCAAAACATTTTTAGATTTAATGCAATCCCTTTGGGATGGAGGTGCAGTGAGATGACATACAATAAATTATTTTAAAGTCACTCTAAAGCATAAATAAACACATATAACCCAAAGTTTGTTTTTGCAGGAAAAAAAATAAAGAAAAGCAACAATTGAAAAAATTTTTAAATTTTAAACTGAAAGAAAAGTGACAGGATTTTCTCTAGCAGATGTTTTAAATAAAACACTATAAAGCTATAATATGCAACAAGATGGTATGTGTCCTGCATTTGGTGATTTAATTTAATGGAAATAATATATAAAATCCTCAAACAAATCCTTACAGATGAAGGAATTTTATATTGTATATTATCATCACTGAAATATTAACAACCAGTGAAGATTATTGGATTAATGATACTTAGAAAATTGGTTACTTAAGTAAAAAAAGTTTAGGTCTTCATCATAAATCATAAATCAAATAATTTGAATACATTTAGCATTAAATGTGAAATATAAACTTCTTTACAATCCAGAAAAACTAAGGAAATCTATAAATGGGTTTTGAATAGGAAATTTGTAAGTATAAAGAAATGGATAGGGGCGCCTAGGTGGCTCAGTTAAGCGTCTGCCTTTGGCTCAGGTCATGATCCCAGGGTCCTGGGATCAAGCCCCGCATCAGGCTCCCTGCTCAGCAGGGAGTCTGCTTCTCCTCTTCCTCCCCACTAGTGCTCTCTCTCTCTCTCAAATAAATAAATAAAATCTTAAAAAAAGAGAAATGGATAACATAGTAAAAGAAATGATACATATATTTGATCAAACATGTAATTATAATTTCTGTACATCAAAAATATATTTTAAAAAATCTGGGGAACATTCTGCCATACATAAAGGTCACATTTCCTTTATACATGAAGAGATTTTACGGACAAAAGTTCTAATATCTCATCGACAAACAGAAAGCATAGATTTTTCACAAAAAATCCAAATGGTTATTTGTCATTTGAAAAATGTTCAAATGCACTATAAGTCAAAAAATGTAAATTAAAACAAAAATGTGATGTTATTTTGCCCATGAATTTGGCCAATTTTTTAAAAGGCTAATGTCAAGTGCACAGAGAAATATGTCACTACTCACTGCTGCCACACATGGCTATTATTAACTGGGCCATGCTGGAAATAGTTTTCAGAATATATATCCAGAACTGTCAGTAAAGTTGTATTATTTGATCTGGTAATTTTCTTTTGGAGGTTTTTATGAAGGAAAAAAATTATGGATGCCATCAAAGATAAATGTATATGGGCGTCATCACAATGTTATAGAAAATGAAGAAAGATTCTAAAAAGTAACAATGTAACACTAAAATTAAGCCATTTTGTAGACTATGAAGCAAACATTCAAACACCATGTTTTCAAATAATGCGTAAATGACACAGGAAAATGCTCGCTGTACTAGCCTAGGAAAAAGACCCGACCAGTACAAAAGTTGGTAGAACTTTGTTTACAAGTACATATGTTTTCTCCAATTACCTACATTTTTTGTAATAAGTGAATAAGCATATAATGTGTTTATACTTAAAAAAAGTAAACTGTGAGGCTATAATGCACTATCAGCGGTGCTCCAGTGAGTATGAACATTATATGCAACTGTGTGATTGAGCAAGGAGCAGTTCTTCCCTGAAATGAGGTTACCAGGAGTTTGGTAATAAAAATTCTGTAGAAAAGAATTCGGCATGATGTATAAACTTGTCAAACCACGGGATGTTGTACTCCTGAAACTACTGTAACACTGTGTGTCAACTATACTCAAAATAAATACACAAATAAGTAAATAAATAAAGTTATAAATACTAAAAGGAAAGAAAAAGAAAGCATCTGACTTTATTAGACAAAGTGACTGGCCATAGTGAGCAGAACATCTTCCCGTTTAGAGGGATGGACATGGTCAAAACAAGGCATAAGCAAGAGATGTTGAAGTGATGAACCTAGAGTGTGGGGAACGTGCAGAAGACTGTCCCATAGAGGGCTGGTGAAAGGTAAGCTAGCTGCTAATGCTTCCCTGTTACCCTCCTGATATCTTTGGAAGTGTGAATCCCTATGTGAAATTCCTCGTGCGCTCCGTGCGCATTTGTGTCTGTGAGTCCTGAATGCACATGTCATCCCAAAGAGCAGACCGTCCACCGGCTGTACCTACATAAGCCTTTACTGGTCCAGGTGCTCAGCTTGTCGGAGAGATGGGGGAAACAGCTCTTGACAAAATCCTCAAAGGTCACTGTTGCTAAGGCATTGATGCTGGCAGCCACGGTGCTACAGGGAGAGAAAAGCAAGAACATGGTCCAAGCTAAATAAAGCCGGCCAGCCTGCCCTGTCATTCAGGGCTCTAGAAACAAAAAGCAGATGCAGACATATGTCCTTACTCTGGGACTTCAGGGGAGCTACGTGGCCCGCCTACTCACTCTTCAAAGCTGTCTCTGTGCTTTGTGCCTTTTGATTTCTTCAAACTCTAGTGAAGAAGCTTGCTATTCACGCTCTAATACCCACTAATGCCCCTGAACGAGACATTAAATGAATTAGCAGGCAGTAATCG
This sequence comes from Ursus maritimus, assembly GCF_017311325.1. NCBI lineage: Eukaryota > Metazoa > Chordata > Mammalia > Carnivora > Ursidae > Ursus > Ursus maritimus. The sequence continues at coordinate 13,599,843 of NW_024424786.1, forward strand.
GTTGTGTGTGTGTGTGTGTGTGTGTGTGTGTGTGTGTGTGTATTTAGGTTAGATTTGAGGCAGGAAGCAGCGACTATCCTAATCCTGGAATCAGTACAGTTTGCCACTCATTAATCAATCGTTTGTTCGTTCGTTCATTCATTCATTCATTCACTCATTCATTCATTCATTCATTCATTCTTACCATTTATGCATCTCTTCATTCTAGGTACTAGGCATACAATGGTGAACCAGAAAAACATAGCCCTTACGCTCTACTTAGCAACACGGCCATTCAAAAATCCATTACACAATTGATCACAGTTGTTAGGAAGGAAAATAACAAGGTGTTACAAAAGTATGCCTTTACAGAGTCCTGAACTGATATGACGTTAGGGGGTTCTTCCCTTAGGAAATGATGATTAAGAAAGGCACTTGAAAGGTCCCATGCAAATTGAGAAAAAGATGTTCTAGAGCAAAGGGAAAATTACATTTAAATGCCTCTCGCTGGAAAGCTTATTGTGCTCAACAGCCTGAAGCCGCCAGAGTGGTTAGAATGCAATCAGTAAGAGAGAAGGAGCAAAAGATAAGATGGAAAATGGACAAAGACTAAAACCACATAAAAGATGTGACATTCTCTCTGACTTTCCAACCAGAGTCCAGTCTTATGGCCCCCAAACTCACTTTGATGGCAGAGGACCTGGAAGTTGGGGGTTTCTTTTCAGAATAGCATGAAAGCTTATTTAATTCCTCATGTAGGCCAGGAATATTTTAGCTAGTAGACTAGATAACAGTATTAAATTCATGTGATGCAAAATCACAACCACAAACATGAGTTCTGCAAAAGAAACAAGCTGATGAACCAAGTCTGGCCAGCTGTCTGTAAATTTTCCACTGATATTCAGTGGCTAATCATTTTATTATCCTCCGGGGCTCATCTGAAGACAAGCTCGAGCTGTGCCAATAGCATGGAAGAAAATTCAAACCTTTTCTTGTTTCTGTAATGCAGGATAATAGTACCATTAAGTTTAGTTGTAGCTTATTTTATTTGGAATAATTCCAGGTCCATCGTATGCAAAATGAAAAGTTCCTTCCCTAACTGGCAGTTACAGCAAGTAGAAATTTCCTAAGACCCATTTCTAGGGAATTGAAGCTGTTAAGTATTTGGGATTCCATTCTCATTATCCTGAGAATCAATGCAGGGTGTTTCCTGCCAGACCCCCTTCTGTCTGCAGCTCCCTGAAAGTCAAATAAGGAAAGGAGGTGTTAGGAGTGTTCGGGTTGGCCCTTAAATCCTTTGAGAGAGAGGGAGTAAAAAGCTGGATTTGGCCCATATAGAACCTCTACTGGGTTGCCTTTGTGGCCGAGTATATTATCCATATGCCAACTTCTCAGATTCTAAGGCTTCTATAAGATGGTAGAAATCTTTCTTTTTAATTTTTCCTATCCCTCAAACACTATCTCTTTATTTTCTCCCCATTCCTGTCTTTTCCTTTCTCAACTCAACATCCGACTTAAGGTGGTAGCAGAAGGAATCTCTCTATAGCATGTACTGTCCCCCGTGTCCCTTTCATAGAAGTTTTGGACTTGAGATTAAAAGAGCCATCCATTCTCTTATGGGGGAGTTACCTGTTGACAGCTCCATGCTCTCTAATCGGGAGAGACTCAGCTTTAGTAAGAGATAAAGAGACATAAGTAAAGCTCTATAGAAAGGGACAAAATAAAAGCTAGAGTGTCACCCCTCCTTGTGGCCGCTCCTTTGGTGCTCATTTTTTCTGTCCTGAGTTTCCCTGAGATCCTCATTTCAACACCACAGAATAATACCACTTTGTGTTACTGATGTAAAATCCTACAAAGAATATTAGCAAAAAATAACGCAGTCGTACACTAAATTAGAATTACACCAGAAACCAGTGAAAGTCCTTATATGAATTCAAGGATATTGCTAATTTGGATATCTGTCAACATGTTAATATGCCAAAAGTTAAAAGAAATAGCCACTTCAAAAATGGTAAAAATGTAATAAAATTCAATATCTCTGATAAAACACTTTCCTAAAAGTACAATAAGTACATGCATTTTGTTCTTCTTCACAATTTATTAACTTAAATGAATATTCTTTGTTTTATTTAAAGATTTATGTATCTGAGAGAGAGAGAGCACAAGCAGGAGGGGTAGGAGAAAGAGAGAAAATCCCCAGCAGACTCTGTGCTGAGCGCACAGCCCAACACAGGGCGCCAACTCAAGACCCTCAGATCACAACCTGAGCTGAAACCAAGACACTTAACTGAATGAGCCACCCAGCTGCCCTTGAAATAAGTATTCTTAAGTGTAAATAGTAGCTTTCAAATTAAAACTTGATATCACATTTAATGGTAAAATCCAAGAGCCACTTACTCCTTTTGTCCTCACAAAAGCATGCCCTACTACTTATAGTCTACTGCAGACCCATCAGGAGGAGAGGGACTTGACCTTACATAGCCTTGACCTTGCACTTGGATACTACTCTATGCCAGCCAGAGGAAGAGATGCTTTCCCCCCAGCAACCACTCAGTCAATGAAAAGCCACCATGCTTTGAACTCCTGGTTTATTCCAATTGGTCTTTCAGTTCATAACAGCCTTCCCAACTTGCTCCTTTTCTCTTCAAAAAAGCAGACCTCTCCTTTGCTCCCCACACTTGCTTACGGTTTTGCCTCAGCTTTCTTGTCCCGTATTGCAGTTCTCTTATTCCCCAATAAACCCATCTTTTGCTGGTAAGATAATTGGTGGCTTTCATTTTTAAGGTTACCACTTCTCATGCCTTCCCACTGATCTTCAAATCCAAACTACTTCATGAAGTTTCACGAGTAACCTTTCAGTCTCATACAACTAGGGAGCTCGTACAAATGAAGCATTCAGCAGGGCAGCCAACACACAGTAAGTACGCGGTACGACCGCTGTCACCCTTGCCACCTCGCTGTCCTTGCCATCACCACTGCCATCATCCTCGGCATCGTCAGAGCAGAGTGTTGTCGATACACTAACCTCAGAGTTCCGCTGAAGGCACAAGACACAAAGAGTCCAGGCAGTCCTGGCATTGTGGAAAATATCTCCATGACGAAGTATGGCATCAGCTGAAGAGGAAGTAAAACAAGATAGGATTAGCGGCTTTATTAGCAGTCTGAAACGTGAAAACGACGCTTTTTAGCAAAAGGAAGTGGGAAAAAGACAAAAAAAAATAATAGAGGAGTTTGCGTGGACTCAGGTTGTTACATGCTGGCAACTGAGGTTATGATTAATCCGATTTCATGGACCTGAGGTCCAGCTCCAGCTGGAGGGGAGGTGGAGGGGTGGGAAGGAGCAGCTGATATTAAAGAAAAGGATTGGGTGAGCTTTAGAAGGTTCAAGAACTTGTTTCATTTTTCCTATGTTTGCAACATATGCCACTCCCTTGCCTGTCTACCCTTAAAGTTAGCAGTTAAATCCTAACAACAAATGCTTAAAACGCATCTTCAGGGAATCTAGGTATTATGGGTCTACTTTGTAGTCAGATTTGTGAGAGAGGAGCCCCCCTGGGACAGAGGGGACAGTGGAATATACAGAGGGGAGAGGAGTGATGGTTCCTCTTGAACACATCCTCCGTAAATGGAGTTTTTGAAAACACTTTTAATGTAGCATATTGCAGTGATGATGTTTAAGCTATGATGAGAAGACATGAGCAGAAGCTTTATAGAAATAAGGGACATTCTGTTCAGTTTGAGAATAAAGTATCTTTAATCGACCTTGAGACATATAGAAAAAAAGAATTGAAAGGCTGCATCGACAAACAAAGCCATGGGGTCAAGCCTGCCTTCCACTCTCCCCAGCCCTGCCCTGGCCCCTAGCCCCTGGCCTTGTCTTCACAGACAAGGTGAGATACCTTTTTATGTGTCACTCCCCCATTTTAGAACTTGATGTGTGGTGATATCACCCAAGAAGAGAGGAAAGAAATCAACTCTCTGGGGCTTAGGAAGTGGCTTGAGATCCGGGTGGAAAAAAAGAAAGAAACCATATTACTCCTTCATGGCCAGAAGCACACTCATCTCAGCCATTCCCCACGGGTCCCAAGGGAACACATACCTGGTCTGGTGCTGAGATAATGCCAGAAGTCCAAGGATCACAGTCTTTGAAGTGGGAGTACATGATTAAGCCAGAGAAGACAGCACACACCAGAATGATCCAGAGACCCAACAAGTTAAAATACAAGGCTCTAAAAAAGAACACAAAGATCTATTGGCAGCCTCTACCATAGGACAGTATGATGAACACATCACCAAAAATTCAAGGTAAAAATTCTGGGGGGGGGTTGTTGTAAAATAAAATTCCACAGTCTTCAAAAATCATTACATTTTATACGTTTGCAAATTTTTGTTTCTTTCTTTTTTTATTTTTTTAAAGATTTTATTTATTTATTTGACAGACAGAGACAGCCAGTGAGAGAGGGAACACAAACAGGGGGTGGGAGAAGAAGAAGCAGGCTCCCAGAGGAGCAGGGAGCCCAATGTGGGGCTCGATCCCAGGATCCTGGGATCAGGCCCTGAGCTGAAGGCAGATACTTAACGACTGAGCCACCCAGGCGCCCCAAGGGAACGTTACACTTTTAGACTGATGACAAAATCTGAATGAGGTAGATTTTTGATGGCTTTTCTTCTGAAATCAGGAGTTTTTCTGCAAAATCTCAGTGTGTGGTGTAAGATCTATTCTCCTGGATGAAATTTCACATACCAATCATTCATATTATATAACTTACAGTGATTTTCCCCCCACTCAATTCATAAAACTGTCAAAAAGGGAACTTACATTTTAACACCTTTCCTTCCAGAGGGCTAATGAGATAAATGTGGAAGTAGACACAGTTTGGAAATAATCACTTTGGAGACTGATTTAGATGACATTTGAAGTTGAGGGTTTTTGTTTTTTTTTAAAGAGAATTAAAAGCATGCAAAACCTAAAGTCATTTTACCCATATTCTGGGGAGCAATTCTTTTTATTTGTATAGCACACGGATATGCTTAGTTTGTTTGAGTGCTTTGGCAGTGTCCTATGGTTATTTTGTATTCATTGTTGGTTTTTGAAAATTGAAATATTACCACTGTTTGTTCTTTTTTTTTTTTTTTAAGATTTTATTTACTTCGAGAGAGAGAGCCCGCGTGCGAGTGTGGCCGTGCGTGCTAGTGGGAGGCAGAGGAAAAGGAAGGGAGAGAATCCCAAGCAGGTTCCACGCCCAGTGTAGAGCTCAACGGGGGGCTTGATCTCACAACCCTGGGATCATGACCTGAGCTGAAATCAGAATCGGATGCTTACCCAACTTCACCACCCAGGCGCCGCACTAGTTTTCCTAATCTCAAGGAAGACTTGAAAGTTGGCTGGATTTATATAAACAACCACATTCTGGAGAGAGTTTCAAAGCGCCAGGAGAGCAACAGTGGAAATTTTCTTGGATCAAGTCATTGTTTGAAGGGAATCAGATACATCCACATTTAAATGTAAGGGCACACATTAATTTCAAAACCTCCGAAAACCCATACTGTACAGGTGTACCTAGCTTTCAGAAAACCCTTGAGTCAAACTACCCACTTATGAAGCAAATCTGGTTAAATCATGATCTCATTTGGAAGTTTCCATTTCATACTTTTTACATTCGAAAAGGGACTTATCCTAGAAGTTACTTCCTTCATTGATTCATACAAAAAAATATTTATCAGGCAGCTCTATATTTCAGGCTCTTTTTAGTCCTGGGGTAGAATAGTGAGCCACACAGAACCGCCCCCCTCATGGAGGCTAACTTTTGGGATTGGAAGCAGATCATCACTGAAATGAAATAAATGAACGCGATGATTTTACATGTGAATGAGGAAAATAAACTAAGGCAGTAGCAAGAGTACAAAAGTGACTTGTGTGGGTGTGCTTGTCTTAGCCAGGAGACGCGATGGAGATGGGAAGGGACAGGAGAACCTGCATCAGCCCCTACTACCCTCATAGCAGCATTTAGGATCAGCAATCTTGAAAGATAAAGTGGTGTCTAGGAACAAGAGGAAGTGAAGTCAGCTTCCAGGGAGCACATTTCAAATGACATGGTGGGCGATACTATTTCTAGGTGTGAGGAAGGTCAATAGGACTTAACATCACTCAGTGATGTGAGTAATTAGTAAATAATCAGCATTCCTGGCCATGAAATGATCTGCATATACAACGAGTTGCTCCTCCTGATTTTAACCCACAGACACGTTCAGTATGAACGTTATGGATCTATTTTCACCTACATATGTTTCAGGATGTATTTTCCCCAAGTAGCAGAGCTTTTCCTAAACTCTGATGGAATGTGTTAATGATACCAGGCTCTCAGATAATTGAACAGAAGCAGAGCATTTAATCAACATTCTGCAGAGCCTCGTAGGTGAGAGCAGACGGGCAGCTGGGTCTGAGGGGCCTGAGCTGCCCCCGTAGTGACCTTGGGGCTTCAGTCGTGTGACAAACCACACGTCCCCGCTGCAGGCTGCCTTCCAGCTGCATGCACTTAACTGGACTGACCATTTTGACTGATTCTCTCCCCTGAATTGTAGTCACTAAATCAATTTGGATTCTCTCAGGGAAGTCTTCTCTAAAGAGAATTTTTATTTTTCCATCTTTCCTTATTCTCACAAAATCCCTGTCATAGCTCTAGTCCTTCCACAGAAGTGGGGGGGGGGCAGAACCAGGAGTTGCAATCTTAAACGCTTAGGAAATTGTGTACATTTTTTCTCCATGAATATCTCTCCTTTTCTGACAGTTTTCACACCCATTAAATACTCATGCAATAAATTCCAAACTTCAGGCAACAATTACGCGTGTAATTGTATCAACTTTCGCTTAATTTAAACTAACTCACTAAACGAGGCTTAAAGATAAACGCAAACACAAGCACACACTCGGCAGTACACACTACCACTGTTGTGGTAATAGGGGGACATTCAGCACGTTCACAAGAAAAACTAATGTAACACAAATACACAAGATTAAAAACAATCTAGATGTAGCAGAGAATTATTGTTTCTCTCACCAAAAGATCCTTCCTTTTAGAGATACGGTCAACTCTATTTTAAGGCAGAATTTTAAGTGAATTTGAATTTTATCTATTTATTTTTTTTAAGTAGGCTCTACACCCAACTTACAACCCCAAGATCTAGAGTTACGTGTTCTACCAACCGAGCCAGCCAAGTGCCCCCAAATGAACTTTAATTTTAAATAGAATTGTGAGATCAAAGTGACACTTGAGCTTGAATACATTTTCAGTAGTTCAGCTGTTTGATAAAGTGATGGTCTCGTGTGGAGGGTCTGTTACATAATTTATTGTAATAGGACGCGAATATGTTATCAGCAAATTAATGGAATCTAGAGAACGCCTGCGATTCTTCCTTCTGAGAGTGTGTGAAACATATAAGTAATATATTCTCTTTTGGAATTCAAGTTACAAAACGGTGAACCATGTCCCAGCAATGTTATCTCCTATTCAGCCTATAAAAAACTATGCATTGGAAGTATTTTAAAATCAGTTGGGGAAGTATTCACAGTGGCTGTTTCTCAAAGGAAGAAAAGTTGAGGACATCCTGACAAATCTGGGGCTGCTGGAAATTTGGACAGAACAAGGAGGATAAAACGTCCCTTTTAGATGCCCGTCTAGCTTATTTCTGGCAGCTCTGCAGAGGAATACATAACTTCCTTCAATCCCCATATTCTGGAGCACGGGATGCCTGGCAGGGCTTGGAAGATGCTTCCCAAGCTGCGCCCCTGCGGGGGTCTTTCAGGCAGAGCAGGCCTGGCAAGATCGGTGCCCGCTAGCTCCGCAAGAGCCGGATTGGCAAAAGGCCCATTGCGACTTACCTCGTTACCTTGGCTTCCTTCTTTTAAACCTCTCCTTGGAAGATTTAAGGATGTGTCCATCAAAAGAAAATTAGTAACTCAAGAGACAACAGGCTGAATCAAGTCAGTCATAAGGGCCATCTCATCACAGAAACTCTGAGGAAGCAAAATAGGCTATTTACCTCTGCATTGTCACCCATGGCACCTAATTTCGCCTGGTAAGTTCTCAGTAAGTGCCGGCTGCAAATGACGGCGAGCACAGGCGGGCAGACGTGAGCTCGAACCCACTTCCTTGCTGAGATGGGAGTAGTCATGCCTGCCTCCAAAAATCGCTTGGAGGGTTAAATAAACTTTCCATTTCTCTCTCTCTCTCTCTCTCTCTCTCTCTCTCACACACACACACACACACACACACACACACACACACGGAAGCATATAATAAGTACCCAATAAGGGCAAAGAAAACAGAAATGTTTATTTATAACTTACAGTTTTGCGTGTTTTTCTGTTTTGCAAGAGATGCATCGCTGTATGGTGGACTGATTAACCCCGTAGATCCCGAGCCACGTAAAAGTTCCTCCCACTGAGATCGTCCAAAAAGTGTGGCGCCTGAGAGGATCTACGTCAAAGCTATGAGGCAGAGAGAAGCGAGCGAACAAAGATACCCCTTTGATGCCCAAATATTATTTGTTACCGAGGTCATACAGTTAAATCTTCATAAAACATGGAAAAGTAGTATTGGACGTACTCAAATATATTTAGTCGAGATCCGTTTGTTGATTGCTCTATGACATTGTGTAATCCACCAGCATGAGCTGATCCTTGAATGAGAACCGTTAAGAATCCCACAATCATGACAACCATCTGAAATGCGTCTGTCCACACCACTGCTTTTAATCCTCCCTGAAATGGAGAGAATGGATGTGAATTCTTGAAAAGGAAGGCTGCAAGTCTTCCAGTTCGGTTCCATTTCTCTGCTGATGCAATCTTTCTTTCCCCTTCCTTCCTTCTTTCCTTTCTCTCTCTTTCCTTTCCTCCCCCATCTTTCTTTCCTCCCTCCCTTCCTCCCTCCCCCTCCCTCCTTCCCTTCCTTCCTTTATTCCTTCCCTCCCTTCCTCCTTCCTTCCTGTCTCTCCTTTTTTCTTTTCTTTTCTTTTCTTTCTTTCTTTCTTTCTTTCTTTCTTTCTTTCTTTCTTTCTTTCACTATGTTGTGAAGAATGAGTAGGATTTACGAGGTACAGAGGACAAGAAGAGAGGGGAACCACATGTGTGAAGGATGGAGATGTATGGCTGCCTGGAGAAATGAAAGAATGCTAGAATATATAGATTTAGCATATACAGAATGCCCAAAGGGAGGTTGCTGAATTTGCTAGAGGCCAGAACACACAGATTTTGACAAAGCTATTTAAATGATTTCTCAAGAGCAATGAGAGAACATTAAAGAGATTTACGTGATGAGAGATTTTTTTTGTTTGCTTCATAGTGGTTTCATGGGTGGTTGTGTGGATAACAGATTGCTGGACCAAGGAAAAGAAGGAGTGAGAGATAATCTCAGAGTTGATTTCAGTAGTCTGTGCCCAAGAGGACAGAGGTTTGTAGCATGATAGAGATGGAAAGAAATGGATGGACTTGAAAGATAACTGGGAGGTCAAATCAACACAACTTGTGAATAATTGAATACAGATGGTGAAGAAGTGGGGGAATGAAGGATAATCATCTGGGTCTGGCTTTTACAACTTGAGGGTTTTTTTTTTTTTTTTTGGTAAATTTAGTGACAGTAGATAAATCTGGGGGAACTGAGATGGTAGAATGCTGAGAAAGAAGAGAAGAACTAGGAAAGAAAGATATGTTCCAGACATTCATGGAGAAAGGAGTTTTAAGGGCTGGAGGATGGTGAGCAAGGCAGACTTTCCAGAGGATAAATCTCACAGCAGAATTTAGGACAGAGTGATGAGGCAGGAGGTTAGCGTGCTGGTTATCAAAACTGGATCCTCTGTAGAATCCTTTGGGGAATTTGAAAACAAGCAAACAAATGCCAGTGCCCTAGCACCAACCGCCAGGATTCTGAATCAATTGAGATCTGGGTTAGGACCCAATCCTGACTATTTCCTGAAAGCTCCCACAGGGATTCTACTGTACAATTCTAGTTGAGAACAGGTGGGCAAGAGGAAAGAAGGCAAGAAAGAGGCTCCTGGAGTAATCCAGGTATAGAGTCCCTCAGGACCACAGTGAAAGTGGAATAAGCAAATTGGGAAAGATTAAACAAAGTGATATAAAAAAAAGTGCTTTGAAAATGAATAAGCACTATGAGAATGGAAACATGCGGTATTTTTAACATTGAAAAATAGAATTATCATCCCCAGTTACTCCTCCAGAGTGTCAAGGACTTCTGTGAAAAGATGACAGGCTTCATCTTTATCTTGAGAAGAAAGAAGATGTTGGCGTTGTCCCACCATTTCTTTTGTAATTACAATGCAATTTGACAAGTAGACATTAAAGTCCCTGTCAGAGGAACTGTATTTGTACATTGCGTTCGCATCCTGACACGAGGAATAATCAGTATTTACCTCCTACCTCCCAAGTAACGGTGTTGTGATTTTCTCTAAAGACATCAAGCCTTCTAAACCCAAAACACATCAGAGTTTAGTGATATGAAGATATGAAGACCAAATGTCACAGACCTTAGATTACAGCGGCTACTTGCTATTGGTTATGCAAAAATATGCATAAACCTGAACTTCAGCTAGACATGAGGCAAGAGAACAAACCACTTTAACAAATGTTTATCAAAAAACAGATTACAGCTACCACGAAAATTTGTCTGACTCTATAATTCCTTCATACAGTGAGACTCACACACACACACACACACACACACACACCACTGACCTATAACCCTGATTGTGCGGTGTCACTGATGTATTTAATCAGTCTGTGTTGTTTGAAATCTAATGTTTACTTCACTAGATTGCAAGCCCCTGAATGGCAGCAATCACTTATTGTTTTAATCTCTTCCACTGGTTCTCTTAGATATGCAACCATCCGCAGGGTTATAAAGAGATTGCAACAGGAGCTACACATGTTAGACAAATAAGCCACCATTGTAGTGAGATCCGGAAGCCTGTAACCTGGCTGGAGAGAGGAGAGAGGGGACAGAGGTGCGGTAAGGGATTAGATGGGCGGATTGAGGGAAGTCATGAAAGATTTCCAACGCTAGGCTAAGAGGCTTATACTTTATCCTGGAAACAATGGGAAGTGCGAAGAGAATTGGCTCAGTTAAGTGGCAGGAAGAAATGGGTGATTAAGATTAATCTTCCAGAGGCATGCAGGGTGGAGGGAATCACTGAAACCAATTAAGAGGTAGCAAATTTAGTTCGTTTTAGCTTATTGCAATTATTAAAATATCCAGACTTGTTTCTGACATCTTACTTTTGGTTTCTATTTGTGCTTTCTCTATGCTTTTTTTCCTCTTCTCTTGCTTAAATCACTTGAGGTCTTGTTTTGTCTTGTTTTAATTCCCTTTTTCCACTTTGACCATTTTATTTAAACGGGTCCCCTTGAAATTTTGCCATAAATTTTTAAGTTAGAGTCTAAATTTAAAGACTGTCTTAATCCTCAACAATTCAAAGATGATAAAATTGTCAAGTCTGATTACTGTCTTCCTGATTTACATGCTATTGTCCAAACGAAGGGTATTCTTTTTCTTAAGCCCAATATTACATATAATAATGATCAGTAGTAGTATATTTAATTATACTATGAATTATAACATATATAATTAAATATGTAAATTATGCTATACCATGAAAGTATTAGTTTTTATCATCAAGCACCAAAAATTGTTTGACTAGAGTTACTAAATGTTTATTATTTTATTTTCTTATCATTACTTCTTCTATCCAAAACTGGATCATTTTCCTTCTTCCCACAGTACTTCCTCTAGGTTTTTCTCAGGGGAAGTTAGATTAGTGGTAAATTCTCTTGGTTCTTGACAGTTCCTAAAAGTTAGATTTGCTGAATACACAATTATAGGTTGACAATTGTTTTCCATCAATGCTTTGAAGACATTATTTCACTGTTTCTGCCGTCCATTATTACTGCTAAGAAGTCTGCCTTCAGTGTCCCTGGCAATGTGCCTAGTTGTCCTTGTATGGGTAAATGCCTCAGACCAACTAATCTGTCACTTATGGGCAGATGTATAAGGAGCAGGAGCTATTTTTAACTTACGTAAGAGATGTGTGTCTGGGATAGAGCTATGGTGGTGAGCATGGAACCACCACAACAAAAAAGACAAAACTCTGGACTGCAAAGAAATGGTGGCAATTGCGTGTATGAAAAGGAGAGATAAAGACATTTTTAAATTGTGTATTTCATGATCTATGTTCAAAGAGTACCTGATACACATATAATACCAAAATACCTGGATGGCCTGCTCTATGATAATACAGGATTACTTTATTTTTCTCTATAAAGGAGGAAAGAAAAACCTGCTTTCTGAAAACCATGTGCCTATTTTAATTGGTTACTTACAGCCTCTGATTGATTCAGAAGAATAAAGCTTCCCTTTGCAAAGCATGATAAATAATAGACGCTCAATGCATGTGTGTTGAACTAAACTGATTTTAACAATTATATAAATAATGTTGCCAATACCACCCAGATTCCTTGATGAAAAACTGAGCATGTGTTAAGCCAAATGGTACTGTAATCCAAGCTTAACCATAAATAAGAAACAACAGGCTGTAGAATCCTCCAGTTTACAAAATACCAGCCATCCTTGATCATCCATACAAGCGTTGTGCATTTCTCAATCACCAGACAGGGAAGTGTATGCTGCCCACGGTTCATAATTACCGTTAACAGGCACGTTGTTTCCTCTAAGCAAGGAGGGATTTTTTTTTCATGAAATCTTTTCTTTGCTGTGGCTTTCTCAAATGAGCCCAGAACCCAATTCTACTAATGGCATTGAAAGAATTTTAAATAAAACAACAGTACCTTCCTCAGGAAACTGACAGATAAGTCAGCACATTTCTATTTAATTTTGGAATAGCAATTTCTGCTATAATTAGATACCCTGTTGTTGGAGATTTGCCCTTATGCCATATTAGGAGAGGGTGCTAAATACCTTTTCACGGTTAGATACATACCAGGGTACAGTAGAATGTGCAAACAATTCCTGTTGCAAACACAGAGCCCCAGAGATCAAACCCAGTCACTAGAAAAGGAGAAAAAATATTGAAAGAAGTTTCTCTGAGAAAAGTAGAAGAGCAAGGTTTAAGAGGAAAACATCACAATATTTTTGTCAGTGTTCTTTGTGGGCAAATGGAAATCAGATTAGAATTTTCTGTTATTAAATTCACCTCTGATGAAGATTATTTTATTACTTTGTTATACTTTAATGCAGTCTATAATTTTTAGGTAATGTTAAAAACCAAATCTTTCCTTCTAAAATTCTGTAGCCTCCAGTCTTTGCACCAACTGTTTGCTTTTTCTTAACAAAGTTAGCCTGAGTACTTTGAAACCACCTAAACATCAGCCATGGACAAATATTTCTCAATATAAGCACAGAGCATGATTAAATTGAATATTGAGGACTTCTAATATTATAGGTATTATTATGAAATTTATTTTCATCTTTTTTTAAATTTTTGTTTCTAGGATTCTATTCTCTCAAAAAGGTCAAGTGTAAGTTTTAAAAGAATTACTACAAGTACCTTTTACTCCCCCTTATTCAGATTATCTACTTCATGATATCACTGAGTATTTAGTATTAATACTAAACGTATTTAGTGGTTGTGTGTATGCAATCCCCAAAGTGCCATCATTTCGGTGATTAAAAAACAGAACAAACAAACAAATGACAATCGAACTGGGTGTTTGAAAACTTGTGGGCAAATTAACTAATTATTTGCGTTCTTTTGTTTTGTGTTTTTTTTTTTTTAGATTTTATTTAAATTCAAGTTAGTTAACATATAGTGTATTATTAGTTTCAGGGGTAGAATTTAGTGATTCATCAGTTGCATGTAACACCCAGTGCTATTTTCAGAGTTAGATTTTTGGAGCTCTCTTTTGTGATGGCTATAGTAATTAAAGCTCCCTCACTGCAGGAATGTCTCCCCAACAAGATGGATGTGTATTTCTCAAGGTGAGAATGTAAGCATACAAAAGATGGAAAGTACCCAACGGAGTATCAGTAACTCACCTTGATTGAGTGCCAACGCCGGAGCATACACCACCACTCCTGTGTAGAGAATCTGGTGGGGAAGCCAGAGTCAGGTGAACAGTGTGAAAAGTGACATGGAAGGGAAACCTGACTCAAAGATTCCTTATTGACCTTAGAGACCTATTTCCCTCATCATGGTCACTAAACATGTCATTGGCAACCACTCTAATCTTGAAATCATTGATTACTGTCATTAGTGGGCAAACGGGAAGAGCTTTGGACTTTGAAGATTGCTGTGAATTTTGAGATTTTATGGCCAAATATGGCATATTTCTGAAGGAAACAAAAATAGGCTTCAAGGTAAGGTTTCGATTCAACCTTTCTCTACCCACCCCCGCCCCCATGCATATGTCACGATGACTCAACCTCATTTTAGCACACTGCTGAAATAGAGATTTTAGAATGGAGACAGTACAGCACAGGGAAGACTAACAACACAGGGGCTCCACTTCATGGGTACATCTTTGAACTCCGAGGGTTGCGACTGCTATGCTGAAAGAAGCAGGTGCGGTCCCATTTTTATTTTAAATGGAATTTCACCATTTAGAGATTCATGTGAGGGTTTTAGAAGGCAAAAGTGTATGAGCAGGTCAGGGAGCACGGCTTTCCCCCTTTTCTCTCTCTTAAATCCTTCAGTCAGTGGGTGGGAGTTTTGATTAAGAAAGAGAAGAAGGTGACTTTCCAGCAGAAAGTACTTCGTGAGTTTTAGGACGCATACCGGCCGTGTGCCACAGGCAACCGTGGGGGACAGCATGAAGGCACACAGAGCCTAGGAAGCGGGAGAGGGGTACAAAAGGGGAGAGTGCGAGTAGTGTCTTAAAATGATTTTCAACAAAATGGGCATTTTTGGCTCAATGCAGTTAACTAGTGAAAAACTAATTCCTGGACCATTTCATATCCAAAGCAACTTGTACAAGTGAAATAAAAGTTTTAAGTAAGTTCTTAATGCTGTTTTTTTCCTTTGTGGTTTATAATATACATTTATTTGTTATTTATTATGTGGATGAATATACGGGGTCTGTACGATGTGGATAACTTTCCATGTAATCACAGATCTCAAAAGTGCTATCCTTGGCAGAAAGTAGTTTCTTCTTCGTGCTAGGTCTGTCCTTTGGTTGCATTCATTGCCCCTTGGAGTAAACAAACCCGTATCTTGTCACCCCACGCTTTTCACACTGCAGCAGCCCTTCCCCCTTACCGTCTGCACAATGTAGATGACAGTGGCTGCATAGCGTACTGGTTTATTGAATCGTAGTTGTAAGTACTGGAAAGAACAGAGAGAAAGACAAGCAAAGAGCCCGTGAGTTATTTACATAAACGCTGCTAAGAAGGTTCTTTTTTCTTGTATTCCTTATGTTTAGTGCTTCAGATTTATAATATGATTTTATGCTATATATACTTGAGAGAACCAGAAAAATATGGATTGTTTGAAGTCAAAGAAATATCAGAGCTCTATGAAAGTTCAATTCTTCCTTAAGCTTCTCATGATAGAGAAGATAAATGCTTTTTTATTTTTACGTTTTTATAGTTTGAATAAAAATCCAGATCCTCTGACTTTCTACCCAGGGTTCTTCCTACTGACTATACTGAAGCCACTGTCTCCTTTTATATCCCATTCCCCCAAATTTAGCTCAGACCTGTATTTCCTCTTTCCCAGGTGACTGCGGTAGCCCCCAGCTGATCTCCCTAATTCCAGCCCCTGCCCATCCATTCCATCAACCATACATTGGTTCTCCTAGGACAAGGCTCTAATCATGTTGCTCTTTTTCTTAAAATCTTCATTGACTCTCCATTATCAACAAACAAAGTAGACACCCCACACTTGATATTCTCTACTGTCTGATCTATACCCTTCCTACCCTAAGTCATACCACTAGCCCTCCCATTAGTTATGCTCCACATAAAAGCACGGCGTGTTTTTCAATCAACATGCTTTGTACTGCTCAGACTTATCTTTTGTTTTCTTTACCGTGTTCAACCTTTACTCCGAGAAAATAACCATCTTATTTGTAGACCCTCTTTCTTTAGATGATAGAGTCAGTGCACTGTGAGTCAGGAGATAGTCCAGTGGGTGTGTGACTAAGGGCACCAGCTATAAGGAAAATATTCTTAAAGAGGTAAGGAAGTCAGCGAGGAGACAAGTCTCAGATGTCATAGGATGGAAAATGATGCAAAACTTTTGTGATGAGGACGATTTAGGTTCAAATCATGTGCCTTTGGAAAGATTCCTTAACTGCACTGAACAATAGCTTTCTTTTCTAAAATTGGTGCTTATAAGGCTCAAGTGGCATAGTAAATGATAATGCCAAGGACAAGCCCAAGAATATAGTGGGATCTTACTGACTGTAGCAGTCACTGTGAGTGCAATGCCTGAGCTTATTGGCACTCACTATTCTGGTACATGCTGATGGCTTCTAAATGCACCTGTGATCATTTGCTTAAGGGCTTTATTTCAGCCCTTGCACAGGGCAGGCTAGAAATGCCTGGGGGTGTTATCATTGGCTGAAAGCCAGTGACAGAAGGGAGTCAGACAAAAAATATCCTGGCTTCTTTGCCGGTCAGGAAGGACAACCCTGAGACATGATCTGTATGTCTTCCAGAGTCCCCAGTGAGATTGAACCTCAATTGCTTACAGTAGTAACCTGCTCGAAAATACACCTTTTATTGGCTTCATTTCCTTCCATATTTTAATTGCCACTTGCCTACCAATGTTCAACGAAATTACTTCCCTCAAAATGACTTGCATTCAAATCCTTGTCTCAGGATTTGCTTCTGGGGGAATGTAACTTAAATCAAATATAATGCAAATGGTGACTTTAAAAATGTTCATGTAAAAAGGTGTGTCCTGCTGATGGGAACTTTTTTTTCCTGTGACACAAAAGAACTCAAAGTGGCCTGCTGGAGGATGAGACCGAGTGCGATACAGACAAGCAGTCTCATCTGAGTTCCCCTGGACCTACCAGCCACTAGCTAATGCAGTGGCTGATGGCAGTCCCCAGCGAGACCAGGAGAACCTTACTATTTCACTGTGCCCTACTGAGCCCAGACCAAATTGCTGACCCATAGAACTGTGAGCAAATAAAATTGTTGTTCTAAGAAATTTATTTTGGGGTGATATGTCACACAGCAATACATAACGAATCTAAAAATTGGTACCAGGAGTAGAGAAATGTTGTAACAAAGCCCCAAAATATGCAGTATTGGCTTTGGGAGTGGGTGGCACCTGGAGTATGGGAAAGCAAAGGGGAAATTGTTCCTGAAAAATGGAGAGACAGTGAGGAAACTGCTGTAGGAATCAGCACAAAGTCAAGGGTTTTAACATCTCAGTTTAGTTCCACTAAATTCAGCCAATTCAGTCCAACTGGAGAGGTGGTATTGAGAAAAAGAGGAGAAAAATAAAAAGAAGTGGATCAGAAGTAGGCCTTTCTGAATTCTAGCTTGAGCTTTGCCATATCTCACCGTGACCTAAGCCTTTGGTTACTCATCCATGAAACAAGAGAGACCATCCCAACTGCGCAATAATCCATCTGAAAGAATGTGTTTACCCAGGCTTTCAATTACCTCCTCCCTCGCTCAATGGTCCTCTTTGATGTGTGTTTATCTATCATTACAGTCAGAAGTAAAAACGGAAGTTCAACCCACAAGTCGCATGCTTCATGCCTGTTTTTGAAAAATTGCACAGGTGACACTTCCCATCATCGTATTTGATTATCTTCAAAACCCCAGACCTGATAGAGCCACATTCTTTGCCATCTTAGTAGATAATAAGTCCATTCCTCATGTTGGTTTGAACTCAAATAACATGGATCCATTCTTCACTCCTCTCTTCCTCTCACTCCCCACATCTACTTTATACAAGAATCCTGGTGCCCACGTCCCACTTTCAAAATCGAGTCCCTTGCATCATCTCTTCTGTTGCCACTGGCATCCCATCAGCTCTTGCCTGGGCTACAGCAAGAGCCTCCTAACCGGAGCCCTGCTACAGCAGCCAAAACCCCAGACTCACTGCCCACATCCAGCTAGAGCAACACGCAAGATGCAAATCCCATCGTGTCATTCCTCTGCCCAAACGCTGTCATGACCTCTCTCACGGAGAGCAGAAGTCAATCCTTACAACCACCTAAAAGGCTTCATAACATTCATTCAAACCCTCCCAGACCCTGAATACCCATCTTAAAGTAAAACATCTTGTAGCATCATTTACTATGCTGAAATAATACTCAACAATGCCATCTTATACAACATCTAATTTCTGAGAGCTTAAATGTAATTACTACAACACCACAAATGTAATTGAAAGGAGAATTAAAAGGAAAGAAACTTCACAGTATGTCATCTATAATGTTTAGAAACCGCGATAAAAGATGATATTAAAAAAGTAGAAGCCTGTGCATTATTATAATGAAAAAGTTTGTATCAAAGAGAAGTAAGTAATTCAGAAGCCACTTCATTTAAGAAGTCCAGGAAAAATGAGAAGGCAGGCAGACACCAGCCTATAAACCAGTGCTAAGGGTGAGTAAAAACGGACTAGGTTTATTAGCGTGTGCTAAGAGAAAGAAGGAAATAACTAATGACACACCATCCAAGTGGAGATAATGAAACTGCACGACACTGCAAATGACTGAGCCTAATCTTTAACGCGAGGGTGAGAACACGCCCTCATGATTTGACATGGGACAGGCTAGTGATAAAGTCATGCAGATGGCACCTCCTGGTCTTGAAATCCCCCTGTATATCAAAGCATTTAACTCTGTTGGCTATTGTGGTATGATACTCAACCTTAAACTCATTGGTTTAAAAATGAAGGATTTAATCAATTATACTGTAATTGAAAAAATAAAACTAAAAAATGAATGTCAAAAAAAATTTCATATTTTTCATAATTTTACAGATTGGCTGGGTTATTTCTCTATTTGTTTCCCCACCGCCCTCATGAGGTTGCGATCAGCTGGAAGTTCAGCTGGTGAGAAGGTCCACGTGGCCTCACTCACACACCTACTAGTTGTGCTGCGGTTGGCTAGGGTGCCTCTGTTCTCCTCTGTGTATCCGCTCATCCTTCAGAAGCTGGACCGGCCAACCCAGCTTCCTGACACGGCGGTACCAGGACAGCATTCCAGGAGGGCAGAAGCAGAAGCTATATACCTCATGAGGCCGAGGCTTTCTAAATTCACACTTCCCTTCTGCCACATCCTATTGGTCAAAGCAAATCACAAGGCCATCCCAGATTCAAGAGGTAGGGAAACAGGCTCCACCTCTTTTAGTCCTTAGTACTTTAAAAGACCTTGGAAAGAATATCTGTGGTTGGGTAACAGGGAATGGAGGATGAACAAAGAAACATAATAAATTCAAGCTTCTACAAAGAGCTCCAGTGGTAGAAACGTGGGGACACTAACCACAAGAACAACAACAATAATAAGTAATAATAATACAAAACCCTTATGTGGCATTTACCATTTGTCAGGTTCTGTTAAAAGTATTTGCATGTGACTCCTCTGTTACTCCTCACAGACGTCCTGTGAGACAGGTGCTTTGTTATCATGATTCCACATACATGGAAATCGGGTGCAGAGAAATTAAGCAGTTTTCCCAGTCACGCACTGGGGGGTGGCAGTGCTAGCATTTAAGACCAAATAGACAGAGTCAAGAGTCCGTGCTTTTAATCCTTGTGCTGTACTGCCAGTTCTTATAAAGCAAAAGGCAATCTCCAAGTTGCCCCATATACACTTTACACAATCTGAAGTCATTATTATTAGGGTACTAAAAATTAAAAAACACGTACAGGGCAACAAACTTTATAAATTAAATTCAATGAAACCCTTATATTTCCTATACCTGTATTAACTTAATAATTAAAAGGCAGTCTCAAATTTCCTCAGTTACATATTTGCAATTGTTTTAATGCAGTGACTGAATGGCTTTATGAAAACCAGCTACAACTAACTGTGTAGTGAGCAGCACATCTGGAATAGATTGCTCAGTCCTGTTTCAATAACTTCAAGACAATGTTTTTATTCCACTTTAATTTGGAGGAAATAGACTAATTTATAGTGTGTGTGTATAACTTCTTATTTTAAAAAGTTAACATTATTGGGCACCTGGGTGGCTCAGGCGGTTAAGCGTCTGCCTTCGGCTCAGGTCATGATCCCAGGGTCCTGGGATGGAGACCCGGGTCGGGCTCCCTGCGTAGCATGGAGTCTTCCTCTCCCTCTCCCTTTGCCCCTCCCCCCGGCTCATGCTCCCTCCTTCCCTCTCAAATAAATAAATAAAATCTTTCTTTAAAAAAGTTAACATTATTATGTAGCAAAGTACTACTAATTTCTATTTGCAGTAGGTTTGGAACATAAGGGCATTAAAAATCCCTAAGCAGATGGTGGTGCAGTTACTCTTTGCGTATATGTGCCTTACCTACTGCAAGGCGCCTGGCGTCCCTGCTCAGACACTGAACTCCAGTAATGACCCCACTCACTGCACAACCACATTACCCCATAAATATGCAAAGCCCCCTATGTCTGACACCACACCCACACCCCATCGAGTGGGGCCCCCACCTCTTTGTTCTCATCTCTCACCTTTCTCCCCTTGGCTCACCCTTCTCCAAGCACAGTGATTTCTTTGCTGTCCTTCACACATGCTAATCACACTTCCCTTTGCATCTGTGGTTCCTTTAGTTTGGGATGTTCTTCCCTCCTATGGTGCGATTGCTTGCTTTCTCCAGGTCCCCAATTAAATGCCCAATTATCCCTGAAGTCTCACTTAACCACCCCATATGAATTGTTGGCATTCTCCACCCGAAGCAGAATTCCTACATTCTCCCTTATCCTATTTCCTTACTCTCTATTGCATTTAGTAGGGCAGGATAGCTTTGTGATTCAGCATGCCGTCTCTAAAGTTAGGGACCAGGTTTGAAAAACTGCCACTTGCTAGCTGTGTGACATTGGGCAAGTTACTTAACTCTATGTGCTTCCTGTTTCTAGTCTCTTGAATGGGGACGATAATAATAAAACCTATTGGAAAAGGTTATTTGAAGACCAAATGATTTAATCATGTAAAGTAGCTAGAGTGGTGCTCAGCACACAGTCAGATAGCAAACACTTTTCTGTTATGATTGTCTTCCATGGTGTGTTTATTGATCACCTTCTCTACCCCATGAGAGCAGGCATCTGGTTTAATGCTTTATCTCCCTCCAGGGCCTAGAGTGGGCCCGAAACATAGTAGACGCTTAATGAGTATGGAATGGATTATGGGATTAGTTGTAAAAGTGTTTTGCCACATGCGGGTAATTTATTTTTTTAATAATTTAAAAAGCTCTTTCACACTTAACTAAACCTTCATGAAAGAAGGAAGGTATTATGTTCTGCATGGAAACCAGAGCCAATAAACACTTAGTAACTTGCACAAAGTCATCCTATTCTTAAGAAATGGACTTTGAAATCGAACTCCCATTTTCTGACTCCTCCCTTTCTCCCTCTGTCTTCCTCTCTCTAATAGTTCTCGAGGCAATTCTTTTTAAAATGCTAGCAATGAAAAAAAAAAATGCTAGCCATGACTTTGGGAGTCAAACCTTAACAGCTGAATGGAAAAACTAAGGATATATTTATGTTTTCAGAAGTACACTAATGAGCAGCGGGGTATGTGCAATTATATTTTAGGACTAATCATAAATTGAGTCATTTCCCCTTGAATTACATCCCAGATAGTAGCTGTTGCATTACCCAATTCTGATCACCTACTTTTGGTGGGGAGAAGAGTTTGAGGTTGGCTATTTGATTATGATTTTCTGCAGAATCACAAGTTTTAAGACCTTTTGGAAAGTATTCATTTACCCAAGTGGCCTTTGAAGTCCAGAGCAATTCTTTATAATCATTTAGTTTACAGAATTAAAAAAAAAGAGAGAGAGATCTGTTTAAGGGTCCTCTGCTGTGACTTGGTAGGGATGGTGTTGGGTAAGGAAAATAAACACCTTTCTCATAGAAACTGATTTATGATCACGCTTAAATATTGGACATGCAAACTCAATTTTTAACATGCTATGTTTCTTGAGAATTATTACAAATCAAAGCACCACTGCCCCCATTTTGTTCTCATCAACATAATCCCCATATTTGTATCATTTAGCAGTTCCTCCCCCCCATTAAAATGTTTTCTAACTTTCTAAAAACATTACCATTCCTCCACTGATGGCAATAACCTATATTAAAGTACTCAGCTCTATTATGTGATGGAAAGGGATGAAGACAAAATGGGTTCTCAGTAGGCTTTATCTACTCTACATAATCTTGACTGAGCCATTTATCTCAATCTCAGTTTTCTTATCTGGAAAATGACAATATTTACAGTGTATGCTCTGCATGCTTTTCAGAAGGCTGATATGAATAATGCAAATAATAACTTCAGCTCTCTTTCATTGAGACTCTCCTACAAGTCAGACAATGCATTAAGTGTTAACAGATAGGTTCTCATTTAATCGTTGAGACAGCCTTGTGGGTTTGGGTCTGTATTTTCACTCTACAGTTGGAAAAACAGTTCTGTGTGTCCAAAGATAAGCTTTTCCCAATAACCACAAAATGTGTTTTTACCGTGATGCATAATCGTCCTGAAAATACATGTGCTTTTCAACTACCATGTGTTATTAAGATGATGTATTTTATTAGGGGGGGGGGGAATGTCCGAGTGGAGAGGAAATGGCGACTCTTCCCAAAGTGAAGAAGAGAAGAGCTGTCTTACCTCGTACGTGCTGGTGATGCCGGATCTGTAGAACACAGGGAGAAAGAGCTCTGACGTGAGGATGACGACAAATGCATATGCAATGAAGAAGAGAGCAAAGGACGCCCCGAAGCGGTACACCTCGGAGGGGGCCCCCAGGATAGTGACAGCTGACATGAAGCTGGCTGTCAGAGACAACGCTACAGGGCCAAAGCTCATTTGCCTTCCTCCGACCAGGAACTCCCTTGAAGTTGCCTTTTTCCTCTCCTTTATAGCAAAGAACACCCCAATTCCAGAGGAAATGACAAAGAGGGCTGCAAATACAACATAATCCCAAACTGCGAAGCTCTTGGCCTCCATGCTGGGAAGTTTGGCGCCAGAGAGTTCCTTTCAACTGGGTCTCAGGGAGAAGTTGTTCCCAAAAGCAAAGCTCAGGGCAGTAGATGTTTTGCCAAGAGAGGAGACTGTGATTTTGTGAGGAGACTGATGACCACAGGCACTTGAGTGGATCTTCAGACACCACGTTGTACTCGGGGAATACCTCGGAAGTTGACTACAAAGAAGAATCTGGTAGTGGTGTTGGTCCCAACAGATGAGAACTTGAAATCTGACCGGGCTGGGAGCTGTCTGTTCCCCTACTAAAGCATGTGCCACAGAGGAGTTCAGATGTGTTCTGAAATTAATAACCTTGGGGGTGGAATGGACTTGCCAGATAACATGCTCTTTTATCTTCTAGATTTTTTTTTTATTTAAGGTTAAACATTACTGGGGAAGAGATGGAAGTGATACAAGTTGACCATCTCAGCATTTTTAATTAGTGAAATGGAATCTGCAATACACAACACCACCCTCAGGGGTGTCTTTTCCCTGAGTAAGGGAGGGTGTGGGAGGGGGACCTGTAATTTTCCGAGGCTGTGGTTGTGGAAGGAAAGGAGCAAAGGACTGGCAATCAGGAGACCTTTGCTCAAGTTAGCTCAGTTGTAAGCAAGCTGTGTAATTGTTGGCAAATCATTTCACATTTCTGAGCTTCAACTGGAACATGGGGGAAATAAGACCTTAACAGGTTATTAGAGTCTTTGAGTGTCTCAAACTCTCTACCCTCTTTTCCCTGATCTGTAAAATGAAAGCTAAAATAGCTGACTCATTGGCTATTACTGGTGTTTAGAGTGGAACATTCCTAAACATAATAGTTGATTCTCTCTTAACTCAGAAAATTAATTACCAATAATGAATAAACCATTTGTAGTCTTCCATTTTATCTCCCTGTCTCTCCTTCATTTCGATATTTATAACACTTGCACCCGGAGGCTAGTCAGAGTTAGTACTAGGACAAGACAAAAGGAAGGTGAAAATCCAGTTATAGATTCCTGTTTCTGCTCTTGTTGGAGTGTCAATTGTCCTGAAGTATCCCCACTAAGCCTTTGGGGGACAATTTCTCTATTGTTCTCTACTGTTCATACTTCTTTTCTTTCTCAATGGTCTTCCCTGAGACCTAGTTCTAGAAAGCCTGGTTATTCCACAAGATCTAGTTCCTGTCTCCTCTGCTCTATGGAGCTTTCCCTGACTCACACCTGCTCTCTCCACCCCAGCTCCTGTGGGAAGCAGCCTCCCTTGATTCTCACTTTGAACTCTGAGAGTATCCTCAGCTAGTTTAAAGAACCTATATATGTGATTGTATGAGTCAGTCAGATGTTGTAGATGACCGGCTTCCGGGGGACAGAGGCACAAGGCCTGGTCCATAGTGATCAAGAAATAGTAGTCACTGCAGAAAATAAGGAAATTGGGTTCCTGGGTGGCTCAGGAGGTTAAGTGTCTGCCTTCAGCTCAGGTCATGATCTCAGGGTCCTGGAATCGAGCCCCGCATCAGGCTCCCTGCTGAGTTTCTCCCTTTCCCTTTGCCTCCCCCCCACACATGTGTTTTCTCTCTCTCTCAAATAAATAAATAAAAAATCTTTAAAAAGAGGAAAATAAGGAAATGATCAACAAAGCAAAAGAAGAAAATATAAATTATTCAGTATGCCCGAAACCAGAAACATTTTCTGTCAAACAGAGGAAATTCTAATTTTGTTTTTGACTTCTGGATAACTGAACACATCTTTGATTATTTGTTTCATCTGGATACTGTCTTCACTCCTTACTTTGCCCCACAGATTTGAATTAGGTCACAGGAAGCCCTGATAGCCAAAATATACTTTCAGTTAAGAATAAATATGGAAGCCCTCTGCCAGGAGCTATCTGTGTCCTGTTGTTAAAATTCTTCCTCTAAATTTGCAGACTTGATATGGTCAGTGTTAATGAGAAACTAGGCCTTGAATACTTTTGTTTAACCTATGCTTTTAATGATTTTTATCATGCAGTATTCTAATTATATAACAGGGTTTTGTTTCTAATGGTCTCAGCAGAAAATCAGAACTCTGGCTTTCAGAGACTTGGCTACCTTATACTTTAATATTAACACCAACTAAGCGTTAATATTCACTCTACAAGTCATGTGAACAACTTGTTCCAGTCAGATGAATATTTGTTCAAAACATTATCATTAAATCTATGAGGTCCCAGGGTTAAATAACAGAAGCTTGCAGCTGACGAGTCCATGAGTACTGCTGGTTTTAATGGACCATTGTCAAGAAACAGTATTGTCTGCATAACTTCCATTAGTCTTGGATTTCGAAACTGTGGGAAGGCAGCGTGGTTAATGGTTTGGTATGTGAAGGGAACTTCATGCCTCTCATAATAAAATATGCTTTGCTTTCAACATTTTGCTGACTATACGGTGCAGTGTCAGTTTATTAACTTAATTCTCAGCTATTTCCTATTTTAAGAAACCCTTCTTCTCCCTTCGGTAGCATTCAACGTCTTTAAACTTTCTTCCTCCTTCCCAGTGAAATTCACTCTCTGCAAGGTTCATGATGATTACAAGGCACAGAATCAACTTATTAATAATTTTTCAAGGAAAAAAACAGAACCAACACATTCAATGGCTGTATCAATTATTTTTTGAAAGGTTTATTTATTTATTTATTTATTTATTTATTTAAGAGAGAGTGAGTGAGAGAGAGAGAGCAAGGGAAGGGGCAGAGGGAGAGAGAGCAAGCAGGGTGCCTGATGTGGGGCTTGATCTCAGGACCCTGAGATCATGACCTGAGTTGAACACAGATGCTTAACCAATTTAGCCACCTCTCAGGTGCCCCAATGGCTATATCATTTAGATGGTACATCCTTATATCAAAAATATTAACATGGAAGGGAGGGGAAAACACTTCTTGATCTAAAGAAACCCCAGTATCTCCTGCACCCTTTTGTAGGCCCCAAATGCAAACATTTGTATCTTATTCCTTAGGCTCAGGTGGGAACCTTTGTTAGAAGGTAAGATGTTATTACCTTTTCCACCCAACATACACATATTCTCCCCTAATGAGGCTCCATTATCCAATTACCCACTGCCTAATAGGTTAGATTTGTTATTGTTATCAGTAATAATCTCCTTAATAAAAATAACAATGCTGTTATGAACATTGGGGTGCATATATACTTTGCTTGTAGCAAGTTCTTTTTTTTCAAATTTTTAAAATTTAAATATAATTAATTAACATATAATGTATTATTAGTTTCAGAGGTAGAGGTCAGTGA
The DNA here is from genome assembly GCF_017311325.1 of Ursus maritimus. NCBI lineage: Eukaryota > Metazoa > Chordata > Mammalia > Carnivora > Ursidae > Ursus > Ursus maritimus. Next base: position 13,626,236 of record NW_024424786.1, read on the forward strand.
TTCTTCAGTCTTATATAATATCCATTGCTTATTACATCAAGTGCCCTCCTTAATATCCATCACCGAGTTACCCCATCCCTCCACTCCTCTCCCTTCCAGCAACCCTCAGTTTATTTCCTATGATTAACAGTCTCATATGATTTGTCTCCCTCTCTGATTTTGTCTTGTTCTATTTTTTTCTCTTCCTTATTATCCTCTGTTTTGTTTCTTAAAATCCAAATATGAGTGAGATTATATAATTCTCTGTCTTTCTCTGATTAACTTATTTTGCTTAGCATAATACCCTCTAGTTCCATCCACGTGGTTGAAAATAACCAGATTTCATATACACACACACACACACATATATATATCCCCCACATCTTCTTTATCCATTCATCTGTCGATGGACGTCTGGGCTCCCTCCATAGTTTGGCTTTTGTGGACATTGCCTCTATCTGTAAACATTGGGGTGTGGATATCCCTTCAGATCACTACATTTGTATCTTTGGAGTAAATACCCTGTAGTGCAATTGCTGGGTCATAAGGTAGCTCTATTTTCAACTTTTTGAGGAATCTCCATACTGTTTTCCAGAATGGCTGCACCAGCTTGCATTCCCACAAACAGTGTAAGAGGATTCCCCTTTCTCTACATCCTCGCCAACATCTGTCATTTCCTGACTTGTTGATTTTAGCCATTCTGAGTGGTGTGAGGTAGTATCCCATTGTGGTTTTGATTTGTATTTCCCTGATGCCAAGTGACGTTGAACATTTTTTTCATGTGTCTGTTTGCCATTTGTATGTCTTCTTTGGAAAAATGTCTGTTCATGTCTTCTGCTCATTTCTGGATTGGATTATTTGTTCTTTGGGTGTTGAGTTTGATAAGTTCTTTATTGATTTTGGATACTAACCTTTTATCTGATGTGGGGCTTGCAAATTTTTTTTTATCTGATATGTCATTTGCAAATATCTTCTCGCAGTCTGTTGGTCATCTTTTGGTTTTGTTGACTGTTTCCTTTGCTGTGCAAAAGTTTTTTTTTCCCAATTAAAAAAATGTTTTATTTTTTATTTTTTTATAATAATACTTTTTATTATATTATGTTAGTCACCATACAGTACATCCCTGGTTTTTGATGTAAGGTTCCATGATTCATTGGTTGCATATAACACCCAGTGCACAATGCAATACGTGCCCTCCTTACTACCCATCACCAGCCTATCCCATTCCCCCACTCCCCTCCCCTCTGAAGCCCTCAGTTTGTTTCTCAGAGTCCATAGTCTCTCATGCTTCATTCCCCTTCTGATTACCCCCCCTTTCTTTATCCGTTTCTTCTCCTACCAATCTCCCTAGTTCTTATGTTCCATAGATGAGAGAAACCATATGATATTTGTCTTTCTCTGCTTGACTTATTTCACTTAGTGTTATCTCCTCCAGTGCCGTCCATGTTGCAGCAAATGTTGAGAAATCGTTCTTTTTGATAGCTGAGTAATATTCCATTGTATATATGGACTACATCTTCTTAATCCAGTCATCTGTTGAAGGGCATCTCGGCTCCTTCCACAATTTAGCTATTGTGGACAATGCTGTTATGAACATTGGGGTGCATATGGCCCTTCTCTTCACTACGTCTGTATCTTTGGGGTAAATGCCTAGTAGTGCAATGGCTGGGTCATAGGGTAGCTCAATTTTTAACTTTTTAAGGGACCTCCACACTGTTTTCCAGAGTGGCTGTACCAACTTGCATTCCCACCAACAATGCAGGAGGGATCCCCTTTCTCCACATCCTCTCCAGCAATTGTTGTTTCTTGCCTTGTCAATTTGTGCCATTCTAACTGGCGTAAGGTGGTATCTTGGTGTGGTTTTGATTTGAATTTCCCTGATGGCTAATGATTTTGAACATTTTTTCATGTGTCTGTTAGCCATTTGTATGTCTTCATTGGAAAAGTGTCTGTTCATATCTTCTGCCCATTTTATGATTTGTTTATTTGTTTCTCATGTATTGAGTTTGAGAAGTTCTTTGTAGATCTTGGATACCAGTCTTTTATCTGTAGTATAATTTGCAAATATATTCTCCCATTCCATGGGCTGCCTCTTAGTTTTTTTGACAGTTTCCTTGGCTGTGCAGAAGCTTTTTATCTTGATGAAGTCCCACAAGTTCATTTTATCTTTTGTTTCTCTTGCCTTTGGAGATGTGTCATGAAAAAGGTTGCTGTGGCCGATGTCGTAGAGGTTGCTGCCTATGCTCTCCTCTAGGATTTTGATACAAAAGCTTTTTATCTTGATGAAGTCCCAATAGTTCATTTTTGCCTTTGTTTCCCTTGTCTTTGGAGACATGTCTAGCAAGACGTTGCTGTGTTTGAGGTCGAAGAGGTTGCTTCCCGTGTTCTCCTCAAGGATTTTAATGGATTCCTGTCTCACATTTAGGTCTTTCAACCATTTTGGGTCTATTTTTGGGTATGGTGTAAGGAAATGGTCCAGTTTCATTCTTCTGCATGTGGCTGTCCAATTTTCCCAACACCATTTGTTGAAGAGACTGTCTTTTCTCCATTGGATATTCTCTTGTGCTTTGTAGAAGATTAGTTGACCATAATGTTGAGGGTCCATTTCTGGGTTCTTTATTCTGTTCCATTGATCTATTGTCTGTTTTTGTGCCAGTACCATACTGTCTTGATGATTACAGTTTTATAATAGAGCTTGAAGTCCAGAATTGTTATGCCTCCAGCTTTGGTTTTCTTTTTCAAGATTCCTTTGGCTATTCGGGGTCTTTTCTGGTTCCCTACAAATTTTAGGATTATTTGTTCCAGCTCTGTGAAATAAGTTGATGGTATTTTGGTAGGGATTGCACTGAATGTGTAGATTGCTCTAGGTAGCATAGACATTTTAACAACATTTGTTCTTCCAATCCATGAGCATGGAACATTTTTCCATTTCTTTGTGTCTTCCTCAATTTCTTTTTTGAGTATTCTATAGTTTTTTGAGTAAAGATCCTTTGCCTTTTTGGTTAGGCTTATTCCAAGGTATCTTATGGCTTTTGGTGCAATTGCAAATGGGATTGACTCCTTAATTTCTCTTTCCTCTGTCTCATTGTTAGTGTATAGAAAGGCAACTGATTTCTGTGCATTGATTTTATGTCCTGCCACTTTGCTGAATTCCTGTATGAGTTCTAGCAATTTGGGGGTGGAGTCTTTTAGGTTTTCCACAGAGTATCATGTCATCTGTGAAGAGTGAGAGTTTGACTTCTTCTTTGCTGATTTATTTCTTTTTGTTGTCTGATTTCTGAGGCTAGGACTTCTAGTATGATACTGAACAACAGTGGTGATAGTAGGCATCCCTGTGGTGTTCCTGGACTTAGGCGAAAAGCCCTCAGTTTTTCCCCATTGAGAATGATATTCACTGTGGGCTTTGCATATATGGCTTTTACGATCTTGAGTTTATGTTACCTCTATCCCCACACTGTGAAGAGTTTTAATCAAGAAAAGATACTGTACTTCATCAAATGTTTTTCTGCATATATTGAGAGGATCATATGGTTCTTGTCCTTTCTTTTATTTATGTACTGTATCATATCGATTGATTTGTGGATGTTGAACCACACTTGCAGCCCAGGAATAAATCCAACTTGGTTGTGGTGAATAATCCTTTTAATGTACTGTTGGATCCTATTGGTTAGTATTTTGGTGAGAGTTTTTGCATCCATGTTCATCAGTAATATTGGTCTATTATTCTCCTTTTTGGTGGGGTCTTTGTCTGGTTTTGTGATTGAGGTAATGCTGACCTCATAGAAAGAATTTGGAAGTTTTCCTTTGATTTCTGTTTTTTGAACACCTGCAGAGGAATATGTATTAATTCTTTAAAACTCCCCTGGGAAGCCATCTGGCCCTGGACTCTTGTTGGCTGGGAGATTTTTGGTTACTGGTTCAATTTACTTGCTGGTTATGGGTCTGTTCAAGTTTTCTATTTCTTCCTGTTTCAGTTTTGATAGTTTATACATCTCTAGGAATGCATTCATTTCTTCCTGACTGCCTAATTTGCTGGCATATGGTTGCTCCCAATGTGTTCTTATAATTGTTTGTATTTCTTATGTGTTGGTTGTGATCTCTCCTCTTTCATTCATGATTTTATTTATTTGGGTCCTTTCTCTTTTCTTTGTGATAGGTCTGCCCAGTGGTTTATCGATCTTATCAATTCTTTCAAAGAACCACCTCCTAGTTTCAGTGAAATAGAAACCAAAAGAACAGTATAATAGATCAACGAATCTTGAAGCAAGTTCTAATGCGAGAAAGGAAGAAAGTTTGAGATCATTGAATGCTACCAAAGGGAGGAAAGGCTAAAGAACTGGCAATATTAGACATCTGGGGGAATACTGTTGGAGACTTAGCATAGGAATGAAGACAAGAAAACAATACAAGAATCTGTGTGGTGGGAGAAACATTTCTCAAAACTGGTGAGAATTTCTCAAAACCAGTGTAAGAAGAACCAAAAGGGTCCTAACAATGAGAATAATTAATATTAAATGTTGAAATTTTTTCCAGCTTTATTGAGATATAAGTGACATATAACATTGTGTAAGTTTAAGATGTGCAATGTGATGATTTAATACACTTATATAATGTAAAATGATTACCCCAACAGGGTTAGTTGAGTGCATCATTTCCCATAATTACCTTCTCTGAGTGGGGGTGAGAACATTCAAGATCAACTCTCTTAGCATCTTTGTTAATTGTAGTCACCATGTTGTACATTAGGTCCCCAGATAAATGTTAAATTTTTGTCATGTGTGTTATATTGGTGTATATTCATCAGTACACTAAAGGAAAAAAAGGTTGTGATCACCTTTGGGTTCAAAATGCAGAAGGAGGAAGGAAAACTGTTGAAGGAAGTATGATACATAGGGGAGATTGAGAACCCAGAAGAAGCAAAAATTGGAGAAAGACCTCCTGACAATATGATCTTTGAGAGTGAGGTGGGGAAGACCATTTAGTATCCTATTCTAATCAAAGTCAAGAGATCAAGTTTGCTTGTATTTATTTTCTTTCTTCTTTCTCTTCTTTCTCTTCTTTCTTTCTTTCTTTCTTTCTTTCTTTCTTTCTTTCTCTCTCTTTCTTACTCCTCCCTTATATAAAGAGAAGGGTGGCGCATTTGGGATACTGAGGAGTTGACACTTAAATTTCATTTACATACGCTCATTAGAAAAAAAGACTGTTCCCGAGCCCTGGTGTAATACAGTGGAAAGCATCCTTTATCTGCAGCAAGAGACCAAGTTTCTTTCTCTACCCTGACACTAAGCTGTTTTGTGATTTTGTTACTATTTTCTCTGATTCTTAGTTACCACATTTGTAAAAATGATGGTATATCCTATCTAATATCTAGAATTAGATACTTAGATTAATGTAAGTAACTAAATCACTTTTCAAGTCTACCCAACTGCTACCTTCTTTGATCAACCTATTTAAATTGCAAACAACCACTTTCAAATCTTCCTTCTCCACTTTATTTTTTCTTCAAAAATGTACCCTCTACTAATACACTATATAATATATTTTTAAAGATTTTATTTATTTATATATTTGAGACAGAGAGGTAGCACAAATGAGGGGAGGAGCAGAGGCAGAGGGACAAACAAGCTCTGCACTGAGGGCAGAGCCCAATGCAGAGCTCGATTCTTTGACACTGAGATCATGACTGGAGCTGAAATCAAGAGTCAGATTCTTACCCCACTGAGCCACCCAGGTATCCCACTATATAATATTTTAAATGTTAGCATCCCTCCACTAAAATGAAAGCTTTCTAAAGGGATTTGTCTACTTTGTTCTCCAAGTTACTCTCAGTATCTAGAAGTTTCTGTGCCATAACTGACATGTCATAAGTTAAACTGAATTATGTAAATTCTAGAGGTCCATTCCAACTCTATAATCTACGTTTAATTCCTATTTTACTGAGGAAAAAAAGGAAAAACTAAGAGAAAACTTTTCAAGATTTGTTTTAAAGCTGAAGTATTAATCTACTGCCAAACACATTTTCCATGTAAAACTAAAATTTATATTCCACCCTATTAAGTTCCCAAACTCATTGGAGCTAAATATAACTGTGGTTAAAACTTTATTCACTCATTCTATATACAATTAACAAATGTGAAAAGATGGTGACTCAAACCTTTAAGAGGCAAATTTCAAAGTCCAGAAGATAATGTTATTTAAAACAGGCTAATGGCATCACACATCTACAGTAAACAAGTTGAACATTTGAAAGGAATATCCGGTTAGAAGGGCAACTGAGCATGAGGATCAAGGTCCTTCAGTAACTGCCCTTAAGTACCAAGCAACCCCTCGGTTATAGAACAGCAAAAGAAAAAAACACCAGTATGATCAACTATGGGCTTGATTTGCTGAATAAGCATAAAGGAAAAACATTTCTTATTTAGTTCGGGCTTCTAGGTGTTGAAATAGAATATTTGCATAAGTATGGAAAAGGGACAGAATCTGCTATGTGTCTGATACTTTCATGTATTATTTTGGTCCTTATATGACTATAGAAATCTAACATTTTTTTTGAATTAAAAAAATTAAAATCTGTAAAAATTAGTGTCAATAGTCCCACTTTACAGATGGAAAAAAAAGAGTACATGCAAGTGCTTTGTTCAAGGTCAAGAGCAAGTTCATACAGCTTCTGAGAAATGGTTTCAGACTCAAGTATAATCTGGATAACTCCAAAATCTATGCTGTTTGTACTGAGTATTTCTTACATAGACATTTTTTTTTGTTTCAAATTTTTATTTAAATTCTAATTAGTTAACATATAGTGTAACATTGTTTTCGGGAGTAGAATTTCATGACTTAACACTTACATACAACCCCCAGTGCTCATCACAAGTGCCCTCCCTGAGACCCATCCCCAGCCACCTCCCCCCGATCGACTCTGTTTGTTCTCTATATTTAAGAGTCTCTTATGGTTTGCCTCCCCCCCTCTCTTTTTTTCTTCCTTCCCCTATGTTCATCTGTTTTGTTCCTTAAATTCCACATATGAGTGAAATCATATGGTATTTGTCTTTGACTGACTTACTTTGCTTCTCATAATACACTCTACCTATTGTGGAGATTGCTGATTGTGCCCTTCAACAGATGAATGCATAAAGAAGATGTGGTCCATGTATACAATGGTATATTACTCAGCCATCAGAAAGGATGAATACCCACCATTTGCCTCGACATGGATGGAACTGGAGGGGATTATGTTAAGTGAAGTAAGTCAAGCAGAGAAAGACAATTATCATATGGTTTCACTCATATGTGGAACATAAGCAATAGCACGGAGGACCATAGGGGAAGGGAGGGAAATCTGGAGAGGGAGAAATCAGAGAGGGGGATGAACCATGAGAGACTATGGACCACAGGAAACAAACTGAGCGTTTCAGAGGGGAGGGGTGGTGGGAGGAGGTAAGAGGGTGATGGCTATTAAGGAGGGCATGTGTTGTGATGAGCACTGGGTGTTATACGTAATTAATGAATCAATGAACACTACATCAAACATGTACTATACAGTGACTGAACATAATAAAAAAATTAAAAAATTAAAAAAAATAATACCCTTGAGCTCTACCCACGTTGTTGCAAATGCAAGATTTCATTCTTTTTTTATGGCTGAGTAACATTCCGTTGTATATATATTACAAAGACATTTTCAGCTTACTCACTTTCCAGCTTTAATAGAGAGACTATTTAAAAGTATTGAAGGGGTGCCTGAATGGCTCAGTTGGTTAAGCATCCGAGTCTTGATTTTGGCTCAGGTCATGATCTCAGGGTCTTGAGCTCACATGCCACATTAGGCTCCATGCCCATGCTTAAGATTCTCTCTCTGTCTCCCTCTGCCCACCCCCATTCACACGTATGCATGCATGCATGTGCTCTCTCTCTCTCTCAAAAAAATAAAAAGTACTGAAAAGAAAATCTAGGTTTTTTTTATCCTGTCAATCTGAGCAGTGACAATCAACACATCTCCAATGAAATAGAGCAGTGATAACCAAGGCCCCTTGTGTCCTGTAATACCACCCAAGTACCTTATCAACCACCCAATAAATAAAATGTCAAGTAAATTCAAGCCAATTGTAATATTAAGTGATTTTTATTTTTTCAGACTCTTTGGAAATACATTTGAATAATACAATATAGCTGGCAAGTTCTGATGTAATTTTATCAGTTACTATGGAAACTCCTCTGTTTCTAATTTCCTATCCATTCCAGGGTTCTTCATGCCACCACTGCCACCACTAGACACCACTATGAATGAATGGCTTTTGCGTATTTCTTGAACATTTGTCATCACTGGGAATATACAAACAAATGTATCCTAGCCTCAAAGGCAACATCAAGAGAAAACTGCCAAAATGTGCAATGGTAACTACAACATAGAGTTTTTCCAACAGTAACACGTTTGAAGCCATGATGTGGGTGGATGATTGTGTTCTCATGTGCTTAGTGACGAATCAAAGACATCATTGTCTTCCTTTACAAGAGATTAAGATGGTCATATGGAGGTCCATCCACACCAGTCAGAGGGCACTCACTCTTAAGGGCTGAGTCTCTTCATAATATTTGTGTGTGTCTTTTAGAATTCTAGTCTAAGAAATAATTCTTAGAAATTCTATTCTAATTCTACACTTTCTTTTTTTAAAAATTTATTTATTTATTTATTATTTTTTTACAATAATATTTTTTATTATACTATGTTAGTCACCATACAGTACATCCCTGGTTTTTGATGTTAAGTTCCATGATTCATTAGTTGCGTGTAACACCCAGTGCACCATGCAATACGTGCCCTCCTTACTACCTATCACCAGCCTATCCCATTCCCCTACCCCCCTCCC
>NW_024424786.1:13635231-13640139 GCF_017311325.1 Ursus maritimus
AGAGAGACAGCCAGCGAGAGAGGGAACACGGCAGGGGAGTGGGAGAGGCAGAAGCAGGCTCCCCGTGGAGGAGCCCGATGTGGGACTCGATCCTGGAACACCGGGATCACACCCTGAGCCGAAGGGAGATGCTTAACGACTGCGCTACCCAGGTGCCCCTGGACTACATCTTCTTAATCCAGTCATCTGTCGAAGGGCATCTTGGCTCCTTCCACAATTTAGCTATTGTGGACAATGCTGTTATGAACATTGGGGTGCATATGGCCCTTCTCTTCACTACGTCTGTATCTTTGGGGTCAATACCTAGTAGTGCAATTGCTGGATCATAGGGTAGCTCAATTTTTAACTTTTTAAGAGACCTCCACACTGTTTTCCAGAGTGGCTGTACCAACTTGCATTCCCACCAACAATGTAGGAGGGATCCCCTTTCTCCACATCCTCTCCAACATTTATTGTTTCTTGCCTTGTCAATTTTTGCCATTCTAACTGGCGTGAGGTGGTAAAATTCTACACTTTCTAATGCTATCCTAAGACTAGATTTCCTCACCAGGTTATGTTTCCAGGCCTTGGATTGTATTTTATTTTGGTTCATGATACACAAAAAAATTCCCATAGAAAGAATACCCATCAGGATTTAGGTTTTTCAGGCACCTGTTTCAATATTGTTTACATTAATGAGAAATGCTTCATGTTACATTGAAAACAGAAATGTGAATTCAAATCTCATCACAGTCAACTACCAACTTTTTTGACCTTTATCAAGGTCAAAAAGTGCTTTCTGTTTTCTTCATCATGAAACTCAGGATAGTGGCTAAGTTATACATGAAGCATGATAGGCAGTAGGAAGGGGAAGTTAGAATAAATAGGTGCAATTTGCTAGTGTAGCTTTCTGCAGGCATTCTACAGGCATACCCATATAAGTCCCATATACAGATTTTTAGTGGGACCTCCTTTGCTGGGAGCCTTGAATTTTTTTTTTTTAATTTCATTTGTATCTCCTTTTTATTGAAGCTTGCTCTTGGTAGCTCTGCTTATGGTTTTCAGATAATTTAATGAACTTAAATATGACAGCCAATTAATAGATACATACGTATGTGTCAGTAAGTGGCGGGTTTTATTATTAATAATGAAGACCAGAGGATTTGAGCCACAGAAGTAGGCTCACATTTTTGCTCAGCCATTTATAATTTTATCACCTTAAATAAGTTATTAAATTTCTTTGGCACTCAATATCTTGTCTTTGAAATAGAAGTGAAAGCCTTTTCACCAGACTGCTGTGAATGTTAGAGACACGTGTCATACACAGAGTTTGCACATCATAGGAACTTCAAAACTGATGTCTGTCACATCTCTATGAGTGATAGCTGTCATGTTTCAACATTTGCCCCAGACAGTTCCAACACTATTCTGGAGAGAACAAAGACTACAGGGAAACAACATAGGAAGAACCATAATATCACTTGTAAATATTTATTTTCCAATGCAGGGGGTAAAAGTTAGATTTCTGACTGGGAGTTTCCTTGGTTTTTGCTCTATTCTGTATTTGTAATGTGTAGATGGTGAAATCCTCCTGGTTTCATTGCACTGTTATTGATCATGTTACACATTTTATATCACTTTTTTAATTTCTTTTAAAGTAGGCTCTTTGCATCTCAGGATAGGAATGTTCTTGAAAATGTGGTAAAAATTCTAGCTCAGCTGAAAGCTGTCAGCTGCAGCTAACTTTGTTTCGTGATTCTGTAGGTATTTGCAGCCATTATAGCTTCTAAGTCAATTCTTGTCACTTTTGCAGTCTAGATAAGCAAGTGTACGGCCCATTTTAAAAATGTTTTAAGCTTTCCCCAATCAGCATTATTTCAGTTCCCCCATGAAGCAAAAATGTTATGGAATATCACAACAACTAGGACTTGGGGAAGAAAGCACATTTATAAACAATCTCCCTGTGCACTATGTTTTAAAATTCTGAAACATTAGAAAGAAGGGTTTATGAAAAAAAAACCTTACAATATCAGTGCCCTTGCAGGACAAACATGGGTTCAAGAAGCTAATATCCACTTGTTTTAAACTATCTTTGTATGGAAATGGGTATATGGATGAGATTTTCATGTGTTTACCTAGTACATTTCAAGATCAAAATCCCACTCCTTGTCCCTGCCAAGTATCTTTTCAAATCAATAGATTTTGCTTGAGGTTTGTGAGGTCTGTCAGGGATAACTGAGGTTTTCCTAATAGGAAAGCATGAGCTAGCAGCAAAAATTATTAATTTGGAAAGAGATACTATGACATTTTTAATCATAAGTACTTTTGATAACAATTTTAGGAAATCATTACAAGCCAAATAAATGCACTATTTTTATTTTTAGGAATTCATCGTCAGTATACATAGAAAGGTTGGGTATAGTATACTTGAAGAAGGAGAATTGGGATTAAGTGGGAAGGGCGTAATTAAGTCCAAGATGTTGAAGATATCACCAAGTAAGCTATTTCTCCATTTTCAGTATTTTTGAAAATATTAGATCAAAGGTATTTAGGATTTGAAGGAAAAGGAAGTGAGTTTGAGGCCAGTTCTACTAATAATCTTCAGTGTGACCTTGAGCAAAACAAACAAACTTTGTAAAATGAAGGTGATACTACTCACTTCACAGGGCTGTTTCTATACTATTATGTATTCTAAACTGTAGCAGTATTACACAAGGATACTGGCATATGCCTCCATAGGCAGGGTAAAGAATAGAGTCTTGAGCTTGGACATGAAAAAGAACTGAATTGCACTTTTTTCTACATTATTTACTGACTATACAACTTAGTCTGATTACATAATCTCACTGAGTTTCCTCTTCTGTAAAGTAGGATTATCTGGCAGGTTGGTTTTGAGCTCCAAAGAGATAATATAAATCAATAATATAAATCAGTGCCTAACGCAGTGTCTACTACACAGTAGTTTTTCTATACATATTGGCTTTCTTTCTTTCTTTCTTTCTTTCTTTCTTTCTTTCTTTCTTTCTTTCTTTCCTACTGGAGCATTGACACAGATTCAATTTAATAAAGCAAGCATTTTTTGAGTGCAAACTACATGAAAGGGTCAAAGTGAAGTGCCCAGGAAGTATCCAAGGGCAAATGCAACCTGGTTTGTACTCCTGAGATATCTATTATCCAGTAGGAGTGTGGGGTTGGAAAGATAAAGTTGTCTCTAAATAAACACATCATGTAGTTTATGATCCATCATCTTACCCGGGGCCATGGACAGTGAAAAGAGTCACACTATGAAGTTTATAAACTCAAGCTGTCTCATGCAAACCAAGACAAATGTCACCCTCTCTACAGGGGATAATCAGTTGGGCACTGGAAAGCGAGAATAAATTCAGCTGATTTCCTGTGACTGCCTCAGGCCAACTTTTAGGCCAGTCGTTGGTACACTGTTTCTGATCACAGAAGATCCCACAATGTTCTTGTTTCCAGCCCCCACTCTCTGGCAGTGTCTCCACTGGAGAAATGCTTGAGATCAAGAAAGGGCCCATCCTCCAACATCTTGTAAAAAAGCACCCTCCCACACAGCATTCCCACCCAGGTGGAGGAAAACCTACACACTGCAGCTGATATGCTTTGATGCTCTGTTAAGCCTGACTTCTTAATGTGTTTATTTTTAGTCACCAAAGAGTGAAAATGCCCCAAATGCCAGGGCAATTAAAGTCAACCTCATTGTCAAAGGGGGGAATACAGAAGAGCAAGTACATCTTAGGATACCTAATAATAGAAACGCTTGTGTTTGATTTTGTCTATGTATTAAATTTAGGAGCTTCAAGATGACTCTGTTCCTACTCAACAGGAAAATTCAATTTTTAGGAAGCATAGCTGTCTTTCCATTTATTGTATTGTATTCTTTCCCTAAGAAAGAGAGGTCTTGCACTTGATTAAAGGGTTCTGGTCTTGAGTAACCCCTGAACTTGCAAATCTGACATGAAATCAAGAAAAAATAAATAAAAAGGAAGGAGGGGGCTTTTAAAAATAAACTAGTATGACCTTGTAAGGCAGAAGTAAATATTTACGTTTATGAAGACCAAGTATCATGGTAGACAGATCATGGCTTTTGTCAAATCTGGATTCTTTTCCAAGCTCTGCTGCACACTAAAAGTTTGAAGCAAGCTATGAAAACTGAGATTTGGCTTCCTTAGCTGTAAAAGAGGAACAACACTTTGAAGGATAATTGTGAGGATTAAATTAGACAATGCTTATAAGGTAGTTAGGATAATTAATACTAGGAATAATATTATGGTCATATGGATAAGATAATTAGTACTAGGCATACAGGTGAGTTTCAATAAATGATAACTCAATGAATGGTCTTACTACTGAGGATACAAAGTTATAACCCAACAACTTACAAAAAACTCATAAGAAAACCTTAACTTCATTAAAGTTTTTTTAAAATTTTACTTAGCAATTTTTTACTACGAAAATAGGGGGCTGTTTTTCCTTCAAGCAAAGATTTTTTTTTTGGACTTTGGTTTTTGTTAATCATTGTTTTATCTAGTAATAAGATGCTGTTGCCTATCTATACCAAAGTTCACAGTTTCACAAGCATAAACACAAATTGCTGAAGTTCTGTAACAGGAAATAGTCATTGAGTGTGAGGGAAAAATTAGTACTTCTTCTCAGAATAAAAATGACATTTTCAATAATTTTTAGGATGGCTCATAATAATTTTTAATAATTTTGGGTGGCTCAGTCCTTAAGCGTCTGCCTTCAGCTCAGGGCATGATCCCGGCATTCTGGGATCGAGCCCCACATCAGGCTCCTCCACTGGGAGCCTGCTTCTTCCTCTCCCACTCCCCCTGCTTGTGTTCCCTCTCTCGCTGGCTGTCTCTCTCTCTCTGTTAAATAAATAAATAAAATCTTTAAAAAAAAAAA
>NW_024424786.1:13640149-13750729 GCF_017311325.1 Ursus maritimus
CTTTCTTTCTTTCTTTCTTTCTTTCTTTCTTTCTTTCTTTCTTTCTTTCCTACTGGAGCATTGACACAGATTCAATTTAATAAAGCAAGCATTTTTTGAGTGCAAACTACATGAAAGGGTCAAAGTGAAGTGCCCAGGAAGTATCCAAGGGCAAATGCAACCTGGTTTGTACTCCTGAGATATCTATTATCCAGTAGGAGTGTGGGGTTGGAAAGATAAAGTTGTCTCTAAATAAACACATCATGTAGTTTATGATCCATCATCTTACCCGGGGCCATGGACAGTGAAAAGAGTCACACTATGAAGTTTATAAACTCAAGCTGTCTCATGCAAACCAAGACAAATGTCACCCTCTCTACAGGGGATAATCAGTTGGGCACTGGAAAGCGAGAATAAATTCAGCTGATTTCCTGTGACTGCCTCAGGCCAACTTTTAGGCCAGTCGTTGGTACACTGTTTCTGATCACAGAAGATCCCACAATGTTCTTGTTTCCAGCCCCCACTCTCTGGCAGTGTCTCCACTGGAGAAATGCTTGAGATCAAGAAAGGGCCCATCCTCCAACATCTTGTAAAAAAGCACCCTCCCACACAGCATTCCCACCCAGGTGGAGGAAAACCTACACACTGCAGCTGATATGCTTTGATGCTCTGTTAAGCCTGACTTCTTAATGTGTTTATTTTTAGTCACCAAAGAGTGAAAATGCCCCAAATGCCAGGGCAATTAAAGTCAACCTCATTGTCAAAGGGGGGAATACAGAAGAGCAAGTACATCTTAGGATACCTAATAATAGAAACGCTTGTGTTTGATTTTGTCTATGTATTAAATTTAGGAGCTTCAAGATGACTCTGTTCCTACTCAACAGGAAAATTCAATTTTTAGGAAGCATAGCTGTCTTTCCATTTATTGTATTCTTTCCCTAAGAAAGAGAGGTCTTGCACTTGATTAAAGGGTTCTGGTCTTGAGTAACCCCTGAACTTGCAAATCTGACATGAAATCAAGAAAAAATAAATAAAAAGGAAGGAGGGGGCTTTTAAAAATAAACTAGTATGACCTTGTAAGGCAGAAGTAAATATTTACGTTTATGAAGACCAAGTATCATGGTAGACAGATCATGGCTTTTGTCAAATCTGGATTCTTTTCCAAGCTCTGCTGCACACTAAAAGTTTGAAGCAAGCTATGAAAACTGAGATTTGGCTTCCTTAGCTGTAAAAGAGGAACAACACTTTGAAGGATAATTGTGAGGATTAAATTAGACAATGCTTATAAGGTAGTTAGGATAATTAATACTAGGAATAATATTATGGTCATATGGATAAGATAATTAGTACTAGGCATACAGGTGAGTTTCAATAAATGATAACTCAATGAATGGTCTTACTACTGAGGATACAAAGTTATAACCCAACAACTTACAAAAAACTCATAAGAAAACCTTAACTTCATTAAAGTTTTTTTAAAATTTTACTTAGCAATTTTTTACTACGAAAATAGGGGGCTGTTTTTCCTTCAAGCAAAGATTTTTTTTTTGGACTTTGGTTTTTGTTAATCATTGTTTTATCTAGTAATAAGATGCTGTTGCCTATCTATACCAAAGTTCACAGTTTCACAAGCATAAACACAAATTGCTGAAGTTCTGTAACAGGAAATAGTCATTGAGTGTGAGGGAAAAATTAGTACTTCTTCTCAGAATAAAAATGACATTTTCAATAATTTTTAGGATGGCTCATAATAATTTTTAATAATTTTGGGTGGCTCAGTCCTTAAGCGTCTGCCTTCAGCTCAGGGCATGATCCCGGCATTCTGGGATCGAGCCCCACATCAGGCTCCTCCACTGGGAGCCTGCTTCTTCCTCTCCCACTCCCCCTGCTTGTGTTCCCTCTCTCGCTGGCTGTCTCTCTCTCTCTGTTAAATAAATAAATAAAATCTTTAAAAAAAAAAAGAAACCTTTCTATAAATTGATTTCACATCCCATCATTCCCAGAAATTAAAGGCTTATTGAAGGAGCATATCATGTAAGCTTGTTTCCAAGTCCATCCCATGGGAAAGAACCTACAGAATGGACAAGAGAAGAAATGAAATGCACCTTTATGGACCACCTATTTACTGTGTGCCAGTCAGAGGCCTATGCATTACATGATGAGCCCAAATATGGGCATACCTCATTTAGCACTTTGCTTTATTGTGCTTCATAGATATTATATGTTTTTTTTACAAATTAAAGGTTTTTGGCAACTTTGCATCAAACGTGTCCATGGACACCATTTTTCCAACAGCATTTGCTCACTTCATGTCTCTGTGCCTTATTTAGGTGTTTCTTGCGGTATTTAAAACTTTTTCATTATTATTATATCTATATTATATTATCTGTGACGAGTGATCTTTGATGTTGCTATTGTAATTGTTTTGGGGCACCACGAATCGCCCATATAAGGCAAGCTTAATCAATGTGTATGTTCTGACTGCTCTACTCACTGGCCATTCCTCCAGCTCTCTCACTCTCCTCAGACCTTCCTATTGCCTGAAACACAACAATATTGGCATGAGGCCATTTAATAACCCCACAATGGCCTCCAAGTGTTCGAGTGAAAGGGAAAGCCACACTTTCAATCAAAAGGTAGAAATGATTAAGCTCAGCGAGGAAGGCATGTCAAAAGCCAGGATAAGCCGAAAGCTAAGCCTCTTGCACCAGTTAGCCAAGATGTGAATGCAAAAGATAAATTCTTAAAGGAAATTAAAAGTCCTACTTCAGTGAATGCATGAATGATAAGAAAGCGAAACAGCCTTATTGCTGACATGGAGAAAGTTTTGGTGGTCTAGGAAGATCAAACCAGCCACAACAGTCCCTTAAGCCAAAGCCTAATCCAGAACAAGGCCCTAACTCCCTTTAGTTCTACCAAGGCGGAGAGAGGAAGCTGCAGAAGAAAAATCTGAAGCCAGCAGAGGTTGGTTCATGAGGTTTAAAGAAAAGCCATCTCCATGACATGAGAGTGCTAGATGTAGATGAGGCGACAAGTGCTGGCGTAGAAGCTGCAGAAGTCATCCAGAAGAACGAGCTAACATAATCGGGAGAGTGCCTGTGCTAAACCACAGATTCTCAGTGTAAACAAAACAGCCTCATATTGGAAGAAGATGCCATCTACGACTTTCATAGCTAGAGAGAAGTCAGTGCCTCACTTCAAAGCTTCAAAGGACAAGCTGATTCTCTTATTAGGAGCTGGTGATTCTACGTTGAAGCCAATGCTCATTTACCATTCCAAAAATCCTAGGACTTTTTAGAATTATGCCAAATCTCTTCTGCCTGTGCTCTATAAATAGAACAACAAAGCCTAGAGGACAACACATCTGTTTATGACATGGTTTACTGAATATTTTAAGTCCGCTATTAAGACATACTGCTCAGAAAAAAAAGATTCCATTCAAAATCGTCCTGTTCATTGACAATGCACCTGGTCACCCGAGAGCTCTGATGGAGACATACAGCAAGATTAAAGCTGTTTTCTTGCCTGCTAACACAACATCCATTCTGTAGCCCGCAGATCAAGCAGCAATTCCAAATTTTGAGTCTTGTTATTTAAGGAATACATTTCATAAGGCTAGAGCTGCCATAGAGAGTGATTCCTCTGATGGATCTGGACAAAGTAAATTGAAAACCTTCTGGAAAGGATTCACCATTCTGGATGCCATTATGAATATTTATGATTCATGAGAAGAGGTGAAAATATCTACATTGACGGGAGTCTGGAAGAAGTCGGTTCCAACCCTCATGGAGGACTTTGAAGGTTTCAAGACTTCACTAGAGGAGGTAACTGAGAATATGGTGGAAATACCAAGAGAACTATAATTGGATGTGATGTCTGAAGAGGTGACTGAATTGCTGGGTCCTATGATCAAATTTGAATGGATGAAGAGTTGCTTCTACCGAGTGAGTAAAGAAAGTGGTTTCTTGAGATTGAATTGATTCCTGGTGAAGACGCTGTGAAGATTGTTGAAATGACAACAAGATTTACAATATTACATAAACTTAGTCCATAAAGCAGCAGCAGGGTTTGAGAAGATTGACTCCAATTTTGAAAGAATCCTAGTGGGGTTCCAAGTCTATCAAACAGCATCTAATGCTCCAGAGAAATTGTTAATGAAAGGAGGAGTCAATCAATGTGGCAAACTTCATTGTCTTATTTTTTAAATGTCCATCGCCACCTCAAACTTCAATAACCACCCTGATGAGTCAGTAGCCATCAATATTGAGGCAAGACCCTCCTCCAGCAAAAAAATTAGGACTTGCTGATAGCTCAGGTGATGGCTAGCATTTTTAAGCAATAAAGCATTTTAATTAAGGTATGTGCACTGCCTTTTTAGACATAATGCCATTGCACACTTAATAGACTAAAGTTTTGTATAAACATAACTTTTATATGCACAGAGAAAACCAAAAAAATTCATTTGACTTGCTTTATTGAAATATTTGCTCTATTGCCATGGTCTGGAACTGAACTTGGCTCACTAATAGCAATGGGGATGATGGGGGCTTTAAAACAATAGAAACGAGGAGACAGACTTAATTGCTAGAAACTAAGATGTTATAATTGTTATAACAAATGGCAAGGTCAGGATGGCACTCAGGGGGTCTTACACCAATGAGAGTTGTGGAGATAGTAAGTAGAACAGAGTGTCCCTAAAGACACTGGTACATGGAGATCTGAGGTATCAGCATGTTCCCCAAAGTCTGAATTACAAAGTTCACCGTGTTCATGAGCTCACCTGATGGCTGTGTCCTCAACCCATGAATGTATATTAGTGATCGACATCCTTGGCAGTTGGAGTAACCCCCATGCTGGGTCTTTGGCCTATGGGATGATTGCTAGTACAGTGCAGAAATCAAGTGGAAAACCTTTGAAACTGCCTCCCACGCCTGGCCAGGATAGCAAATCAAACAACATCGCATCCCAGAGGAGATGGTAGAGATATTAAAGCATTATAAGATATAAAAAAACAGGAGTGAGAGTCCTTCTCATAGTTCTGTTCCATCTGCTGGTCTGAACTCCTATAAAATCCAGGTGGATCCCAGACACTGGTATAGACTATGGCACACTCAAATAAGGAGTAGCCACAAACACATGTCAAACAAGATTTTTTTTTCTACCATAGACTGATGTAGTATGGTTTTCAGTACATGGCATGTGACCATTAATTTGGTAACTGTTCCTTTCTGTTGAAACAGGATTGAAGATCAGAAACAGTGGACTTTCACAATCAGTAAATGACAATATATTCAACAGTTTTAGCCCAGGGTTAAGTTACCTTTCCTTTCTTCTGTCATAATATAGTAAGGAAATCTGAGCTGTCTAGACTTGCAGAATATCATACTGTTCCAGTGTATCATTGGCCTCACGCTATTTGATCAGAATAAGCTAGTGACTAACTAGCAGATATAGACCTAACTAACCTAGCAGAATAAGCTAGGTGACTAACATGCAAAAATTGTTAAGACATAAGCACTGCAGAGGCGAGTGGATAAGTCTTATGAATATTGAGAGATCTTCCACTTTAATGTTTTAGTGAAACATTTTAGGAGACCAGATATCAGGGGTGTATCAAGATATTTCCTTAAAGTAAAAGAAATTATGCATCATGCATCCTCTTTCACAAAGAAATCTGATTTCTGAAAGTCTCTCTTTTTCTAGAGATAACTCGTTTTACACCCGGGAATATTGCTCTGGACTCCATATTGGGCGCCATAAAAGGATGTCATCTTTGATTGGGACCCAGAGAAAGAAAGGGTTCTACAGCAGATCAAGCTTCAGTGCAAGCTGACCAGCCATTTGGATCACACGATCTGGCAGAACCTGTGGTATTGGAGTTGTTGTTGTGGAAAAAGATGCACTGATGAATTTAGGTCAGACCCCAGTAGGAAAATCAGTGAATAGATTGCCGGGCCTGGACTCTGGTAGAGACAAAAGTTTAGCTTCACAGTCCAAGTGACCATATTTTTGTTAAAATGTCCACACTACCCAAAGCAATCTACAGATCCAATGCAATTCCTATCAAAACACCAACAACATTTTTCACAGAACTAGGAATAATAATACTAAAATATGTACAGAACCACAAAAGACCCTGAATAGCCAAAGCAATCTTGAGAAAGAAGAACAAAGCTGGAGGTATCACAGTCTCACGTTTCAAGATGTATTAAAGAGCTGTAGTAATTGAAAGAGTATGGTACTGGTGCAAAAATAGACCTACAGATCAACAGAACAGAATAGAGAGCCCAGAAATAAACCCATGCTTTTATGGTCAGTTAATCTATGAGAAAAGAGGCAAGAATATACAAAGGGGAAAACACAGTCTTTTCAATAAATGGTGCTGGCAAAACCGAACAGCTACATGCACAAGAATGGCCCTGGACCACTTTCTTGTACCACACACAGAAATAAACTCAAAATGGATAAGACCTCAATGTGAGGCCTGAAACCATAAAACTCCTAGAACAGAATATAGGCAGTAATTTTTTTAACACCAGCCATAGCAACATTGTTCTAAACATGTCTCCCAAGGCAAGAGAAACAAAACCAAAAATAATGTGACTATATTGAAATAAAAAACTTTTGCACAGCAAAGAAAATCATCAACAGATCTTCCCATCATGAACTGGCTCCTGTTGGACTGACCAAATCATAAAGCCATCCAGTGGTTCCAGCAGAAATCCATTATATGGTAGAAATTTTTAATTCAGAATTGAGCATAAGCAGGATCAAGCTTGGCTTAAAGATGGGTCAAGTTGGTTTATGAGTGGAAGACAAAAATGGACCATAGCTACAATAAAACTTCACTCAGGGTGGCCTCCGGAACAGCACTGCTGCTTACCACTGGCGGCAAGTTGATTATGGAGGGCCCCTTCCAGCTTGGAAAGCCCAGGGATTTGTTCGCAGAGAATGGACATTTAATCCAAGTGTGGGTTTTTCTTTCCTGTCCACAGACAGCACCACCCCAGAGAGGAAAACTGCCTTCTTTCCTTGATTTACATACATGTAAATTTGCACTAGAGCCTGCAATATGGAGCCAACTTTACTAAAGCTTTGGAAGATAGAGGTGGTGGGACTATTTACATCACCACAATGAAAACATCTTGAAACTAAATACTAGCCATCCCTGTTCTTAAAGTGGTTGTTTTGGGGTTTTTTGTTGCCATTTTATACTTTGTTTATTCATCCCCTCTATTCCTCCCCACTCCTCTCCCTTTCCCTCCCCTCTCCTCTCTCTTATTCTCTGCTGGAGCCAAACTGATCAGCCAACTAATCAAATAAAAATTCTCCCGGGGCACCTGGGTGGCTCAGTTGATTAAGCATCCAGAGTCTTGATTTAAGCTCAGTTCATGATCTCGGTCATGAAATCGAGCCCCACGTCGGGCTCCGCACTGGACACGGAGCCTGCTTAAGATTCTCTCTCTCCCTCTCTTAAAAGAACAAAACAAAAAACAAAAAAAAACCCTCCTATTTTCTTCTTAAGAGTAATTCAGCTCTTTTTTAGTTCCTACTCCCTAACCCAGTTTTGGGCCTCCCATTGACCAATACAAAATATAAAGAAAGCTTTGAATTAATGCTGTAAGAGCCCAGTCCTTATCTGGTATGGGAGCAGGGGTGTTTGATCTTCAGATACAGATAGAATAAAGTTCATATTGATGACGCTGTAAACAAAATCTTTGAACTCCATTTGTTAGGAAATATAAACTAGTATAAATTTTATTATATGCTACTCAGATTCCTGATTTAGGTGTACCTGGTATCCATATTTCCTAAAAGTTAACATTATAAAATCTGGGCATAAATTTATTTGAGTGAGGACAAAATTTGCTACAATTGATATATTTCAAATCATCCAGAAGAGAAACACCCATGGTTGGGTTTTGGAAGACCCAGTTCAAATTCTACCAATTAGCTAGTGCCTTAGTTTCATCTTCTACAAATGAAAGCACATGAGTAATAATGCCCACCCCTCCTGCCTCATGACACCGACATGAATCTATATGAGAAAATTAACTTAAAAATGAGAAACAGTTTAGGATTTCAGTTCACTAATTTTTTAAAGATTTTAATAAGACTTCCATCTTCAGAGATATTATTGAAACCATACACGCTTATACATATGGACATGTTATGTGTATATGTAAGCTCTATATTCTAAATTATTGGTGATGAAGGTTTTTTGGAACCCATAGTTCCAGATCAGGGATGAGCTAACTATGGCCCTCCGGCCAAACTTAAGCCTCATTTGATTTGCCTGTTTTATAAATACGATGTTGCACAGCCCTGCCCACTTATTCACTATTGTTCTAGATGCTTTCCTGCTACAATGACAGAGTTAATTAGGGCAACGAAGGCTTATGGCCCACAGAGCCCAAAATATTTACTGTTTGTTCATTTTCAGAAAAAGTTTGCCAATTTCTGCTCTGGATACTAGAAAGGCAGGGCGTACGCTATAAAAATATTTACACGCTGTGGTCTAATCTCCACTGTGGAGTACTCATGCAATTTTCCTAATCATTCGAGCTAAAAACAAGTCATTTCATCACATCACTATTTTGGATGGAGGAGTTTTAAGGCTTGAATGAAGCAAACAGTTGTTCTCTTCACTTTACTTCCGCTGCTCATGAAACATGGAACAGGGGAATTTTCAAAATGTTTTACACATCTCTCTCAGAAATTACAGAAAATATAAGGAAATATTCTTCCCTTTTGTGCTTCCTACTTAACAGGAGATGGTTACTGTGAAATCATGGCAAGATAAATGTCTATGTCCGTACCCACCATCACATTTATTTACAAGACGATTGTTTCTTTTTGCAGTATGCCTATTAACAAAGGTGTAGAAGAGGTTTATGTTTTTGCCAGAGCTTAGAAATGAGTGAGGGTATCAGTCAGCGAGGAAATGTAGTAAACCCATCCCCTGCTTATGCTTTAGAAAAAGGAGCTGATTGTTAGTTGGTTCTTTAACCAACATGTTACAACTTGATGAAAGGTAAAGGCCATGGACAGAGGAAAGACAATTTATATTTCACAAGTAATTTGGAATCATGTAATTCCTAGCATTTAGACTTCATTGGAAAATAACTTCTGATCAGAAACGAAAGATAGGACAAACACACATTGACATTTGGAATTAAAGTGTAAGCATCAGACAAATCCATCAAATCCCTGATCTTTCAACTCTGTGGATTTCAGGCTTTCCCTGAGAGCAACGGTTATATATTAGAAAGAATATTACACAAAGAAACTGCAGACCAGTGCTCTAGTGGGCCCTTGCTTTCAGCACATCAACTTCTATGAAATGGTGCTATCTATAAAAAGGGCTCATTATAACTCAAAGGTTTGCTGTGAGGCTCAAATAAGATTCGATCTGTAAACAGATTTTAAAAATTGGATTTGGTCAAGTGTGATAAAGAATTACTAGAATCAGACTGTTGCTGTTATAACACCTGGAATGGCTGGACGTGTGAGTACAAACCCTGACTTTCCTACTTAGTAGTTTTGTGACTCTGTGCAAGTTACTTCACCTCGTTAGGACTTCTTTCTTTTCTTCTCATCTGTAAAGTACAAATTTTAATAGTAGCCACAGGTATTTATGCAGGCAAATGAAGTTAATATATGCAAAATGCTCACCCAATGTCTGATGCATGATAAGCACTTAATATATATTAGCTGTTTTAGTAATTATTATTATGCAAGCGTTTCATCTTAGATACTCGTTATGCTTAACTAATAGCTCATGCTAGGACTCTTCTGTACCAGATGTCAACTGCCATTCTTCCTACTAGTTTCGCTAGAAGTTGCCGAATTAGTATCTTGTAGCAAATTAAATATTATTGTGCCAAGAAAGGTGTAAATTGATTTCTAAACTTTCTTTTCATTTCATATCCTATCAATAAAAATCTCCATCATACTTCTGGGGCACCTGGGTGGCTCAGTCTGTTAAGTGTCCTACTCTTGATTTTGGCTCAGGTCATGATCTCAGGGTTCTATGATGGAGCCCTGCATCGGGCCCTATGCTGGGTGTGGATCCTGCTTAAGGTTCTCTCTTTCCCTCTCACTCTGCCCTTCCCCTCTTACTGCACCCACTCATATGCTCTCTCGCTCTCTCTATCTCTATCTCTAAAACAAAAACAAACAAAAAAACCTCCATCACACTTCTAATACAGGTATATTTTTTCTGCTTATAAATTATTTACATGTATTAATATATTATGCCATTTAAAAATATATTTAAATATAGACATTTAAGAGAAGATATAAGATAAATTTATAGATTTAGATATTTATACAATATTTGGATATCATATGTATTAGACTAAGAAGAAACAAGATACATAGATATCAGATACACAATATATAATACACAGGCATACACATGTACATAGATGTTTATGTGTATATAATATGTATATGTATAATTTCTTAATATTTTTCCTGTATCCCTGTAAATTCACTGGTGAAAAAAACTCCCCTTGGCAGAGCCCTGTATGAGTAATTCAGGAGTAGGTTGAGAAAGAAAGCCATGAGTACACCTGATTGTGAGTGTTTCAGGGTTTGACAGGGTTTGAACTAATATGTATTTCATGACCAACAATAGTTAACAAACATTGAATATTAAATATTTTCAGGCATAGTGCTAAGCCAACTACATATCTTCTATTGTAATCCATACAAACACTCTCTGAGGTAGATACTAATTTTATTCCTCATTTTATGGATGAGAAATATGAGAATAAGGAGGTTAAATAACCAGTCTAAAGTTTCTGTCAAAGTAAGCAATGGAATGATGCTTTGCAACCATATGTCCCTCCTATAACCAGTGCCTTTCCCCTTGGCAAAATTATAATAATGATAATTACTACCTCCATTATTATTAAATGAATTAAATTCACTAATGTTATGTGCCAGAACTTTACTAAGTGTTGTTCATAGATAACAAAATGAAACATTTGCTCAGCAAACTCTTTGATAAGTAAGCCACGTTGGGGAAAGGGCAAACCTAAGGATATATGTTGGTAGAAGTCAAAGAAGCAAGAGAGAAATAAATTACATTGGAGAATGGTGAATAAGGTTGCAGAAGACTAAAGAAATAAGAGAAAGAGGGACAAGAGAGAAATCAGGTAGATGGTTTGAGGCTAGTATACTTTGAAAGGTGAAATAATGTGTGAAGAAAGTTCCTTCATATGAGGACATTAAACAAAAGAAATATCTAATGTTTAATTAGAAAATTTTAAAATTATTGCCATATATTACTCTCCTTTGTTCTCCCAAATCTTTAGGGATTTTTACTACACACTTAAATGCTCTGTGTTTTCTTAATCTCTCTCTCAATCTCCTATCATCCTTCTCTCTCTCCTTTCTTCTTTTCTGATATTCAGAGAGGGATCCGCATTTCTGAGAAAACCATTACAGAACTGATAAGACTGAGAGAGAAAGCAAGACTGTTTACGTTCCTGAACAAATTCGGAAAAAGTGAAAAGCTCAACATCAGAACTGACCATGAGAGTACAAAACTCTGTCCCATCTGAGACAGGATTAGAAATTCCAGGGAGTGTACAATGGAGCTCCTATTAAATCACGTCTAGATCTGGAGGGTTACAAGATGTCATGATTAATTTTCCACAACTGTGCTGTGAGGCAATTACTGCTATCCTAACCACAATGCATATCAAGTGTTGGACACAAAGGTGAGTGGGGGCCATCCAGGACATCCCGTGTTCCTAATGGGATTGTGACCCAGGATAACCAAAGAGAAGCTCATCTGCATTCTCAGTGGGAGTGAGGTCAGGTAATACAAGCCCTGGGAAGTGGAACACTTGGTGATAGTCAATTCATTTATAAATCTTCCCATTATCACCTTCTACAATAATAATTTAAACTAATGTGTACTGCTCATTACTGAGCATAAAGGACAAGCTAACAATTATATATCTACCAGGTCTTAATTTTCCTCACAACCCTTTGAGAAAGTACTATTATTACCATTAGCCAATGGATGAGGAGACTGAGGTACAGTTGGCCAAGGATATTCAATTTTTAAAAAATGATTGTGAAATTCTAACCTGGTCAGCTTGCTCTCCATTCTTGGTGCTTAACCACTGTCCATACTGCCTTCTTCTTATAGCAGACAGCAATAGCAACTATAAAGATGACACAGAAGAGACTTTATGACTGCCATTTATTGAACAAATATGACATGCCACGCTAGTTAGTGTAAGTATATTGTCTTATTTGACACTATGAACACTTCTCAAGAGAGTAGTAATTTTCCCATTTTACCATCAGGAAGCTGAGCTTCAGAAGGATATAGTAATTCGGTCAAGGTCACATGGCTGAAATCAGAAGTCAAATCCAAACTCAGGTCTGTTGGACCTCCCCACACTATCTATAAAGCAATGATCTATCTTTAGTTGCAGTGAGTAATCAGTAGATAATGATTTGGGTTTATTCTGCCTCTTTAATCTTGGAGGGAATGCTTTGTGTATAAGTGTGTAGCTGTAGTTTGTGTGACTTCTAAGGCCTTGAGGGTGGGGTCAGAAAGTCCAAAGGCATCACAGAAACCTCCTCGGCAGTATAGAAAGCCAGAGGACCCTCCACAATGAAGACCATACCAATATGCCTGCGATCAGACTCTCCATATTTCCTCCTTTAAAGGAAAAAAAGGAATTTAGAATGTTTCAAGAGAAAATTGTAAATTAGCAAGTGAAATGTTATGGTCATATTAAAGTAAATCCTTATTTCCACTCATCTAAAATAGCTTTGGAAAAGTTTAGTAACGACTTACTCACTTCCTAAGAACTAAATCAAATTGACTTTTCTGAGGGAATTTTACATAATTAGCCTCAAATGCACTCATGAAACTCATTCTTTCTTTGGTGTCTGAGACATTACTTTTCCCTAGCTTTCCTCTTACTTTTAACCTTCTTTCTCATTCTCATTTTAATGACATGGTTTCTTTAGCCTATCCCTTAACTATGATGCCTTCCCAGAATTCCATCTTTGATCCTCTTTCTTGGTTATTCTGCTTAGTGAATATTGCTATTTGTCTCCCCAACAGTCCCCTTCTCTTCCCCAGAGAACTCAACTTCTCCCAGTTCTAATGGTTGACTAGGATTGGTGCCCATATCAAGGAAGCAAGAATAGGTCTTTCTAGGCCTTCATCAGTAAGCATAATCTCATTCTCTTTTCTGGCTACTGTCACAAGGATGCATGCGAAGTCAGGTATAAGTGAGTCAGTATGTCTTGTTCTTCCCAAATGTTATGCATATGATTTAAACTAGTCACAGTAAGAGTAAGCATATGATAAACTAGTCATTCAGAGCAAATCTGTGGAAGGCAGAGCAGGAATTGATGGAAGCTGGTTCTTATGAGACACTGCTGAGTTTTAGGCTAAATTTCAACTGGACATACTCTACTTTTGGACATTTCAATTATGTGAATCAATAATTACAGAGCTGGAGCTTAGCTTCCTGTTACCTGCAGTTATGAGTTTTTCAACTGACTCTATATACTTTCCCTCTAAGTAATGAAATCCACTTCTTTATGTATAATTATTTAGCTTCTCTGAGATTCCCCAGGTTAAATAAGAAGATACGGACAGAATTAAATAAAACAACATATTAAAACTTTTATCATTATAACTGGCATGTAATTAGTACTCTTTTCATAGCAACTGTTGTTGTTGTAATAATTTATATTCATTCACCTTTTATCTTCATGTGACTCCTGAGCTTTAGACCAAAATGTACAACTATTTATTGCACATCTTCACTTGGATGTCCCGAGGAGTCACCCAATGTTCTTTCTACTGTATAAGCTGTAATTTCACTTTTTTTGACTGGAGAGACAGAGAGAGTCTTCTGGGACCAGTGGCTAGGATGTAGCAAAAATGAAAACATCCTAAGACTTTGTAGTGGTTTTGCCTATAAAACCAAGAATCCACCAAGGCCTGTTGTGAAGTCCTTGATTATCATTATGACAGAAATATAGCACAGGGAGAGTATAATAATGAGCTCTTTCTCATTTGGGGAACTCACTTGGCATGGGTTTGCACATAAATGCTTCACTTTTCTAAGACCACAGTACCTAATTAAGCAGCCCATGGTATTTTACTACAAATAACATTGCGTTCTTATTTCTAAATGTTATTTCAACTGGTACTTGATCTCCTTCACATTTGACTTGCATGATTTTTCTAATCTTTCTTTAGGTATGCAACATTATCTGCCTGCCAAATTTAGATAACTTCTTGGAACAGATTCAGTTAAACTTCATGGTGGAGCCCTATTATGATCAGGGTCAAATACTGGCTTATGATAAATTTTCAGATCATAGAAAAAAATCTTAGGAAAAAAATCCCATTTTCTTTTTCCTACCCACCCTGTTTACTTATATATCCTTAATTTTATCAAGTTCAGCACAAGACATAAGATTATAACAATCAATTATGTATTTGTATCTTAAGGGAATATTTTCTGTGATTTGGTTGTTGTTGTTTTGGTGAAGAGAAGTGTTGAATTAAAACTCACCAATATGGCCAAAGTTAGACATTAGCTCTTCTTTAATTACTATTAGTTCTAGTACTTTTCTCTGTGTATCTGTGCGTAGAGTGTATGTCGGGAGGTGGGAAGAGTGTAGAGAAAAAGAGAGAGAGAAAGAGAGAGAAAGTCCTGTGGCACAGAAAAATAGTTTTTACCTGAAATACTTATAATGGGAGGTTATCTTGCTAACTTTAGAACCAAGATAACTTGGAATTCTATCTAGCAATCCATATGGTTTTATCTGATGACACTGGTTTGTTTAATTGCCAAGTTCTTCCCTTTTGACATTAGCTGCCAGAAAATTTAAAACTAAATTGCTGGCTCAAACCCATATTAAATGCATGACTCATTATAGTTTGAATGATTAACCTTATTTATGGTTCCATCTTGTATCCAGTCTTTTATGATTTTTTTTCTGTACTTTTTTTTTTTTTTTGCTTACTCTTAACCCAGGCTAATTTATTGTTTTCTCTTGTGCTCTGCAAGTCATTGCTAAGCTTTCTGAAATTATAAATAGGTAGTCAATATGAAGGTCTTTAAATTGTGAATTAGCTGAATAATTATTTCATATACTTATTTCACTTTTGGGGGGGTAGACATGCCAAGTTACTGTGCATACTCACTATCTGCTAGCAACCAGGACTAGACTGGACATGGAGTTTAGCTGTTAGTTAGTTCAAGAGGTCCCTCTAACCTACTTTGATTCTTCCTCTCAAATCTCTTAAACTCACTCTGCCTTCTACATTCCAGAGGAGTTTATTCTGTTTCTGGTTCTCCTTCACATTTGTAAGCTTTTGCATCGTACATTCGAGTTTACCAAGCATTTCACAATGCCTGTTAAGCAATGTCCTTACCTCATGTCTTTGTTCATTCTAACCCATCCTGTAAATCCACACGATATAATTTTCTTAACATACTATTTTTATCTTTCTTAAGAGCCACAATCTGTCATATGAAGGTGAAATGTCTTTGTCTAGACTCCAACAGCTCTCACAAGCTCCCCATCTCACTCCTACAAACCATTCCTCTCTGCTCTCCAACAGGAACATTCCTCTTCGTTGTTCTCATTTTTCCGCAGCAGCGTCACCTTCATTCCNGCTTCCCACATGTTCGTGCAGTTTCCATTACTGGAATACTCCCCCTGCTCCTCTCCTCCAATTCAAATCCAACCCAATTTTTTAAGACTCAAGCTGTGGTTCCTTCACAAAGGTCCTAAATCTTGAAGGTTGTTCCCCATCAAATGTGTAATTGTATATAGATAGATACAGATATAGATATAGGTATATACTTCCTCCAACTGAATTATGTGTTCCTTGATGGCAAGCATACTATTGTATCACTTTCTTTGGTCATGTCACTAAGCTCATTGAGAGTTAGTATAAAATTAGTAAGAAATTTATTAAGCTGTGATCACACCATAATCCAGTACTCAGCCAGAGCTATATATTTGAGAATCTGTGAAATAGAAGACCTCAGGGACTCTTTAATGGCCTGATTTGTCCAACCAAGCATTTCATGATGATAATACTGAGCTAAATTTGCAATGCAATTAGAGTCTCCAACACAATATAGATGAAAATGTCTGTGGCCTGTGTTTGGTTACTACAAACTGTGACTGAATGTGATCATGGGGAAATACCTCTGTAAAGAACTATCAAAAAAATGAATTTGAGTTTTCTTTTTATGTACAAGAAATTCATATTCCTTCTTAGGAGTTTGAAAAGTTAGTCTGAGCTTTCCAAGATTCATATGCCCTAAATGCCTTATTTCCAGGGAAGTCAGGTATATGGCATGTGCGCTACCGTTTTCCCTTCCCATTGTTAGCATAGCTATTGGCCTCACTCCTGGTACCATGAGCAAGATGGCCAGCTTAGTAAGAGGTCACACTAATCCTTTCCTCTTTAAAGACACTTCCTCCCATCACATAGGCCAAGGTGCAATTAGTGTAAACAGAACAACTGCCAGGTCAGCTAGAGTCTCTTGAGGTGATGACTTGCATTAAGTGGAAAATTACATCCTTATGGCCCTGCAGTCCCACCTTGTTTTCATGACTTTGGTTGGAGTTTGTTCTGTAGGCTATGAAAGATTTGGAATATTGGTATAATTTTTATAATAAAATGCCAATTCATAAGCATAGAAAGAAAGATAAAGTTTTCAACAAATCCCCATTCGTAGCCATTTTTACTAATAATTGATTCAGGCAAGGATCAGTAGTAGATGCTAAAAACTTTGGGTAAATGTTTGTTGGGATGGGGATTAGCATTTCCAGAGTCTCAAACGATGTCCCACAGACTATTAATCACTTACGAAGGGGAAAATGGCAACTGTGTGGTAAAGAAAACTGGCAAACACCATGATTCAAGTCATCAAAATTAACATCACCAATAACAGAACGATCTGATAGGATGTGCCTCCCTGTGTAGCGCACTGAGAGGACAGAACGTCGCTTATGTAGTATTGAGCCAAAATGTATCACTGGAGCCTAACTGTGAGGAAAAATGTTTGAAAAAACAAGATTGAAGTACATTCTGTAAAATAAGTGTCCCGTACGGACTCTTCAAAAATGTCAGCAATGAATGATCATGGGTTGGAAAGGTTGCAATTTTTTTTTTCCTGTGGAGGACCTTTTTAGAACAACTGGTAAAATGTGAATATTAGATAATAGTAATGCATTATTGTTAATTTATTATGCGTTTTACTAATTTCACTGTAGTGTATAAGCAAATGTCCTTGTTCTTAAGAGCTAGGTTCTGAAATATAAAGGGTCAAAATGTCTGCCACTTACTTTCAAGCATTTCCTAAGTTATATATATATATATGAAATACACGTGTGTGGATTTAATATACATATATCTATCTACACATATAATATACATGTATTTATATCAATAATATAATACGTAGATATGTGGAGAGAAAAGTCATGGTGGTGAAGGGAATATGAAAGTTCATGGTACAATTCTAGTGAATCTTCTCCAACTCCATGTGGTAGGCAGAACAGTGACCCCTAAAAATGTCCACATTCTAATCCCCAGAATTTATAAACATGTTAGGTTACATGGCAAAGAGCCATTAATATTGCCAATGGAATTAGTTATCAATCAGCTGAATTTGAGATGGGGAGATTATCCTGGATTATCTCAGTGGGCCTTCTCTAATCACAAAGGTTCTGATAAGTGGATGAGTAAAGCAGAAGAGGGAGACACAGATAAATGACAGTGTGAGAAGGACTGGGCTTGAATTTGCTGGCTTTGAAGATGAAAGAAGGGCCCACTGGCCAAGGAATTCAGATGGCCTTTAGACGCTTAGGCAGCTTCTCCCTAAAGCCTCCAGAGAAACATGGCCTTGCTGACATGTTGATTTTACTTAAGTGAGAGCCATTTCAGACTTCTGATTTCCAGGACTGTAAGATAATAAACTTGTATTGTCTAAGCCAGTAAGTGTGAATTTACTACAGCAGCAATAGAAAACGAATATACTTTTTTTTTTTTCCAAAATAAAAGATTAAAGGGGCACCTGGGTGGCTCAATCAGTTAAGCATCTGACTCTTGATTTCAGGTCATGATCTTTGGTTTGTGAGATGAAGTCCCACGTATGGCTTTGTGCTGGGCATGGAGCCTGCTTAAGATTCTCTCTCTCCCCCTCCCTCTGCCCCTCTTTTGCACAGGTGTGTGTGTGTGTGTGTGTGCACATGTGCATGTATGAACACTCTTTCTCTCAAAAAAAAAAGATTAAAAAGACAAAGTTATCATGAGAATGATTTTTAAGAATTTGATCTCTGGAGGCAGATGGTGGAATCGGGAAACTAAGATATTATCTACAAGATTTGTAATCTTTTGGACACTAGATTTGTAACACAAGTGAAGATGAAGAACCAGAGTAGTGCTCCTGGGAATCAACACATTGCAGAAGTACAATCAAATCAAGGAGGAGTGAGGCGGGAAGAGAAAAGAATGTTTTCATCCTGAGAGTCCTTGGGCACTTGTCAAGACAGAGACAGAGGAAAGGAGATC
Source organism: Ursus maritimus (assembly GCF_017311325.1). NCBI lineage: Eukaryota > Metazoa > Chordata > Mammalia > Carnivora > Ursidae > Ursus > Ursus maritimus. The sequence continues at coordinate 13,658,727 of NW_024424786.1, forward strand.
ACTTTAAATATTTTAAAAAAATATATGACATATAAAAATATATGACCCATTTTATATAGCATATTACGTATTTATATACACATATATATTTATATATTTATAAAGTGTCATTTATATTACAAAGAGGGCTGAATTCCATTCTGTCTCTGCTACTTCATTTTGCAAAACTGGGAAATAATATAAATCTTCTGAGCCTCAGATTCTTCAACAGCAGAGGAGATATGATATCTGTCTTAATGGCTTCTGTGAGAATTAAATGAAAAGAATGCAAATACCTAAGAAAGGGGTTAGTATAAAATGGTTGGTCAACATAAAGAGCAGTCAGCATCGTCATTGCTGTGGGTTATTTTGGCCATTGTTCATACTACTGTTGTCGATGCCCAGTGACACTGAACTCTATTGGTTTTTTTTGTCCTTTGGCCTATCCCCGTCAATCATTTCCTGCCGCCTCTCTCTTTGGCCACCCCTTATATTTAGGCATTTCATAATTTGTAGCTCTCAACCTTCTTTTGTTCTCAAACTATGTTTATTCCCTGGATGGCTCTTTCACTTTGATGTCATAAAATATTGCCTCACTATTGACAACCTCTCAATACCTGTATCCAGTTGAGTTCTCATGTCTGAGTCCATCATCAAAGTCACAGAAAGGCAGAAATGTAAATTACAACTTTGAAACGTTTGGAGGGGAAAGAAAGCTGGGAACTCTGACTTAAGAGAAATACAGGATCGAGAAAAACTAGGTTTATTATCTTGTTTTGTTTCATTGTATTTTGGGGGTCAGGGAGTTTTAGTTAATTTATACACCAAGGGGAAGTAGATGAAGGAAATAATAAAAATAAAAGAAAAAGATGGATGAAGGGGCAAGACATCAGGGGAGAATTAGAAACATGGGATCAAGAGAGCTTTGGAGGGAGAACTTAGTATGATGTGTGAGTATGATGGGAAGGTCAGAACACAGATTCCCCAGAACTGAATTAGAAGGAGGAGTGGATGAGTCAGTCATAGAGGGAGTCACTCACTCCTTTAAAGTTTTTTGTTTCCGGAAGCTCCAACTCTTGGGCATCGGTTAATAGCTGGTATGTATAGTGTTTCTTATGTCTGAGAAGCCATTGGGATAGATTTGAAGTCTTTTTAGTAATTTCAATGCTGAGTATTTGACCAAAGAGCTATCTTCACATCTGACAAAATGTTGCAAGGCAATTTGAAGCCCACCACGCCTTTTCCTCAGACACTGGAAAATCAAATGAATAGGTGAATTGTGTGTCTGTGTCCATGTGTGTTTGAGCAGAGCCTCCAGATAAAATTTTTTGCACACTATGAAATTCTAAGACATCTTTATAATATTTTCTCTGTTTGGCTAATATACAAAAATTTTCTCTGTTCTCTGTGTGTGGCTGTCCTTTCTCTGGTTGTCCAGGAAAAGTCCTTAGAATGCAGCAAACACACACAGTAAGGTGCACTGTGACTTTCTGAAGGCCTCCATGACTGAAGACAGTAGGTCATTCAGAATAATGTTAATGGAAAAACTGCCGGAAATAGGCCACACGCCCTAACTCAAATGACCCTTTCTTTTGAAAAGTCATAAAAAATGACTGCGTAAGACCCCAATCCTGCTCTAACACATGAATAGGATTTGTATTCATAGTCCACAGTCTGAAACAAGACTAATAGGAACCAGCTGTGTTGTGTAACAGTACAACCAAGTGAACAGTGGAAACGCCTTCTAAGGGGCCACAAGATGGCAGCCTCTTCATGTTTAACTCTTGCATGGTTCCCCTGCATCTGCTGGGTTTTGATTTTAGGGGCAAGAACTTCAGGGTAGAGGAGAGGACTGGGGAGTAGGGATTCAATTCAGGGCCACAAATAAATGAAAACCAACTTATTTTCCTTTTAAAATTTATATTATATATATAGTATATATTTTTAAATGTATTTTGTTTCGTTTTGTCCTCAGGAAGGTACTGAAAGCACAAGCATATTCGTAGGGCTTTGCCCCGAGGTCCCATCTGGGCTGAGGCGGCTGAGTCTGGCGGCCCTGAGGCCAGGTGGGGCCAATCTGAGCCCTGAAAGCAGGGAGTGAGTCTCTTTCTGACGGTGGCAGCCTCCTAAACGCGGAGGTCCGATTCACCCTTACACGGAAGAGTTCTTTCACTTTTTCCTTAGCCTTCTAAATGGCTGAAAGGTCACTTAATTTTTATTGACGTTCAGTTCTAATTTTAACTTAATTTTCTCCTTTTATGATGCACTTTTGATTGCATAATTTATCTTACCAAAATTTTACACTTGATCTTAGCCAAAAGGCCGAGAAGCGATTATCTTACCAAAATTTTAGAAAAGGCAAAATAATTTCATTCAATAAAGACAGTTAATATGTCTGAAATTCCTTTGTACAAAAACATTTTGAGGGGTGCCTAGGTGGCTCAGTGGGTGAAGTGTCCGACTTTTGATTTCAGCTCAGGTCCTGATCTCAGGGTTGTGAGTTCCGGCCCCGCCTTGGGCTCCATGTTGGGCGTGGAGCCTACATTAAAAAACATTTTGATGTGCTATGTATACCAAACAAGAAAATAATTTAAGATACAGAAAACTCAAAAAGAGTGACATAAAGCAATATAACCTTATTACCACCCAAAGATAAACCCTGTTAACTGTTTTATAACATCCCAAGGCATATAAATTAAATTATTTTCCAAAATGGGATTTTACTATATAGAAATAACAGTTCTGTAGATTTTCTAAAAATTTAACTGTGTATTATATACGTTTTTATATGTTAAACATGTATTTCCACACCGTAAAATTTAATGGTCAGATATTATCCCATTGCGTCATTATGCTACAGTACGTTTAATTAAGTCTTTACAATCAATGTGTTTTTAAAAATGCTGTAGTTTTATAAAAGGAACAGTTAAAGAGGAGAGTAAGAAAGGATAGGAAAGAAGAGTGTGAGCAAAGGGAGAAAAGATGTAGATTAGAAGAGAAGGAAACACAGAGGAAAGAAACAACCAAGAAAGGATAGACACAAGCATGAAGAAATAAGGAATACGTGAAAGACAGAAGGAGTAAAGGAAGAGAGGGAAGGAAAAGCAGAAGTGATCTGTAGGTAACCATCAACCAGCAGTTGGCTTTTCATCTGATTTTGAGGTTTCAGGTTTTCAGCCTTTGTCCTTGCCCTTTGAAATACTCAACTGCTGACAGACAAGTGCTGTAGAGTTGTTCTTTATCTTAAAGGCTGGCAAATTCTCACTGAAGAACACGGTAAAGGAGTGATAAGACAGATATGAATACTGAACTTATTCTCTGGTTGCAGCTATGAAACAGTGGACCGTAAACCTACGATTTGGAGTTAAGCAGAGGGCCAAATCTCCAGGACAAAAAAAAAAAAAAAAGACAGAAAAACATATTTCTACTTCTAGTTCATTTCAACAATAAGGTTGTGAGGAGAGCACTCATCCCTGACATGATAATTTGTATGAAATGATGTCCATGAGATATTATGTTTAAAGTAAAAAAAAAAAATCTAGATAAAAAACACATGCATACATCTTTCGGGGAATGCAGACAAAAAGATGTGTAAGGGTACGTACTGAATTGGGACTGGCGGTAAAACGAGAGGTGTAAAGGGTTGGTAAAAGAATAATTAGGCCTTTTACTTGATATTTTGGTAGTAAGCCATGTGTTGTTTTTATAAATAAAAATAAAAGAATAAAAAGAGAAAAGGCCAGCAAGCTGAGCACACATTATTTGTGACAAGAAGGGAAGGGGACACGATTCTGCAAAATTCGTAAGTCATGGCTGACAGGAACAGCCCCTCCGGTCTCACTTCACTGAGCGCTTTCTCCAGAAGTCTCCGAAGGCCTTAGTCTCCGGTGGTGTCATGTGACTCTCATGTCATACTGTGCATTTTAAGCTTCCCTTGACGAAAAATTCTTTGTGAGGCGTGGATCTGGACCTCTTTATCTTCAAATAGTTGCAGATGGCGGCATTAGGTTTCCTGAAGGAATAAGGTGGATTAGCAGACTGGAGTCATCAACATACAAGTGGCCTCCGAGGGAATAGAGGAGTTTAAAATGAAGACCTTCTTTTCTGCAAGTAGAGTAATAGGATGACAAAGTAAAGCTAAGGGAAATATTAAATTCCTCATGTTCCAGAAATAAAGCTGAAAGAATTGGGATTGACCTACTCTAATAATTCCCCCACATCTTAGATTGTGAGCTCTTAGGAATCTACAAAGATTATAATAGGGGTCTGCAAGCCATATTCAATAGTTCTTAAAATCTACTGGCCATTATATATATTTTACCACAATAAGGCTGCACAATTGAGCTAAATATCAAGATTTTTCCATTGTCTGGGACCTTCTCAGTTCATTTTGATACATCGTGCTCACTTCTAACAGACATTCTTAGGTTTTTTTAATAACAGTGGGAAAATAATTAACAATCGCTTAAGAAATGCAAGCATTACCTACTTTTGACTTTGAGTCTCATCTATTTCTCGAACTCTTCCCTTTGTTTAATCTTCCCTTGTCCCACCTGATAATTGACAGCATTGGCTTTCCTCAGGACCCTCATCTGTATCTGACACCTCTCGGCAAGTTTGGTAAGACCTCCCCAGAATTCTAGGCCTCTCTTTCCTAACTTCTGCAGAAATAGAATGAAATGGACTTTTTCTTGATTGAGAATATGTTTTTTCTTGCAGTCAGGCCCCATCTTTGCTCAGGACCCTTGGGAAGTATCTGGGGGTAGGGGCAGTTTTCTAGTGGCAACCACCAGACACCTGGGCTCCTGACCTAGAAAAATAAAATTAAAAACCCAGATTATTGGTTATGCCACTTGGGAAGTTGGAAAAGCCAAGGCGGCTCAGGAAAACATTTAATAAAGATTGTGGGGGCTTATTTTAAATGTAAACATCAAAATATTCAGACTTACCTTTTAATTCTGAAGGCACGGGAAGATATCCCTTCTTACATAGTCACTGTATCTCTCCAGGAGAATTTTTAGAGGCTAATTTATCAGTTGCTTAGTTTGGGGACAACTAAATTATTTTAGAGACTCCTCTAAGGCCTTGTAGAGATTCAAGATGAAAGAACTTAATTCTTGATCTCTAGATCAAATGTGCCAAGCCAGTCTGTGTAATACAAGGTAAGGCTGACTAAAACACCTGCAAAGTGCTATGGAAGGACACAGGCAGAATTGCTGGAAAGATATGTTTCTTAGAGAAATGTTTGAGCTGGTGGCCAGAGGCTTAATAAGTTCTTTTTATTAAAATGGGTGAAGGTGGTCAATAATAATAACAACAAAAAGCAACTTCAAAAAGATTTTTGAAACGTTTAAAAGACCCTATGACCCAACAAATGCACTACTAGGTATTTACCCCAAAGATACAAATGTATTGATTTGAAGGGGCACCTGCACCCCAATGTTTATAGCAGCAACGTTTACAATAGCCAAACTGGAAAGAGCCCAGATGCCCATCGACAGATGATGGATAAAGAAGATGTGGTTTATATACACACACAATGGATTATTACTCAACCATCAGAAAGGATGATTACTTACCTTTTACATCAACGTGCATGGAACTGGAGGGTATTATGCTGAGCGAAATAAGTCAATTAGAGAAAGACAATTATCATATGGTTTCACTCATATGTGGAAAATAAGAAACAGCGCAGAGGATCATAGGGGAAGGGAGGGAAAACTGAATGGGAGGTCATCAGAGAAGGAGACAAACCATGAGAGACTCAGGAAACAAACTGAGGGTTGCTGGAGGGGAGATGGATGGGGGATGGGGTAACTGGGTGCTGAGTATTAAGGAGGCCATGTGATGTGATGAGCACTGGGTGTTACATGCAACTGATAAATTAATGAACTCTACATCTGAAACTAATGATATACTGTACATTGGCTAATTGAATTAAATAAAACAAAACAAAACAAAACAAAAGTTTTAAAGAAAGGAAGGAAAGAGCATTCCAGCCATAGGGAACAGCATGAGCAAAGGCTTGGAGGCATGAAAAATGCATGGTAAAATGGAGGGCAATAAGCACACTGTCATTGCTTCAGTTAAAAGTAGAGGAGACTATAATGGAAAGACAGTATAAAAAAGAATTTCGAGGCCAGTATATACAGTGCCCTGAATCCCAGGCTAAGGAGATTTCATTTCTTTTTATATTCAACAAGGAGCCATTGAAAGATTTTGAGCAAGAAATATTTTCAGAATTATGCCTTAGAAAGATTTATCTGGCAGCAACAGTAAGATAGTAAGATCAGAAGCCAGGAAACCAATTATTAAAATAATACCAATGGCAGATGTTGAAGACCTAAAATAGTACATTTTGAAAAGAGAAGCAGTACACTTGGCCACAAACACATCTGTAGTCTGAGAAGGTGGACGCTGAGAGTTTTTTTCTAGTTGTCAGCTCCATCACTGTCACTGCCCACAAAGAAGATCTAAAGTAATTATTTCTATTTAAAAAGAGCTTTACAAAAACAAGCACAAAGGAAAAATTGCTTAAGAACATCAACAGTGCCCCCAAAGGGGGAAAGCCTTGGCAAAGTAAAGGCCTGATGTTCACATCTCCAAATGCTGTTTTAGTCTTTAAATTGTACCTCCAGTGCAGTCAAAGGAGGGAAATTATAAAACTTAATCCTTTTATAGAGAAAAATGTCATCCATTTGCCCCTTCACGGAAACAAATTCATTTACAAATTTATCCCGGAAAATTAGTTTTGAGTAAACAATTTAAAATATGATCATGACAGATTTAGGCCATAGAAGTCAGAAACTTCAAACTAAAGAGTATGAGGACTTGAGGGACAATTTAGAGTTTCTTATGTATTTCCTCTATTATTTATTTATTTATTTATTTATTTATTTATTTATTTTCTCTTAATAGAAAGTTTCACTCTTTGGTCATGACCCAGGTGTTTTGTTACCAATGTCTGGTCCACCAGTCACCTCCCAGAAAGTCCTTCAAGTTATCAATAGCCAAGTGGTATTTTTCATCACCTTTAAATAACCAATATGATCTCGGTGCATTGATAAATTCCAAGCAGAATCAAACTCAATAGTCATTACTTTTATGGCTTTATGATTTCTATTAAACTCTCAGAGACACTGAAAATAATCTACTGATTCTCATCACTACCGTATAATCCTAAATTCTTAAGGATCGCGAACCTTAGCTGAGGAACAGTAGTCCTAAACTTATTTCAGATGAAAATGGGCATGGAGAAGGGGAGTGACTTCCAGGGACAATTAAGTGTCCTCAACATCCTATAATTTAATCTTAAATAGCTTCTCAAGCCAAGGAAAAGAGGCCAATCTTACAATCTGTTTCAGTGATTCCTTGTGTCCCTAGATTGTGAGGCTGATTTACATGCTGTCTGGCTTCTGATGAATAGAAGGCCAATGGCTGCCCCTTGAGCCTTGCTCTTGTCTGTAGGTTTTTCCCTGAAAGTGTTTAATTATACCAAAAAAAGCAGCTGTTTTTGATTCCACAATGTGCTTAGCTAATTTCCCCAGGTTGCTTTAACTCTGCCATCTGGACACATTACTGCTCTCTTTGGATCACCTTTAAATAACCATGACGGGGAAAATTAAAAAAAAAAAAAAAAAAAAAAAAGATCTGAAAGACCAAAACCAAAAAAACAAAAAACAAAAACCCAAAACAAAAAAACCCAGAAACAGAAAACAATGGAAAGAACCAAGACAGGGTTGATTTTCCTGGAGGGAAAACAAAGTTGCCTGGTAATTTCATTTTAGCTCTGGGAAAAGAGCCCTGGCTATGGCACATCCCCCTTCTCTGCTTTTCCTCTGCTTTCTTTCCTCCTCCTTTATTCCACGCCTGCTCTTTTCCTCCATTCTGTGTGGATAGGGCTGGAGGCATTTCAGGTACCCAGTTTCTATTGAAGAACTCCTGTCAGTGCAAAGGGAGAATATGATCAGATTGTTTGATTCCTCACCTATGCCTTTGATTCCAGAGATGCTACGAATTAATGATCAGAATACCTGCAATGACTGGGAATGATGTTCATGTGCAGACTGTATGTGGCCTGAGTAGATAGATGGAGGACGTAGAATTTATATCAGCAGTGTCTTCAAATACGCAGTGTTGTGTGCTTGGGCAAGCAAGACTCAAAAGCTCCTGATCCAATCATATGATCAGATGTCTTTTATAACTTCCATGCCAAGTATTTATTCAATGTGTTTCTTAGGGGCTTCCACGACTTTTAGAAAGGCTTTCTTATAATAAGCGGAAATTGGTCTCCCTGTGGGCTACCCTTTTTCTTCTACTCCTACTCCTTTTAATCATATAGAATAAGTGAAACGCCTTTCTCGTCTGATGGATCTTTCTGAAATTTCAAAGATGTTATCACAGCTCCTCTAAGTTTTCTCTTCTCCAGGAAAAATTATCCTTGCTTCCTGAAATTGTTTCTCATAAGACTTATCCCTAGATGCATTTGTGTGTTGATCTGCCTATTTTTCGTATTACCCAGAACTAGACACAATTCTTTTCAAAAATAGCACAAGTAATAAATATTCATTGAAAGAGAATTAGAAGACATAAGTAGGCAAAAATGTTTTAAAATTACCTAGGAAGAATTTCTGTGCAAAAGGGGCTGTTTTGGGTATCTTGTCATATAACCCTCCAAAATTATTCATTATACACTATTCAATGTTAGCAGGATGGTTGGGTGAGACTAAACTTAAATGGTCTATTCCTGAAAATGGACACAAAAGATTATTCTGGAATAGATCTTTTCCCAGGAAATGTCGCGTAACTGATTCCTCATAGTTATGTAAGTCTAAGTTACTACCAGCCCAATTCTCTAAAGCAGAGGTCAGCAAACTTTTACTGTATAGTACCAGGGAGTAAATCAAGTAAATGGTTAAGGCTTTGTGGGCCACTGAGGTTTCCGTAGTTGCCACTTCTCCTCCTCCAGCTTTTCCTCCTTTTTTTCTCATTCATTTACAAACCTAAAGAAATGTTAAAATCATTCTTAGTTTCCAGGCTCTATAAAAACAGGGCCCTGATCAGATTTTGTCAGCAGGCTGTGGTTCGCCCACGACTGCTCAAAGGGAAGTATTTAATACAACTTCTCAGTTACTGAAAAACCCTGCCTTCTTAATACTCCTGGTATATAGAATTGATCCCTGGGGAGGATTTGAGGAAATTTGGAGCCTCTTAGGAAGGATGGAATAGAGACCTCAAATACCACCTTCTTGAGATCAAATTTTGTTGGGATCTCTCTGGTGCGTTTATTCCCAGCAGAGGTAGGATAGCTGGAAAGTATACCGAAGGCTCCAAAGTTGAACTAGCTCTGAAAGAAATAGACATCTGGATTATTGGCCTGGACCCTTAAATGGTTGGAAAAGGGAACTAACTGTAACATGGTCCATGACTAACTAAGCTAGGTTAGTAGAAAGACTATGCTTTGGAATTAATGACTAAGAGTATGAGTATATTCTTGGAGAATTACAGTCCTCAAAGGAACTCAAAAGGTGAGCTCTCTGTTTTAGTCATAGATTATGCTGTAGTAACAATTACCCGAAAGCTCTGCAGTTTAACAAGATAAAGGATTTGAGTTCGATGGACAGCTCCCCCAGATAGTTCTCTTGTACAGTTCTCCTCCTCATGATCAGTCAGGTATCCAGGCACCCTGCATCTTGTGATGTCACTATCTTCAACACATAACCACGTTTGCCATGAAAGGATAAGAAATAGCATGGGCAATCATTCAGGGTGTTATGCTCAGGCCTAAGCCTGCCATATATTACTTCCTTTTCCTGTGCATTGGTTAGAATCTATTCATAGGGGCCCAACCTAACCTAAAAAGAGGCTAGGAAATATAATTGTCCAATGCACCCAAGAAAAAGAAAAATATTGTTTAATATCTAGCCAATCTTGGTCATACTCCATTTACGAACATGTGGGTACCACCATTCCTTAAATAGGAATGACAAAAGCGATGGCAGATGAAGATCAGGCTAGAAACTCTTTAAGCTCCTTAGTTCTTTCTTTGCCTGATGTTTGGAACCGGCAAAAAAAACTTTTGATTTGGGCTCTTTGAACTGAATGAGCTCTGGAGGTTTTCAGAAACTAGAAGGTAGAGAGCAAAAGAAACAAAATATCCTGTCAAGTTAGACACATGAAGGCTTGAGCAATTTATTCATATACTGTCGCTTATGACTTTATGTATGACCCAAGCTGGTGAAGTGGGCCCTATCTACTACAAATGTTTGTATGTGGTGGCACCTGGGTGGCTCAGTCAGTTGAGCATCCAACTCTTGATTTGGGCTCAGCTCATGATCTCAGGGTCGTGGGACTGGGCCCCGCATCGGGTTCCACGCTCAGCAAAGAGTCTGCTTGAGTTTCTCTCCCTCTGCCCCTTCCCCAGCTCATGCATGCTCTTTCTCAATCTCTCAAATAAATAAATAAATCTTAAAATGTTTGTGTGTGTGTGTGTGTATTTACAAACATACTGGAATAATCTATTTTCGACTCAACAATATGTTAAGGCCAATTTTCCCAGCATGCTCTGTCCAATACATATTAGAATATAGCTATCATTTTTTTCATTTTTGAAACCTTGACTCTCATTCAGTAACTTAAGACTGAATGAGCTTTTAGTGGCTACATTATGCTATTTGAACCTAACGGTGTCAAAAATCCTGAATTTTCTTCTCCTCTGTATGTTATATCTCTGCTATTTTGTGCTTGCCCAATTTGCCTTTGGTGGTTAACATTTGCTGTTCCACAGCCCTCAGAATCTATTCTAGCTTCTTATCAGTAGTAACAATGACTTAAATTGCGTTTGGAAAATTATATCTTGGAATGAATCAGGGTAAGTAGAGAGATTATAATTAAAATGCTAATCCCTTCCTTAGCCAAGATATGGGTGGTTAGGTGAGTATTTAGACTCTGTTTGTTCAGGATTCTTAGTCTTTTATAAAATGAGGTCTGATTGAGAATAAAAATGGTCACACATTTTCATTTCAGAAGCAATACTTCATAAGGATTAAAGAAGTTCATATTCTCTAGATAATTGACTGGACTTCTTCCTATCTTTTTTGAGGTATGTTCTCCAGATTTCTCCTAATTTCTAGGAAGTACCTGTTATCTTTCCAATAAAGTATTATTTTTAAAATAATAACTTAAAAAAAACCCACATATCTATCCTTTGGTGTCTTTTTTTTTTTTTTTACCTCTTTCTTGGATCTCTAAAAATTTAGAATGTCTGTGTGGTTCAATACGGGAAAGAAAGTGTAAAATTGATTCAAAGTGTCCATAATGAAATTCAAGTGAGTTACTCTTAGTTGTTGTATTAGTTATCTATTTCTGCATAACAAATTATCTAAAAACAAAGCAACTTAGTATAACACTAAATATTTACTATTCATCATATAGTCTATGGGTCAGGAATTTAAGAGTGGCTTGGCTGAGCAGTCTGGCTCACAGCCTGTCCTGAAGTTGTAATCATCTATTGGCTGGAGTTGTAGTCACCTGAAGACTTGACTGTGGCTGGCAGATCCACTTCTAAGGTGACTCACTCCTGTGGTTTGCAAGTCAGTATTGGTTGTTTGTGGGGGCCATCAGCTCCTCTCCACAGGTCTACTTGAGTGACCTCCTGGCATAGCAGTCAGCTTCTCCCAGAGCAATTGATCCAAGAAAGCAAAGAAGACTTCAATGTTTTGTATGATCTCACCTTGTAGGTCGCACTATTACTTTGGCCATACTTTACTGGTCACACAGACCAGCTCTGATTCATTGTGAGAAGAGACCATATGAGGGCACAGATACCTCACAAAGATCATTTGTGGGGGCCATTTTGGAGTTTGTGACTGAATACTGAAGTTAGTAACTGAATTTGTGGGGGCCATTTTGGAGTTTGTGAATACTGAAGTTAGTAACTGAATTTGTGGGGGCCATTTTGGAGTTTGTGACTGAATACTGAAGTTAGTAACTGAATTTGTGGGGTGCTCAGCAGTTATAGTGGTCACACAGACCAGCTCTGATTCATTGTGAGAAGAGACCATATGAGGGCACAGATACCTCACAAAGGGAATTTGTGGGGGCCATTTTGGAGTTTGTGACTGAATACTGAAGTTAGTAACTGAATTTGTGGGGGCCATTTTGGAGTTCGTGACTGAATACTGAAGTTAGGAACTGAATTTGTGGGGGCCATTTTGGAGTTCGTGACTGAATACTGAAGTTAGTAACTGAATTTGGTCAGTGCTCAGCAGTTATAGTGCCTTATTTAACCACCCAGCCAGCCAATTAGCCAAGAAAACTATACATTATAATAAAGTGTTGCTCTGTATGGGAGAAAAATAGATGCAATACAGCCAAAGATATTTTTCAAACTACATGTAACATTCCTCTTCACTCCATTTGTCTAGTTTCTGATGTGCCCTCTGCGAGTGTGTGCTCCAAAATGTTGGAATTATTGTCTTACTGAAACATTATTAATTAAACGATATAAGTGGTTATATCCCTCATATTAGTGTAGGAAAATTTCCTCTAAAAGTAAGCCTTCAGGCCTCGTGCTTTTCATAGACTCAGACCTGAGACACTTACACTGACTCATACCGTAAAACCCAACACAAGATGTTTCCAAGCCTGCTTCACCTCGATATGACCCGTGGTGTTGTTTTCTTGACTATGGCCTTGTCCTTGTCTCTGACTAGACATCAGCTTATCCCTTCAACTTCCACCATCCACACACCCTCAAGGACCCATGAATATCACTGAGTGAGGAAAATGTGTACCTTTCCCCTCTTCTGGGCAGAACACACAGAAGCGGAGAATAGGGGGCAATTTCAGGAGTGCTGTTAAACTTTACAGAAACAGAGGTTAGAATCACAGGTAGTCTCCTTCAGAGACCTACATGGACAGGGGTGTGGATGAAGAGATTCATTGCAAGAGAGAAAAAATCGAAGAAATTACTTACTAACTATAAATGGTGTGCTTGCTCATAAGTACGCATGAAAAATCCCCCGTGGACTCCTTAAAATAATTGGGAGATAATTTGAGCAAATCTGGAGGTCCTGTGTGAACAGGTCAAAGCAAGAGTCATTAAATTTTATTGTTATTAGAACCTCATTTGTCCTCACAAGCCAACAAATTCTGGAAGGTCTTAGAATTAGTGGTGCAGTATGTTAGCTTTGATGAAGAGGTCATCTGGTAGCAGGTAACTGGCTGTAATTTCTGAATGGAAACCTGACAAGAAAAGCCATAAGAGCATCATTTCCTTTTGGAACATCACTTTACAAACTGCAAACTACGTTCACATTCATTACGTCAGCTAATCTGCACAGAAATCTGTGAACAGAGGGCTAGGTGATACACTGACTTTAGAGATCTCAAAAATAAAAATACTAAATGTTAAAAGATTTAAGAATGTGTAGTTATTAGTAGGCTTGTAATTGTAACTCAGAATTTGTAACCCTAAATCCTATGTTCTCTCTGTTACCACAGTGGTTTTTAAGCTGTGTTCTGTCAAGCCCTCATAGTCCACAAATCTGTCTAAAGAGAAATTTGGGGGAGCAAGAGAGCAGGTGAGTTCTTTAGCAGACTTACCCGGAGAAGTAATAACTTTATCACCTATGTATTTGAAGCTTCCCTAACATATTTATTTGGGGTAAAATTTTATGACTAACATAAAAATTAAAAGCCCCTGCACCAAAACATACTATCTTGTGATGCAGTGGATAGGATTTTAAGTGACTAAGGCCGGTCCAAAAGCACAGGTAGAAGTGGAATTTGAGCTTGATAAGAAGCAAAAGCAATTTGATACAAGAGTTATATCTGGCAGATGCTTTTCATTTAAAATGTATTTATTGAGCCCTACTGTGCTATAATTAGTGTGTCTATGCTTATATTCCTGGTAAATATTAGTCCTAAATTTAGTGCTAGGTACAAATATAGCTGGAAGTCAAGCAGTTCTAAATGTGATAGGAGGAAAACTGCATAGCCCAGGTGTCTGATGGAACATTCCACAGTGGTGGAAATGTTCTGTGTCTGCATTATCTAATATAGTCACTAGCTGCATGTGGCTGAGGCGCCCTTGCAATGTGGCTAGTATAACTAAGGACTTGAATTTTTAATTTCATTTCCTTTAAATTTATTTATTTATTTATTTATTAATAATAATTTTTTATTATATTTTGTTAGTCACCATATAGTACATCCCCAGTTTTTGATGTAAAGTTCCATGATTCATTACTTGCGTATAACACCCAATGCACCATGCAATACATGCCCTCCTTAATACCCATCACCAGTCTATCCCATTCCCCCAACCCCCTCCCCTCTGAAGCCCTCAGTTTGTTTCCCGGAGATAAGGCTAAGTGAAATAAGTCAAGCAGAGAAAGACAATTATCATATGGTTTCACTCATTTATGGAACATAAGAAGAAGGAAGATTGGTAGGAGAAGAAAGGGAAGAAGAAAGGGGGGGTAAACAGAAGGGGGAATGAACCATTTCCTTTAAATTTAAATAGCCTCATGCGGTCACTGGCTCTGGTGCTAGACAGTGCAGCTACAGAGGCTTGAGGACAGAAAGTCCTGATAGTGGCTAGAAATAGCATCATCCTCACCACCACCACCGTCATCAACACAGGCGTCCACCTCGTTCTCATCACCACCGTCATTATAATCACGGCCACACTAGCTCTGACAACCATCACCTCTCACTGGATTGCTGGAGCAAACACTCTGTTTTCGTTCACGTTTCCCAGTTGTTGACAACCAGGCTGACCTTGATAAAAGCAAATGTGCTCACACACCTGTTCTGCCTAAAATCTTGCAATGGCCCTGCTTTCATTTAGGATAATGACAAGTGCCCTAATAAGGCTCACACACTCCCTTTCCTGCCCCATAACCAGCTTCACGTGATTCTCATCCCTGCTTGTTTCTCCTGCCTTGTCTCTACTCAGATTTCCATGGATACTGTATTTGGGGTATATAAAATTGTTATTTCTGTACCTTAAATTTACCACGTGTTTTTGTTTTGTTTTGTTTCTCTTTTTAGTCTCCAGGCTTGTGTAACTTCTGGATTTTTCTTCCCAGGAGATTTTCCTCCCTCTTGTTTTCTGGTTAAATTTGAGCCATCCTGGAGGTCTCAGTTTAAATGGTACATCTGTCACAGAGCCTCACCTTGGCTAAATGGGTGAGGTATTTTAGCTCCGTGTTTCTAGACTACCTGGACTTAATTTATTATAAAACTCACTGAGCTTTATTACAACTACTTGTTTAATATCAGTCACCCCCTCCAGACTGTGAGTTTCATGGAAGACCAGAATTTGCCTCTTTTTCAACCAAGATTCTGCCAGACACAAAATGGGTATTTCATAAATTCTGGCTTAATAGATCAATGAAACCTGAATAAGTGTCTTGCCCACTGAGAATCAGCCCCAAGGTACCCACCACCATGACTACCTTCTGCATCTCTAGAATATCACAGACTCTGATCCTATCCTCCCTTCCATGTCTTTCAAATTCTTTTACTTTCTAGGTTAATCCAATTAATGAATTCATGCTGTTATTGACTACTAATAGCTATAAATTACTACTATTAGGATGAATATCTACATGCAAACAGGATCATAATGGAGATTCATTGATTTAATGTCAATAATTGTCCTAAATGGAAATTTCTTACTGGCAGGTAGGTAGTTGGGAAGGAAAGCTTAGGGCAAGAGGGCCTCTAATTTTCACTTTTTAAGTCATTGTCTTCCTTTAAGCAGTCACCTGCTCTGCTTATATTTAAGTCTGGCCTTAGATTTTTGTCTCCCTGAACATATGTTGAAAGTGGGGATTTTCTGGGTAGACTTCAAGGACACTTAGAACTGGAAACACCGACTTCATTGGAAGAGTTATGGTTCAGCATGATGAAACAGAGTTGGGAATTGCAAATGCGAGAAACATCTGGAGAGGGAAGCCGAGAATCGGGGAAGAGAACTACCAGCTACTGAACACAGACTATGGACAAGGCTCTATTTCTGGATTTTTACAGTAACTCATTGAATATTCACAAGCACTAATATTTTCCCCATTTTTCAGCTAAAAAACACTGATGCTTACAGAGGCTGAACAATTCAGTGGTGACACAGTGAACAAATAACTGAGTCAAATTCAATCCTGTGCATCTACCAATGCTCACACCAATGTTTTCTTTTAATAGAATGATAAAATGAATCATGGAACACTACATCAAAAACTAAGGATATTCTGTATGGTGACTAACATAGCATAATAAAAAATCATTATAAAAAAAAGATCAAATCAAATTGGAAGAATGGCCATCCGAATAAGCAAGTGTGGAGAGTATTCTTTGAGATGGATGAAAGTGAAAAAGATGAGGGACCGAAGAAAACAAAATGAAAGAACCAGTTTGGCCACGGAAAGGTCTGCCTTCTGTGTAGATGGAGCATGTGGCCACTCACTCAATGAGATTTGAAGGTAAACAAAGGAAAGCCACTCTCTTTAAATCACTCTCGTCAACTTGCCTGTCTCACCCCCTAGGACCTTCTTTTTTTTTTTCTTTTTTAAAGATTTTATTTATTTATTCGACAGAGAGAGAGACAGCCAGCGAGAGAGGGAACACAAGCAGGGGGAGTGGGAGAGGAAGAAGTAGGCTCCCAGCGGAGGAGCCTGATGTGGGGCTCGATCCCATAACGCCGGGATCACGCCCTGAGCCGAAGGCAGACGCTTAACCGCTGTGCCACCCAGGCGCCCCTCCTAGGACCTTCTTTATCAGAGTCACTCCTTTGGCAAGAAAGAATACTGTTAAAATACAGGATTTCATTATATATAATCCATCTATAAGGATAAGGATAATCTGCCAACATCTGATACCACCCTTAGTAAACACCTGTTACTTTTGCCTGCCATAATCTTCTCCTTTCTTTTGGTAATAGCATAGCAAATTTCCTCGGGGAAACTAACCCCAATCTTCCATTTTCAATGTACATAGTTAAAGTAGGGCTGAATCACCTTCTACTGCTAGAGTTATGCCTTCAATCCAAATCTGTCAATGGTTATTAGAGAACCTACCCCTCTGAGTGGTGAAGGGATGGGCATCCTACCACCCAAGCTAGGTCAATGAGAGTCCTACCAGGAACTTACAACATCAACTGGGAAATCAATGGTTGATTCATCATAGTTTCTAAGTTGGTGTGTTGTAAGCGTAAAGCTGCTGGTGATCAATTCTGTCACTACACCCTGAGAGCCAACCTAAGAAATGATGCAACACCAGGGAGAGCAAAGCTAAAAAGTGGAGAAAGACATATGATTGATGACAAAATGTGAGAATCTGAATTTAGTTGTGCCTGAAACTATAGTTTAGGAAATGTGAACTGATACTCTATTTTACTGGCTTTTTTTTTTCCTTATGCAGTTTTAGCTGGCTTTTGATCATTTGTAACCAAGAGTCTCAACTAATTCACCTGCTAGTCATACAAATTAATACCAAATTGTCACTGATCATTAAACATAGACCTTACTCAAACCAATTTGCATTGCCCTTCACAAGTACTTTTCTAGTTCAGAACTGTACATAGTCCATAAGTTTTGCATTAGACATAGATCATATGTAATGAAACTCTGACATGTTTGCTCTTAACCCTGGGGTCTTTGAGAAACCTCCATGAGATCCATGAAGCCAGTGTCTTTTTTAATAGTACCACTAAGACATTATTTGCCTTTTTCACTGTGTCGGCATCTGTACTCATGGTGCAAAACAATGGTGGGCAAACACCTGGTGTCATTGCAGTGGCACCAAACCATATACTAGTCATTGTGTTCACACACAGAAGAAAAAAAATTCTTGACATCAAGGACGTTGAGAAAATCCTTGACAAAGCAGTAAGATTATTAATTGTATTAACCCTCAACCCTTGAGTGCACATCTTTGTAATATTCTATGTAACGAAATGAGAAGTGACATTAAGTGCTAATAATGCTTACAAAGTATGATAGTTGAGTTGAGGAAAAGTACTTATGTGACTGAACTGGGAGAACTAGCCACTTTTTTCACGGAACACCATTTTATCAAAAAGAATAAGAGTTAAATTAAGGTTATTCACTCTTGAAATTTTGTAGATAATTTCTCAAAAAGGAATGGAGCCAACTATCAAAATTTATGGGGTGCAGTGAAAGCAATGCTTAGACGGAAATGTATAGCACTGAATGAATATATTAAGTAGAAGAAAGATCTAAAATTAATGATCTGTGTGCACCGTAGGAAACTAGAAAAAGAAGAGCAAATTAAATCCAAAGAATGCAGACGAAAATAAGATTAGAGCAGAAATAAATGAAATTAAAAACAGGAAACTAAAAGAGAATACAAGAAACCAAAAGCCAGTTCTCTGAAAATATCGATAATATTGATAAGACTTTAGCCGGGCTAAATAAGACAAAAAGAAAGAAGACATAAGTTACTAATATCAGAATGAAAGAGAGAACTTCACTGTATATCCCAAAGGCATTAATAATTAAAAAAAAATTATAGGCAATGCTGAGACTATACACTTGTAACCTAGATGAAATGAACCAATTCCTTCGAAGACACAATTTGCCAAAACTCACGCAAGAAGAAATAGACAATTTGAATATCTGTTAAAGAATCTGAGTCAATAACTAATAACCTTCCAAAACAGAAAACAACTGCCCCAGATGGGGCAAATTCTACCAAACATTTAAAGGAAGAAATTTTACTAATTCTCTGCAACCTCTTTCAGAGGGTAGAAGCAGAGGGAATATTTCCTAACCCATTCAATGAGGCCGGCATTATCCTAATACCAAAATCAGACAAAACATTACAAGAAAAGAAAACTACAGATCAATATCTCTCATGAACATAGATTCAAAAATCCTCCAAAAATATTAAATCAGTGGTTGCAAGGGGTCGCTAGGGAAAGGATAAATAGGCCTAGCGTGGAGGGTTTTTAGGGCAATTAAAATACTCTGTATAATACCATAATGATGGATAACTGCCATTATACCTTCGTCCAAACCCGTAGAACGTACAACAGCAAGAGTGAACCACAGCGTATACTATGAATTCTGGATACCACTCTGGCAGGGATGTTGATAAGGGGACGCTGTGTGTGTGTGTGTGTGTGTGTGTGCACGCGCGCACACGCGTGTGTCCTTGCATGCGGGAGTGTGCAGGGAGTCTATGGGAAATCTTTGTACCTTCCCCTCAATTTTACAGTGGTCCTAGAACTACTCTGAAAAAAATAAAATCTCAATTAAAAGAAAAAGCCATAGAAAATGAAATGATTCTGTCACTGTAAGACAAATAGCACCTGGTATTGGTTGCCATCCGCAAAATTTAGGCTTTTAAGTGAAAACTAGGATTTTGAAAAACTTGTCTATGTCACTATGAGCTTAATAGCATCCTAATAACTTAAAGATTTTTCTCATGAGATTAGTAATGATATCAGCTAATGGAACTTTTTGATATCCTGTCATAAACGATGTCAGTATTTGAGATACAAGCATAAAAACGGTTAACCAGTATTTACTTGGGTGATCCGGCATGATATTACAAAGCCATTCACAGGTAAAATTCTTTCAAAGTGCAAGGCAGTGAACTATAGTGTAACAGATTACGACAAGTTCATTGATATGGTTTCAGATTCCATTTTGCAACAAACTTTAGGGAACTACTTGTCAGTTTTCAGTATAATACCAAAGAAGATCGTGTGCAATATTTTGATTCTTTTCATGTCCTTCAACCAAAATGACATAGCACAACAAATTAAATGCAGAAGTCCATGAGACAATGTAGCTTGTTTTTGCTTAAAGAGATTTGCATAAATATAAAACAATGCCACTCATCACACTAACTGTATATTTTGGAAAACGGGTTTTTTTTTCCAAATAAAAAATATTATTTTTGTTAACATGAATGGATTTTCTTATTCATATTTTTAAATGACTTAATAGACATTTAAAAATTTTCTCAGCTTTAGTTTTTAATATAGTAAATTTAGACAGGCATAACTCAAAAAATGCTATAAAAGCTCTTTGGGATTCTCAATAACTTTTAAGGGTTTAAAGGGATTCTGAGACCAAAAAGTTTGAGAGCCATAACACTATCTATTCTGCTTCTCAAAAATAAAACAGGTGCGCTTATGGTTCTGCCTTAGGTAACTTGCCTCTTAGAGGGAAAGAAAAGCTAAAAAAAAAAAAAAAAAGATAAACATATAAATAAAACAGTTATAGTTGGAAAAAAAAATGCTTTGGCATAAAGAGCCCAAGGTTGTGATGATAACTAGATGGACCCTAGGAAGGGTGTTACTCTTACTGGACTGGTCAGAAGAGACCTCTTTGGAGAAGTGGCAGGTGAGATGTGAAGAAGGGGGAAAAAGCTAGGCAACAAGCTAAACTAAGAGAACAGTGATTTGGGCATGGGAATAGCAATGCAAAAACCCCGAGGCAGTGCAAAGTTTGGAATAGGTTCCAGAACTGCGTCCTTCCAAAGCCCATGCTTTGCTTTCCTTCTCATAAACCTCAGCTGATTTCTCTTAAGCCAGTGAGGCTCCGGCTCTTGGAACAATGCATCTGGAAAACGGAGTGGAGATTGCTTTGATTCTCCCTAAACGACAGCTTCATAGTCAGTTCGTTGGCAGGTTAATCAGGAGCTTGCAGACAGTCTTCCACTTCTTTACGGAGTAGAACTCTCAAGGGCAATGCTGGTCAGCGGTGCCAGGAAACTGCTGTTGCAAGAAGGAGGAAAAGAGGGGATTTTAATCTTACAGGGAGAAGACTTACATGCGACCTATAAATTATGTAGCTATTTTCTATACCTTGGCCTCAGTCTGGAATTTTTCCCTCAAAATAAATTATTTGAGCCAACTTCACTGTGGTTGCAAATATTACATCGTGCACTGTGGTCTCCGAAGCATGTGTCTTTTGCTGACATGGCATTTTGAAAAACGGCTGTGGCCTACTGAAGAAAGTGGTGGCTCCCAGTGAAAGCGTGCTCTCATTTCCCTCTCCCCGAGACACTCACAGAGGACTCAGAGGTGGAGAGCTAGATGACCTGTGTGTAGTAAGTCAGGAAAACCATAAGCATTATTTCACTAAATGTTGGGATTTCCTTCTACTTCCAAAAATCAGAAGGAATATAGCTCCTCTCCTCCTGGAGTAAGACCTTAGAAAGCAGTAATTAGGCAAACATTAAAGGAACCCATGAGTCAGTACCACAGTGCAGACTTCGCAGTGAAAACACTGGATCAGATGCAGTGGGAGACCATGAAGGAGAAGGTACGCGTCGATCAACACAATTCAGGCAACCAAAGATCCGATCCGGAAGTGACAGCTTTGGGACAGCCTTGTGGTCAAGAGAGCGTGTGTTCATGGCCGGATGCTGTGTCAGGGAGCTGCAGGTACTTACTGGCCTACGACAGGTGATGGAATGATTTATCTCAGGCTTGCCTTCTCTTCCTCTCTACATTACCTTTCCTTCATAAAAAGGTATTTATTTTCAGTTTCGGTTGCTACCCCTATGCCAGTGACTCACGTTATTTATCTTCAGTCCTGACTGGCTATTTCACCCCAGAGCCACATAACCTAAATCAAACCTCTTATAGGAAATCAATGCCTTTAGAGTTGATGTCATCTTCTGCTTCCCATTTTTGCACATGGCTACTTTTATTCTCTGGCTTTCGTGAGTCAAATCGAGAAGCCACTGATGGCTTTCTGCTTTACCGCTCACATCAGACCTTCTGGTGCCACACTGTAAGCAGCCAGTGGAACTAACAGTTAAGCTTCGAGCCAGAAGAGCCCAGTGCTTCTGAACTTCAATCCAGGCATTTTAATATGATCCTGTGGAAGTCACCTGAGTCCCGCTGGGCGTGAGTCTCTGTCCTAGGACAGTATAGTTGTAAGACAGCAACTTTGAGATGAGATGCCTCAGAGTGAAAATCACCAGGGTAGGAGTGCCCTAAAGAGGAGATTCATGAGTTTCAATTTGTTGAGCTCCCTGAAATGGACTTGGAATTTTAATTTTCTTTCCTGAAGAGTTAGCAATGTCTGTTATTCCTATAAAATACCTTTCACCCTCCTTCCTATCCCTACGTGCTGTCCCTACCACCAACTTCGAGTCTAAATTTGTATCATCTTACACATAAGTTTTATTCATATATTTCTAGCTGTGCTCTCTGTTTACAAATTTTACCATTCCCAGCCATCCTGTAAATAGGACTGTCTGTGGCTCTCAATGGCTCAGAAGCTACAACGGCTCCCTTCTTCTACTGCCTCAACTCCATGGCCCTGCATGAATTAAGTAACTGTTAGTTGAGGCAGCTCTGGTTTTGATGACTCCCAAAATGCAAACTTCAACGCAAGCAGCCTCAGAATCTTTCATTGTGGACACAATTATTCTTGCTGTTCTGTCTTTAATCAAGCTTTTCATCTTTAGAAAATATCCTCTTCATTTCTTTGTATTTTTATAAGAAGCCAAGGTTTATTAAAAAAAAAAATCAGTCTGCAGGAGACAGATAAGGAACCCAAACTGTTATAGAGATGGATACCCAGTTACAGAGTGGAGGAATTTGTTTTAGTGCAATAGTGGTTAAGCTGCTCGTATTATGCACACAGTGTTTTTCTCCAGGAACCGTGCCAAAGTCTTGGGTAGAAACAGTGGTTAAAAATAAAAGTGATTCTGCTCACATTTCAATTGTGACCTTGAATGAAATGCTTTATAGTCTGTACAGGACAAGGGAGAATCAAGAACAAACTTAAGAAAGAAAATGAAATATCATGAATTCACATGGTGGGCAGCATAAAGCAGAGGAGCTCACATCAGGAATGGAGGAGATGCCAAGAAACTTCAGGGGTGACAACCAGAGACATCAGGGCTCAAAATGTCTGAGGAAAGTGAAAATGGCCTGAACCATCATGTGGTGGTGGAAGTTGCTGCATTCTGTACATTTACTGTGCTTGCCTGAGAAAATGACAAAAAAATCCAGTGTTAGCTAAGAACAATGAATTCACAAGCACAGGAGTTACTCTCTGGGGACTCCATAAACTAGGTGGGAAAGAGCAAAATTCAGAGAGCATTAAAGTTCCCATGATTCTCATAATTGTACTAATGAGAATAGAAAGAATAGAAGAAAGTCTACTTTGCTACTGTGTGAATTGATTTAACAACTCACATTGTCTTCATTGTCTAGCGAAGCCTGGGAAACATGACTGTGAGTTTCACCTACGGTCACGACACATCCCAGCTGCCAGAAATAGCCCTAATGTGTGCACAACTCCTGCAACTGATAGAAGTGTCTCAGTATGGAGGAAAAATTACAATTTTTCACCCAGTTCTTCCTTCCATACCATAATATTCATCCCTTGAGATGAGAGATGCTCAGCTCTGATCTAGCCGCTGACCCCAAACTTCCAGAGTCTGGTAGTGAGCTTCAGCTTCAGAGCTTTTATCTGACCCAAGCTTAATGCTGGAAAGAAACTGATGGAGGTTGATGCTAAATTCTTCCTGGGCTGATACAACATTTCTTCTCAACTTCTGAAGGAAGGCAGAATTCTCCAGAATCTCCTCTGCTTTTGCTGTACTTTCCAAGTTATTCTCTTCCATTCTGACCTTTTGTTTTCTTTTTCACTGTCACAGCCAGCTGGTGACCTGGTTAAGGAAGGGTACACAATCATGATTGCTACCAGTTTCCGTCACACTGTGACAGCTGAAATTTGCTAAGCTCCTTCACATTCGCTATGCCTCGGGAGTACTGTGATACTGTCGCAAGTAAGAACTATGTCTGCACTACCTGACTGACGAAGAAATTAGGTTCAGGGGTAGCATCAGGTTCCTCAAGTAGTTAGAAGGAAGCAGCACGGGGAATCTAAGGCAAGTCCTCGCCGTTGTAGTCCAGATTTCTTTCCATCCTATAAGTTTCCTTTGAAAATTTCCTCACAGTTTCCAGCAGCTCAAGTACTTGGCGAGGGGACTTCTGTAAATCTAGCACATGTTTCATCTTGTAATACAGAACTCGGTACTTAATTCTCTGGAACAGCAGGCTTTGTGCGGGCTCCACGAAGAGTGCAGCAATTACTTTTCTGTTCTGTATTTCAGCTGTCTTTATATTACTTCATATATCCATGTTTATATTCAGACTACTAAATTGTTCCGCATCTGTTCCCCACACCTTCAAGGTGGAGGATACACATGCACGTGCGCGCGCACACGCACACACGCACACCGTATGTATGCGTAAAGAACTAGTACACAAGGGCTATGGATCTTTACTGGTGTCTACTAAGTAGCCTTCTGGGGATACCCTGAAGTTTATACCAGCCAGAGTTTTTGAGCCATGTGAATAAATAAGCATCTCTACATGTGCAACATTTGGGAAGAAATGATGCATCTCACGTGAAGATGGGCTTTGTCAGTATTTCGCCAGACATTTATTGAATTCTCTCAAGTATATCCTCAACTTCTATTAATATTAATGGATGTTCCACATGTTTTTTGGGGAAAAAAAGCTTATTCTTTGGCATAAGAGAAATGTAAGTCTGAATTCTTTTAGACACTGATGGCAATTCTGATGGCAAAGAATAAAAGTGGAGCAGAGTTTCACAATTAAATTATTCTGGGCAAAATGTCCTAGTAGGTTTCTCAGACAATTTTATTTCTTGGACAGCAGGTACCGAGAAATGCATAACTCAGGCTGTTCACTCATTGCACATGATACTCAATTATCCCGGTAAGACTTTTTAAATTTTATTTAATTGCATTCATTTTATTTATTAGACTCTCCTTTATCCCACCCCACTGTCATTTCCCCACCTCCCTTACCTTTGGGTTGAACCCATTCTAAAATGTTCAATGTGGTCTTCGGTTTGTGTATACCCTTGAAAGAAAGATAGCATTATTTTATATGTATTTGTGTTTTAATTTGTGTGAAAACTATTAACATCCAGATCTTGTTTCAATTCTCCTTTCTTTTTTTTAAGTCAGGACATTTTCCCCCCATAAATTTGTCCTTGGGTTATCAGTCTAGTTCATTACTTCTAAATGCAGAGTATGCCGGAATTATGTATGCACTGCATTTTATCTCTCCATACCCACAGTAATGGACATCTAGGTCACAACGTCCTATTTCCCTGAACAAGGCACTGATGAACTCCCTCATACCTGTCCTTTGAAGCTGGAGGAGAGTTTCTCTAACATATACATATAGGAGTAGGTATATTTATTTGTGAGAGATATCATAATTTATTTTATTAATCCATAGCCAAATTACTATCCAGAAAGGCTGCAAATGATGAACCATTCACTAGCAGTGCATGAGGATTCCTCACAATTGCAAAAACTCTTGGCTTAATCCAATTTTATATTTTTGTTAAATGGTGGATGTAAAGTTATTGTCTTGATATGTATTTCTCAGATTACTATAAATTTGGATACCTCATCGTAAGTTTATGGTGAGTTCGCTTCCCCTTTCTGATTTGTTTATTCATATACTTTACTTTCTCTGTGATTTTTACCTTTTCCTACTATAAATATTATTCTCTTTTTAGTATACCATTCATCTGCTAACTTTGTAGGGTCTTCTGTCAAAGAGAAGTTAAATTTTGATTTAGTCAGATCAATCCACATTCCTCTGTAAAGTTTGTGCTTTTTTGGAATGTTGTTTAGTAATACTTTCCCACCTGAAGTTGACAAACATATTTTCCTATGTGTTCTTCTATTCGTTATTGGTTTTGTAGATTTATTTTTAATGTTTAGTTTTTCATTTACTTATGGTTTATATTGTATCATGTATGAAGTGGGGATCCAGCTTCAGTTTTCTTTACATAGTGAGTCTTTTTTCCCCAACAATATGGAAGAAAAAATGTATTACTTCCCAGGGGCGCCTGGGTAGTGCAGTCGTTAAGCGTCTGCCTTCGGCTCAGGGCGAGATCCCGGCGTTCTGGGATCTAGTCCCACATGGGGCTACTCCACTGGGAGCCTGCTTCTTCCTCTCCACTCCCCTGCTGTGTTCCCTCTCTCGCTGGCTGTCTCTCTGTCACATAAATAAATAAAATCTTAAAAAAAAAAAAAGTATTACTTCCCAGTGATTTTTTATGCCTCTTGTATCATACAAAAATATATATACATATATTATTTCCCTGTGTGTATATTTGTTTCACTATTCTTTGTTTTATTTCATTAATCCATTTGCCTATAAACATAATAGCACACTTTTTATTTTTACAATTTTATAGTTTATGTTAATAATTGGTTAGTCTTGAACTTCTTATTTACTGTTTTATTAGCCATTGCTATTCATGAAACTTTATTTTTCCTATACATTTTTTTAAATTTATTTATTTTAGAGGGCAAGAGAGAGTGGGGGGGAGGGGCAGAGGGAGTGGGAGAGAGAATCTCTCAAGTAGACTCCCCACTGAGCACAGAACCTATGCCAGGCTTGATCCCACAACCCTGAGATCACAACCTGAGCCAAAATTAAAAGTCCGACACTCAACCTACTGAACCCAGGTGCCTCTTTCCTATACAGTTTAGAATCAGTTTTTAAATATGCCTTCAGAAGATCTGCTGGAATTTTAAGAATCACATTGAATTTGTTTATTCAATTGGGAGAATTAATATCTCTACTATGTTATTTGGTTGACAAAGAAGTATTTCTCTCCCTTTATTTAGATATTTCTCTTTTATAATATTTAATTAAATTTTAAAATCATCTTTAAAAAACCATTTTGCACTCTTACTAAAGTAAATTCTAGATACATCATAGATTTCTACACTCTTTTATTAGCATTTTATTTTCTCCATGTCCTTAGTAAAGAAACCCTATTGATTTCCTCAGATTATTTACTCTTCAGCAGCCTTCCTAAAATTTTTTTATTAATTCTAATAATTTCTCAATTAATTTTTGAGTTTATATGCAGATGGTCACATTATCTACAAATAACCTTCGTGTATATTTCTTTTCCCAAACCAACATTTACCATTTAATTTTTTTTTTCTTGTCTTGTTTCTAGATGTCTCCTTTGGCAAGGGACACACAAAAAAATTAAATTCTTGGGACTACATCAAAAGAAAAAGCTTTTTCAATATTCAAGAAGTTTCAAAACCTAATCTGACTAATAATATTCAATTGACTTGACTCCTCATGAAGTCCAGACTTGGCAGGGATTGAGGTTGTGTCCATTCATTCAGTAAAATAAAACGTCATGTGCATTATGTTAACCCCTCCTTATGCATATCTTAAATGCTAGTATATTTTGTGGACAGACTTTAAGATGCATCTATCTCCATTGCGTGGCATTGTTAAGGAAGATGTTGAGCTTTCTGTTAGTCTTTATTAGGAACAGTGGAGAATATTTTGAAAAGAAACCAGCCCTCTTGCTGGCTGAGAATTAGACATTTACATAAGCCACAAATCCTAAGAAACTTTTCTGTTTGGAAAATATTTCAAAATGAATGGTTCCATGTTTATTTTGAAAATAAGCGTACTAGTTGATAAGGAAATAAATATGAATTAACAGGTAGCGTGAAGGTCATTTTGGATTAAGCCAGACCATTGTAGTGTAACCTTGAATAAGCCACTGAGTATAACGCTCAGAAGTTTGTTCATCTTGAAAATAATGCCAATTGCTCTAATACTGAGGTCCTGGCAAACTGGTATATTTGAAGAGTCTATTTATTCATTTATACAACAAATATTAAATTAGCACCTACTATATCCGGGATGATTCCTAGGGATATAGCAGTGAACAAAATGACCAACCCTTTGGCATTATGGAATTTACAGCCTAGTGGGTAACAGATGATAAACATTTTCAAACATCAATATACAATACAATGCAAGGTAATGATAAGTGGCATAAAGTAATATAGGGGTCAAGTACAAAGAGCGAAGGAGTGTGATATTTTAGCAAAGGTATATGAAAAAGATCTTTCTTAGGAGGTTATATTTGAGAGAAATGCCATAAAACTGGGATTAAAAAAAATACAGAGCTATTTGAGGACAGAGTTCAATGCCATAGGAAATGGCAGATACAGAGGATAGGAGGCAGAAATAAATTTAGCACTTTCAAGAAATAGCAAGAAGTCCTGTGTGACTGAACAAGAGTGTGGCAGAAAGTGGAAGAGGTGGTGGTTGGAGAAGCAAAGGGAAAGGAGAGTTAGCCAACGTAGGGTATTTACAGTTATGCTGAGAACCTTGGATTTTGTGTGTGGGGATGGGAGCGTGAAGGGAAGCCATTGGAGGATTTGAGGAGTGAAGTGATCTGATTTACATTTTTAAAAGATCACTGTGGCTACTTGGTAAGAGAAGACTCTAGATGAGACAAGATAAGTTAGGCAACTCTATAGGTGGCGATTGTCAAAGTCCAGAAAAAAAGAAGATGGCACCTGAACCAAAGAGTTTGTGGTGGAGGCAGGGAAGAATGTTAAGATTCAAGGTATAGTCAGACATAAAGTTATAGGAATTACTAATAAATAGGGAGTGGACTGTGAGAAGAAAGTGATAATAAAGACAACTCTTGTGTTTCTAATCTGTGCTGTAGATAGTGCCATGTAATGTGAAAGGAACAATTAAGGGAGGAGAGTGAGGGAGGTAAAAATCAAGAATTGTGTTTTTATTTCTGTTGTTTCATCCGTACCCGATTTTCTTTTTCTAAAATAAATATACCTTCACAGAGAAAACAGACTTTAATGAATACCTGCTACACACCAGATAACTTGGTGGGCATTTTACCTACTATGAAATAATTCAATTTTGGATGTCTTAAGTTTGTGATACCTGTTAGCCATCCAAGTGGAGACTTTGAGAAGGTTAGATGCAGTAGTCTGGAGCTCAGGGGAATGTTGGGAACTGGAGAAATGAGTTTAGAAGTTGTCAGGACACAGATGGTCTTTAAAATCATGAAACTGGACAAGATCACCCAAGGAGTGAGTGTAATTGGAATAATCTCAGCACCGCAGGATTTAATGGTCAGAACAGGCAGAGGGGTCCGCAAAGGAGAGAGAGAAGGAGAGGTGTATGACAGTGGAGGGAAGACAGGACATAGTGATATTCAAAAACCGAAGGAGAAAATGTTTCAAGAGAGGGGAAACAATTGACTGCCTCCCAGACTGTGCTAAGAGAATCAGTAGACAAGAATGGACAAGAACAGACAAGAACGGACAAGAACAAAAACTGCCTTTGTCACCATGGAGGTCCTTGATATTGACGACCAGTGGAATTTAAATAGGATGGTGGGGGAGAAATCCTGTTGGAATAAATGGTGAAGAAGGTGGAAACAGCACAGACAACTCTTGGAAGGACTTCTGCTACAAAGTACAAGGGAGAAAAGGGGAAGGAAAAACATGGGGATATACATAATGTGATGTTTAGGAAGGTTGTTGCTTGTTTGTTGGTTTTGTTTTGTTCTGTTTTTTAAGTGTGACATGCCATAGCATGTTAGCATGTTTGAATCTTGATGGGAATGACCCAGGGGAGAAGGAAAAATTAATGATGTGGAAGATAGAAGGAATAATTGGAGCACAAAAGCTCTTCAGCAAGATGACTAGTATCCAGGTCACTTGTGGTATGGTTGGGGATTTGTAAGAGCAGGAAAGAAGACAGAGCATATGCACACCAATGCAGCTAGGGTAATAAAATAAGTGGTAGGAAGATGAGAAAGGGAGAAGAGGGATTTTGGAGTTTTGGAAAAAGAGATAATAGTATATAAAATAGGAGGAAATTGCAATCTGGTGGTAAAATAGAATAAACTTTTAAATAGTTATCCTCATAAATTAAAATGCAAAAGAATCACCAGGAAGCTTAATATTCAAATTCCTGTGGTCTACATCCAGATAATTCTGTAACAGTGTGGATCACTCCTGGAGAAACCTTGAGTTACTAAGAATAAAATGGGGCAATGGGAGATGCTGTCCTTCAAGCTGGGCAACATAACTGCCATAAATTCTAAGGAGTGTGACTCTTTCCAAGGTCTTGGGAAAGATGAAAAGGTAAGTATATGGATTTCATTTCCAGGCAAGAAGAAAATCGAGGTATCAGCAGCTAGATCCAGATATATGTATGTGAAGGGCTAAGTTACAGTGCCAGCACATGGTGTTGAAGGTATTTGAAAGAGTCAATGCAAAACAAGTACATAGTCCAAACCAGTGTCAGTGTTAAAGTCCAGAGTGATAAAAACCAAATATGAAGTCAATGGAACTGCAGGGGGAAACAGCAAGATGGAGAAAATAGCTTGAGAGGATAGAAGAGACTGAAATATAGAAACTGAGCATTCCTCAAGGCATTTTTCCAGCTTGCCCACCAATTAGGAGGGAACTATAGGAGTGTCGGGGTTGGTGTATATGTATTACACATCCCAGCTCTGTGCTGTGCACAATTTGTACAACCAGACGTTGGCATCTCTGGGTTAATTCTAGAATCAGAGACCCAAGGTAAGTGGAGAGATCTCTGCCATCAGCTGAAGGGATTCCTAAGAGTAACCTTCCTTCCTTTCATAAACCATACTTAAAATCTATTTTAAAAAGGAAACTTTATTAATAATGAAAGAGTGCCGGCCTGTTTTCTAAGTGATTTGTTTAAATCTTATTTAAAACTCACAACAAACTTATGATGTAGATACAAGGATTACCCTACAGGAAACTGAGATACAGACTAAGAAGATATATAAAGAAATAAATTAAAATTGTATTGTTTTAGTTACTATGATACATGGTCTGCTAGAGAAATACGAATTCAACGTAAACTTGAGTGAGAGGAGGACTAGAGCAAAATATGGACTGTTGAATAATGATATGCTTTAGGAAATCTATAAAATAAATAGGACGGAAAACATTAAGAACCATCTTCTTTATGGAAATCTTATACGGTTGTCCAGAGTCTTGAATGTAGATCTGTTTTCAAAGGGACTCGTGGACCATTTCAACATTGTTTCTAGTGGCCTGACTTGTGACAAGTCATTTCTTTCATTCTTGAGGAACCAATGGTGGCAATTAGAAGTCCGGAAATTGGATAAGGAAAAATGAAACCTAATTAAAATTCTTGTAGAACAAGTCAGGAAGGAATAAACAAACTTGGAGTCAAGTTTGCTCCGTGCTGATGATACTTCTCCAGACCATTTGCTTATGTATAACCTGTTCATCTCCCAAGTCTCTCCCTTTGCTGAGATGGAGACAAAAGACCCAGAGAATACTGTTTCATCCAGCACGTATTTAGTGAAGCTAATATGGTCCACAAATATGCTGGTTGCTCATCTTGGTGTGATGGTAATTGTGTTAAGTTCTGAATTTTGAAAATATCACACATTATTAAAATCACACAGAAACGGAAAAAATATCTATAGATAGGTCTGAGGAAGAGTAGTTAGTTCAAGAAGAGCTTGAGAGACGGGATTGAACAGGACTCTCTTTTTGTGTTACAAATACCGCTCAGACTTGGCAAATGACAGAAAAAAGCATCTCGCTGTGTGTGAGAAGCTCTCAGGAGTTCTGAGTCACTTCATGTGTTGATATTTGCTCATCGCGTCTGCTTGATAGGATTCAAATGCACTAGGATCTTCCTTGTCAGAGTCCGCCCAACCAGGGAGCTAAAACAACGAGGGGGTAAGATTTTTATGGAGGAGACTAATATTGTTCTGGTGTTGACTAGAGGGGCAAATGCAATGTGCTGAGAAGGTTCTGGATGAAAAGTGAGCTCTGAGTTCAAGGTCTAGCTCTGTCGCTAACGGCCGTGTAGGTCTGTTTTTCGACTGTGTCACTAACGGCCGTGTAGGTCTCAGTTTTTTCAACTATTAACCAAAGCTGTTGAATTTTATTATCCTGAGGTTGCAGTAGTACGTACACCAGGATTAAGGACTCAAGACCATTGAATCAGACTTGCGTCTGGATTTGAAGTAGTCCTCACTTGCCAAGAAACTGAATATAACTCATTTTAAAACTCACCGTTGAGTTAAAGCACTAGAGTATCCGGGATCAGAAGCCAAACCAATAAGCAGGATGAAAGGCACACACCTCCAGGGCTGACCTCCGGTTGGCACACTTCTACATGGTCGGGCCAGAGCTAGAATATTGGAATACTTGCTGTGGGCTGGAAGAGTCTCTGCCCCAAGCCAGCCCACAGAACTCCCCACAAGCTAGCAACTGAGGGACACAACCTTCGCGTAGCAGGGGACCTTCAGGATCTTGATCTGGGGCTTCCCACAGTGTCCGTTCTGACTGCTTGTTCTCCATTCTAAATCAGTTACTAAATATTTTTATTAGTACCCCTGCATCCACCCCAGTGAATAGGGTGTCCTCCGCCTCTTTCACTAACCAACGGAGGCTCAGTCATAGGAAACAAAGGAAAGAATGATGGGTTTGCCTTCTCTAGATCATTCCCTTGCAACCCCTCCCACCCTACCCCCAGCTTCTCATAGGGAAAGGAAAGAGGTGTAAGGAACCTGAACCTGGGTTTCCCACAGCAAGGAACTGTGAAGATATGGTTGAGAATGTGATGGGATGTCTCTGTTTAGCAACATGGTGAAGTGGTGCTAAGGAGACCTGGATCCAAACCCCAGTTCTAACTTTTTACCCGCTGTCTATCTCAGGCAACTTATTTAGGCTTCCTATGCTTCAGTTCCTTCATCTATAAAAATTTTAATAATAACCAAAATAGCTAACATATATGCATATTTTAACATATATAATTTGGTGCTGAATGGTTTATATGAATCATCTTTTTATTTCTCACAATAACCTTATGATGTAGATACATTTTCATTCCCATTTTACAGTGAGGATAGCAAAATTCAGAGAAATTTAGTGGCTTGTCCTTGTTCTAGCTCCCACAGTTGTTAATAGGAGTTCCTCAACTTGGACCCAGTTAGTTTGATTCTTAGCTCATGCTCTGAGCCCCCAAAGAATGGGAAATATTCTCAAGGAGAGCTACTATTATTATGATAGCTGGGTCTCTAAGGACAAGAGTCTTATTTTCTTTTTCTTTTTTTCTAAGATTTTATTTATTTATGTGACGGAGAGACAGCCAGCGAGAGAGGGAACACAAGCAGGGGGAGTGGGAGAGGAAGAAGCAGGTTCCCAGCGGAGGAGCCCGATGTGGGGCTCAATCCCAGAACGTAGGGATCACGCCCTGAGCCAAAGGCAGACACTTAAGGAGTGCACTACCCAGGCGCCCCAAGAATCTTATTTTCTAATAAATATTAATTATAGTCACAACAGAACTAGCCCTTGGAATACTGCCCTAGAAAATACGGGCTGTATGCTGATCACATCTGTAGAGTCTCCTGCAGCGGGATCGCCCCGCACGCCCCAAGGTCAAGCATCGTGTGTTCAGACGCCTGATGAGCGCAGCTGGTTCTAGGACTCCTGGAACTGCTTGCAGTGCTCACGGTCGAAGTCTACCCTTCCAGATATGCAATTCTGGATATTCAAGGCTAACAGAGAAGATTTGGATCCTAAGGGAATAAAAACAAAAAGTAAACTTCGGATGGCAGTACGTAAGGAAAAGCAGCGGCCACAAGAGAGTCTGTTTTGTCAAACTGTGGAGCCCGCAGACGCACTGAGATTCTGGGTCGCGGTGTTCAGGTTTCAAGCAGGTGTACCTGATCCCTCTCCTGAGTTATTTAGCTAAGACCCACGACAGTCTTTCTCTGAGGGCGAATATTACTTATTCATGTCCTCTGGAATTAGAAGAGAAACTGAAAATGTGAAAAAGGAACACTTCTCGTAGACTTCGGGGCTCCCAGAGCGCAAGGAGGGGCACGGTCATAAGGAAGAGAACAGCTCTGAGAGTAGGTGTGAAACCTTGGTGTGCGTGAAAGGTGACAGAAATCTGAGCCAAAGACAGATTTTACCGTGTTGATTCTATAGAACCATGTACATTGCTGGAAGTGGTTATTTTGCAAAAAGTCTGCCTCTGTGTCAGCATCTTACTCAGAATCACTGGTGCGTAAGCTATACTGATGTTTGTTAGACTCAGAATTTGCGTCATTTGTTCTCTTAGTAAGTATTGACTACCAAGGTCAGGTCCTATTCCCAAGGAGCAGACAATCTGATAGGCGAGATAAGTACGCAGATGCCTAGAACACCAGCTGCCAGGGTGTGGAGGAAAATGGCAGAGAAAGTGCTGCAGAATAGACAGGACTGAGCACAAAGGACCCTCCGTGACGTGCGCGGGCATTGTTTGCCCCGTGAAGGTGAAGGTAAGCCGCTGAACTGCCCTTTTGTGTTGGATCACTGTTTCAGCAAGGCGGAGCGTGGTTGGAGAGTGAAGAAAACAGGAAGAGAGTTTAACGAACAATTCTACCAGGAAATAAGGGGAACTTCAACTGAAACTGGAAGTATGTAGATAGGAAAGTAGCTAGAGGAGATGGGGGAGGAAGCAAAAGAGGATTTTTGGAAGATGAAAGCCTATGGAGCAGCCACAGTAAATGCAGAAGGTAAAGAACTAATAAAAACCAACCAACCAAACAAAAAGTGTTGAGGATCCAGGGAAGTTAAGTGGCAGATCAAGATAGCTGAATTCATGGGAAGTTCTAGAAACCAGATCCTGGGCAAAAGGATACTTTTTGAAAAAAAGTAGGGGAACTTCTCCTGACAGGGAGGGATGAAAGCAAGAATGGCTACTTATGTATCTGTTTCAAATCTTTCTGTCTTGGCCATTTAATTTCTTTGCTTTCACTCAGCACATGGCCCCCTTAAGCCTCCATCCCCCACCAAAAACTCCCCAAAACACCTTTAGAGTCTCTGTGAGATCCGCACCATGGGTGCCCTAGGAGAAACCCAGGATCATGAAAGCTGTTCAAATAGCATTCCCAAGAAAAGAACTTCTTTCTATAATTTTCTTAAATATAAAAGAGTTATGAATCCTATACCTGCATGAATTGATTCACAAATTATAGACTTTTTTCATTTCATGGATATAGAACATTTCATGGATATAGAACATGTTCATCCCATACATAATTTCATATAGAGATTATTTAATCAAAATTGGTGTCTTTAAAAACTAGGCAGAGGTGTTTCTGTTTTTCCCAAAGCTCATAAATAGTAGACTTTTACACAGTATAGCTTATAAAACACTTTTGAGGCAGACTTAAAAATTTTTGAGGCCTTATCATAAGATGAAATGAAGAAGTATAATTAATAATTCATAAATCAAGTCATAAAAAGATATCTCTTCCTATTTAAAACCTTCAAGCTCGTTTTCCTTGAATCAAAAAAAACAAAAACAAAAACAAAAACAAACTAAAACAAAACAAAACAAAACAAAAACCACCCCACCTCATTGTAAATTCAAGTCAGTGATTAAGAAAATCACTCTGGCAAAGCAAACTCCCTTTTATTCAATAGGTTATCCACTGGAATTATGTGAGCCACCATTTGCACGCATGAATAAGTAAAATGCAAATTGACATTCAGGGCTCCTATTAGGTTTCTAATGCTGTGTAACAAATGACCACAAACTTAGTTAATTTATTATCTCCAGTTCCATGGGTCAGGCAGGAGTCCAGGATGGCTTAATTGGCTGCTCTGCTCAGGTTTTCACCAGGCAGCAGTCAAGGTGTCTCCCAGGCTGGGGCCTCATCAGAGGCATCAATAAGAAAAGATCCTCTTCCAAACTCCCTCAGGTTGTTGACAGAATTCATCTCTTTGTAGCTGTAGGTCTGAGAGTCCCATTTGGGGGAGGGGGGCTATTACTCCTGGAATTGCAGTTTCTCAACAACTCTCTGTAGGCACTTCACAGGGTGGTAGTTACTTGTTCAAACCAAGAAGGCAGAAAAGTCAAAAAGTCTCCCTTATGTGAGATAGGAAGACGGATACACGTGGATACACACGCACACGCTCATAGAAACAATCACAAATCCCGGGAGTGACATCGTTCCATCCCATTTCACCACCTTTGCCTCATTTTATTTGTTAGAAGCAAGTCATAGATCCCAGTGACACAGGGTGTGGACACAGGGGGCATCCTAAGTTCCATCCACCCCAAGACACAAACAGCACTTTGGCATGAGAAAGGAAAAGGTATTTATTTCAATATAATTCTAAAATCAAGCATATGTTTTGACGTTTATTCTGGCAATAGTGTTTCAGATTGCATGCGTGAAAATCTGTCTCCTTTCTTCTAGTTACCTTTTACAGATATAAATTCACTATTATCTGTTAAAGGAAAAGAATGAAGAAAGAAAGGCAGAGAAGAGGAAACAAAGAAGACAGTGTAACATAATTTCCATATTAAGAAAAAGAGCAGAAAACTAAGAGGTATTTTCTTTTATTACTGAATTATGTGGGGTCATAACCTGAGGAAGGACAAACATAAACAATGCCAATGAAGCTAACACTGGCAAAAAGTATTAGAAATAACATCACAGGGGCACCTGGGTGGCTCAGTCAGTTAAGTATCCAACTCTTGATTTGGGTTCAGGTCATGATCTTAGGCTCCTGAGATCGAGCCCAGAGTCAGGCTCCACGCTGACTTCTCTCTCTCCCTCACCCCCTGCTCCTGAGATGGAGCCCAGAGTCAGGCTCCACGCTGACTTCTCTCTCTCCCTCACCCTCTGCCCCTCCTCCCTATCTCTCTCTTGAAAAAATAAAAGGAAAGGGAAGGAAAGGAAAAAGGGAAGGAAAGGAAGAAAGGAAGGGAGGAAGGGAGGAAGGGAGGAAGGGAGGAAGGAAGAATATTACAAAGAAAAAAGACCTTACATATCTACTTATAACACAGAATTCTGCATAAATATCTGGGGCTTCTCAGGGTTCTGAAAGCCCTTCAAGGGACTCAAATTAAAATCTCTTGCTGAAGCTTAAAAAATATATTACATATATGTAGAAAAGAAAGTTAACCAATTCATGTTCAAGTACACAATAATTTTTCAATTAAACAAAAACTTGTGTATGTATATTGAGTACTTGTGAGTGTGTGTGTGTGTGTGTGTGTGTGTGTGTGTGTGTGTGGTTAACTCCTCCTAACAGACTGTGGGGCAGAGGTAAAATCAAGCATATTTGAGAATGGTATATCTCGAGGGAAGACCTAAGGTATAAAGTACTAAGCTTGTAGTCAGAAGCTCTGTAATACCTGGACATCATTTTCATTTATTTCAAGATTGGTGTTTTATGTATTTCGTGCACCTGTCACCTTTTGTGTCATTTTTCTCTACTCCTGGTATGCGCAGGTACATAAGGATTCATGAGACATCTTGAAATACACCTGGAAGAAAATGAGACTGTAGAACCAAGAATACACTGGGGGGCACTAAAAGGCATCTTACATTTATGTTATATTTTTGCTTAAAAGAAATATATCTTCCCCATTCCAGAATGCATTGGCAAAGACAAGGGGATCACACCGTGCTTAAATCAGGATTAGACAAACGTGGGCTTGATTTCCATCTCCACTAATTATTACCTAGACATTTTTTATTAGTAAGTGTCCTTATCTATAAAATGGAAATAATTATAGTACAGTTGCTGTGTTTCTTCTAAGCAAATATTTAATAAATATAGCAATTCTTGTTAGTGGTGGTGGTTGCCATTATTAGCAGCAGTAACAAAATCAACATCGGTATCCAAAGGAAAATTACTAATAAAGAACAGAAAGTTGTCTTTCGGCAAAGAAATAGAGAAGAGACATGATGGAGATAGTAAAAGGGCAGTTAGTACTTAATGAATAGGATAAGGAGCTGTAAAGATGTCTCAATAGCAGGTAGATCTCTACTGTTACTTGTTTATATGATACGTGTTCACGTTACATGTCAACCATTGGTAACTTCTAGCACATCTATCTTGAAACTGAGCAGCTTACGTTGTCTCCGTATCCTGTGTTTCTAAAATGAATTAAACAGGTTTCCTCTTTCCTCTTGGGCTAATTAGAGAGTTTTAAAGAGGAAGAGAACCCTGACACCTGTGATAAATAATCTAGCCTCATAAACAACACATCTGGAAAACATATCTGGCACTCCATGGGAAATAGGTCTGGCATTCTAAACTGTAAATCATGGGTGTTTTGGACATTGAAGTCCTAAAACAAAGTAAATTATTTACAAAAAATTAAGGCTCTAAAATTGTCTTTTTCCCTTGGTAATTTTTTCATGGACTAATAATTCATGGTGTTTTGTTTTTTTAGACACTGGAAAATTAAGAAGAAAAATAAAAATAGGAAAACATAATCTGGAGTTTACTATTATTTCTGTACAAGGCTGGGCAGCTGTGTTTCTAATTACACAGAGGGAGGCCTTTAAATGACCACTTCCAAGTATTTAGTTAATGCCATCGGTAACTACAGAAGTGTGTCTGTGTGTGTGTGTTTTCAAATCCATTTGGTCACTGGACAATATTTTCCACTTTTCATATTAATGACATGTTCCAATTATAAATTCTCTACAAATTTATTCTAGACAACAAGGTCTTATATATAAAAAGAAGAATATAAAAATCATTAATGATATCACCCTAGACATCATCTTTATGTACCTTTTCAAGCTTCTTTATGAACTCCCTCCTTCTACCCAACATATACATACATCTTTTACTAATATTTGATCATAATAAATGTGATTTTTTTAAAACAGCTTTTGTACTTTACAATACATTGTATTCATCTACATGTCAATAAACACAGAACATAATGGCTTTTAATGGCTTATAACCAACAAATATACGGGTACTCTAGAATTTATTCTAAAGTTACTTATGGATAACAGTATCATAAGTAAAGATTGCTGTATTGTAGTCTTTGTACTTTCATATTTTCATACAAATCTGATTATTTCCTTAGTATAAGTTCTAGAAGTGGAAGTGATGCCTCAAGGTGAATGAACATTTTTGTAAATTTTTTGTTAGATAAACTATTGTCAAATTACTTTCCAAAAAGGTGTACCAATTCACATCCCCATTTAAAATTTATGGAAGACCCATTTGGCCATACCCATGACAAAGATGGATTTTACTCTTTTTTAAACAAAACGGAATACTCAATTAGGTTCTTTTCAATTGACATCTCAATAGGGATAAATTTTATATATTTGATTACTCTTTTGATTAAATATCTTTATTAGTGATTAAGATCTACTTTTAAGAACTATCTAGTTATATCACTTGTTGATTTCATTTGTATGAGTTTATCTTTTTTTTTTTTTTTAAGATTTTATTTATTTATTTGACAGAGACAGCCAGAGAGAGAGGGAACACAAGCAGGGGGAGTGGGAGAGGAAGAAGCAGGCTTCCAGCTGAGGAGCCTGATGTGGGGCTCGATCCCAGAACACTGGGATCATGCCCTGAGCCGAAGGCAGATGCTTAACAACTGCGCTACCCAGGCGCCCCGAGTTTATCTTTTTAAATTTTACTTTAAAGAGTTTATCGTAAGTCAAGGTTATTAATACTCATTTTATTTTATTTATTGCAAATATTTTTCCAGCTCACATATTTAATATAGTTTTTTATCTTTGCTTGTAGTATTTCTGCTATATAGAAGTTATATGTATTTTTCAATCAATTGTAATTTCAAATATAGTTCTGCCTTTGTTGTAAACTTAGAAAAAATTTGTTCCCAAGCACCCAGTATATATTTACATACATTTTATTTTTCAATAAAACCATTACAATCTTAAATTCATATGAGATTTATTTTACTTTAAGTTGTGATGTGAGATTCTGCTCAATTTTTTTTCCAAAATGGTAATCCAGTTTTCTTAACACCATGTATTGAAAAAAAAAAAATCCTTTCTTCTTTTGTACGTTCTTTCTTTCCTGAATTCATCTCCCTGTCTACTTGGACATCATCTAGTTTGATTGTTTATAGCAAAATATGCTTCAATATTTAGTAGGGCAAGTCCCCAGGTAGTTTTCTCTCACTTTTCCTCTGTATTGTTTTTACGTTTATTATACTCTAAGTTCCTAGCATGTTCAAAGGATAATCTTCAATATTCAATGCAAAGTAGCATTTTCACTGAAGTTGAGAATGAAAGGTAAAGCAAATAAGAATAATTCAACAGATGGTGGTAAGATACAGAATCTAGAAGTAGCATAAATAGAGTGATTCCTTCTGATAAAGAAGAGAGGCAGGGAGATCAGAGGGCTTGACAGAAGAATATGACATCTGGGTAGATTTTGAAGAATAAAAGGAGTGGACAGGCAGAGAAAAGGTGAAGGAAGTGTATTCAGGAGGAGAAAAGCTTTTCTTGACCTTCTTAGGAAGAAAAAAAAATTCCCTTTTTTGTGTATCCAAAGCATTTTGCTAATATTCCCATTACAACCACAGTTAGCATTTATTGAGGTTTTGTGATGGGCCAGAACTTGCTTAAATAGTCTAAGGCTAGCATAATTAGTTTAATTCTCCCCACCACTTGTCAGGTAGGTACTATTATTAGCTCTATTTCGTAGGTGAGGAAACTGAAGCACAGGGATCCCAAGTAACTTGCCAAGCAGATAAGCAGCAGTCAGGATGTTCACTCACTAGTTTGGCTTCAGAATCTACACTGACAAGTATTATTATGCCATACTGCGTCTTAGTACATACCAAATTTAAGATTTTTAAAAAGAAAACTCATAGGGATGCCTGGGTGGCTCAGTCGGTTAAGCATTTGCCTTTGGCTCAGGTCGTGATCCCAGGGTCCTGGGATTGAGTCTCACATCAGGCTCCTTGATCAGCAGGGAGCCTGCTTCTCCCTCTGCCTGTTTGTGCTCTCTTTCTGTCTCTCTCAGACAAATAAATAAATAAAATCTTTATTAAAAAAAAAGAAAACATATATTTACTATGCAAAATAAGTGTGAAATTTGCGTCATCTTCTTTTGCAATCTCTTTTTACGTACAGTAATATATATTTTTCTTGCAAAATTTTAAAATTAAGTTTATGTCAATTATTTATTGTCTGCACACTGTAGCAGTCAGACAACTCTTAGCTGCTAATTTGGCCCCATGAATAGTATGAAACCGTGCCATTGTGCATTGAGTGATATTCATTCCCATTCAGTCTCCAGACTGGAGAAGTCTTAGTTAATTCCTGGCTCTACTACTTTACTAGTTGTGTGACCACAGGCATATCATTTATTCTTAACTATGTTTGATAAGTAATTGAAAGAGATGACATAGCAGATGTGAAAATACTTAAGTTATCAACAAAGAACCAAACAGCAAAGACCCAACAGTTGTTGAAACATCCTTCATTTCACCTCACTCTACATACACTTCTTGAACCATGATCTTCTGGAGGCCATATATAACAATAACCATGGTGATAGCAATGCTTTAGTAAACATTTGTTATATTCCAAGACATGGCATTTAGAACATCATTATTTTGATCTTACATCATCCTCGTAAGGCATGCAGCACTGTCAACACATGAATGAAACATTAAGGCTTAGAACAGAGAGTGGGAGGACCAAGATTTGGACATGCTCTATCTGGCTTCAAAATACATGTTTTTTATGCTACACCTTGCTAGTTTAAAAACTTTACAAAGGAAATGTAGCAAAACAGTAAAATAAATGGAAGTCACACGTAGTCTATAAAAATTCACCATACATGTCTTATTCTGAAAAAATTCCAACACAGGTGAAAGACACCTACTCCCCTACCCAGGTCCTAAGCACAAGGGAGAGAGGAAAAATATGTATGTAATTTGAACTCTTGGAGATGAACCTAAGTGGTTCAGTTGCAGAACCAGAGGCATGCCATTCATTGCTCATTACTCTTTCCTTCTATGGGAGGCTGGCTTTCCCAACGTCTACTTTAGTTTTCTCAACTACCAGATAGTTTTAGGATAAATGATCCTAAGCTTCTTGGGGAATAGAGCCAGTTAGTTTCCCAAATCTGATGAAAAAGTGCCTTCTCGTGCTGTGAGGGGAAGGCCACATTTAATTCCAAGGTTAGCAACAATCATAAATACTTGAGTTCACACAAGATTCCAAAAACGTCCTATAAATGTGGAACCAATTTTGAAGCCAAAAGTAAGGACTAGTTTATAAACCTACTAGCCCAGCATCTGTGATCTATAATAAAAAGAAAGCAAGACTTGTGTCGGACAGAAGATGCCATATGTAAGAATGGAAACACAGTGGAAGATAAACACTGGTAATTTGGAAAAAGTGTTTTGTCTTCTGAGTAGTGTTGACTTGTTTGAATATCTACTTATAAAGAAGAGGATGTCTGTTTTCTTGTATTTTCTTCCAGACAGACTCTAGTAAAAAATCAGCATGACAGATTCCTCCTTGTTGGAATCACTAATGGCTTACAAAATAAGCATTTGGATTATTTTATAATTTTTATGATCTCATTTCAATAGCCTATGACTTTACAAAGAATGGAAGACATAGACTAGATTGGTAATAAATTTAAATTTCAGAATGAGGTTTATCCTATTGGGCCAAGGTGCCATTCAAGGTGGAGACCTAAATGAGATCATACCCTCACACCCTTTTACACACATACAAATCCAGTTTATGATTAATAAGTATGAACTTTATCTTATTAAAACATCTTGCAAAAGAGCAAGGCAGAGTCAGGAGGCACTATTCTAAATTTGTTTCCAAACATATAAAAATAGCAACATAACTGGCATATATGTCATAATAGTACAAATAAATACATTCCCCCTTCTCTTGGAGACCTATTCAATGTGTTTTGAGGCTCCAGCCATGATTGCTGAATATATTTTTACCTATGCAATAGATCTAAGGAAGTTTGGAGATAAAATGAAAGTTAGAAAACATAGACTCTCACCTCTTCTTTGTGCAGATGAGGAAACCACAGCATGCAGAGGGGAAGACAGGTCGTAGGGTCTGTTGCTTTCAGAATAAGGACTAGATACTAAGGGCTTTGGCCTCTAGTTCAGTATGCAATAAATTCTAAAAGCTTGTTCATTTATTCATTCAACTACAAATATTATCAATACGTATTCCACCAAGGACTATGTTAGCTTACTGTGCAGAGGAAAGCAAAATAGATTTGACCCTTGCTCTCATGAATTTTATAGTCTACTAAGAATTTTTTTTAAAAAATAAATAAATAATTACATTAACAATTAAATGACTTATAACTGAAGAATAGGATGCTGGGAAGTGTGTAAAAAGACTTAATTTAGATCAGAAGACTCAGGAAAGATCATCCTGGGTAAATGACACTTAAGTTGTAATCTGAAAAATGGTAAGATGTGAGTGACAGGACAACACAGGAAGGGGAGCCAGCAAGCAGAAAGGTTCTGGAGGCATTAAAGAGGCTGACACATTGGAGCAACAGAGAGAAGGTCAGTGTGCAGAAATGTAGTGTTGGAGGGGGGAGAGGAGACCACGAGATAAGGTTTGGATGAGAGCTGAAAAGAGAAGGACCTTATAAGTTATGTTGATAATTTGTCTTCTAGAAGCCAAAAGAAAGCCACTGGAAGACCATAAGCAGAGTATAAGTGACATGTGCTAATTCCCATGTTTAAAAGATCACCCTCTTACATTCTTTTAATTAGACTCAAGGGAACAAATTGAAAAGAACTGCTATCACTGATTTAGATTATGTTAAAGTTGAGA
Source organism: Ursus maritimus (assembly GCF_017311325.1). Taxonomy (NCBI): domain Eukaryota; kingdom Metazoa; phylum Chordata; class Mammalia; order Carnivora; family Ursidae; genus Ursus; species Ursus maritimus. Next base: position 13,702,226 of record NW_024424786.1, read on the forward strand.
ATATTGGGAAGTAGACAGAATAAAATCAAGAGGACTTACTTATTGATTGGATGTAGGAAGTGAAAAAGGTGAAGGTGTCACAGAAAGTGTCCTGGTTTGGGATTTGAACATCTGGTTATATGGTCTCCTGGATGAGAGACTGGTTGAGAAACAAGTTTCTGTGAAGAGGTGGAAAGTGGGTGGAAAATAAGAGTTTAGAAATCAATGTTTGACCCATTAAACCTGCATTGCCATGTAGAGATATAAGAATGGTAGTTGTAGCCCAACCCAGAAGAACATTGTAGACATAAAATATTCATGAGTTGTTGACATAGAGATAGAGTTTTAAATCCACATGAATGGATGAAGTCATTTAAACAGTGTGAGGTGGGAAGACAGGTTATACCTGAACTTCAAGGAATTCCAATGTTTAGTAGTCTAACATGAGATGATGAGTGGCAAAGATCAGAGAAGACAATACCAAATTAAAAAGAAGAAAAATAAGATATTACATTGTTATGGAAACCAAGAGAATATAGCCATTTTGGCCTCATACTTTTAATATTTTTGTACATACTGTAAGCATTAAAGTTCAAAGAAAAACACATGTTGAGACCTTTACCTATCATGAACTAGATGCAACTCATTAAAACTTTATAATTAAAATGGGACTAATAATCTCTTCTCATATATTAGATCATGATGAACAGCAGTTAGGGTAGTATATGCAAGACAAGCTTTGTAAACTGTTATATATACATATATACAAGGTTTTTCCATAAAGAAGACCAGAAATTTTTGTTACTAATTTGCTACTGATTTCTACTGATTTTAAGTTGTTATTAAGGTACCTAAGGTGGGGTGCAGTTGGAAGACCATGTGACTCTTGATCCCAAGGTTGTGAGTTCGAGCCCCACCTTGGGTGTAGAGATTACTAGAATAAATAAACTTTAAAGATACCTAAGGCTACCAAGATAATCCAATTATATGGGCATAAATTACATCATCAAGGTTTATTTATTAGGGGTGGGGGAAATGGACAAAATGGATGAAGGGGAGTGGGAAATACAGGCTTCTAATTATGGAATAAATAAATCACAGGAATCAATGGCACAGTATAAGGAATACAGTCAATGATACTGTAATAGTGGTATATTGGGACAGATGGGAGCTATACTTGTGGTGAACATAGCATGAAGTATAGACTTGTTGAATCACTATGCTATATACCTGAAACTAACGTAAGATTATGTGTCAACTATACTGAAAAATATATTTATTTATTAGATTATCACTCTTCGTGGGTGCATACAGTAGACTTAAGTGACCAGTAAATATAGTATTTAATTCCATCAGAAGAATGTCTCCATGTTGTGTACCCCAAAGTGAATATAGTAGAGAAGAAGCTAGGTAAATGGAACATTTTCTGTTAAAAGGAATCACGATCAACCATGACTATGGACCGTTGTTGGAGGCCTCAAATTAAATAAAAAATAATGAATTAATATGCTCCTCTCCAAACTTGCACCCCTCTTCAGTGGATAACTAAATCACATTGAAAATAGTCTTGGGGTACCTGGGTGGCTCAGTCAGTTAAACGTCCAACTCTTGGATTTGGCTCAGGTCCTGATATGGCTCATGGAATTGAGCCATGTGTCGGGCTTGTTCTTAGCAGGAGTCTGCTTGGATATTCTCTCCTCCTGCCCCTTCCCCTGCTCACATGCTCTCTCTCTCTCTCTCTCTGTCTCTCTCAAATAAATAAATAAATCTTAAGAAGAAGAAGAAGAAGAAGAAGAAGAAGAAGAAGAAGAAGAAGAAGAAGAAGAAGAAGAAGAAAATAGTCTTTACTATAACATCAGCTAGTCCTCCTGCTCCAGGCTGAGGTCTTCTTTAATCCTTAGAATGTTTTCTTCACCTTCCCCTTGTCCACAATGGGGAATTTCTCAGGACTCCAGTCACTTTGAACAACAGCTTAAGTTTGTTATTCAAGTGTGCAGTCTTATCTCCTGGAAGGACAAGAGAAAGCATGCACTGTTTATTATAGCAGAAGCGAAGTCTAGAAACCCTGGTGGCTGTTGGGCACTGAGAATGGAAGAATGGGAAAGTAGATAGTTTCAGATTCAAGTCAGATTCGATCTGAAGTTAGAGACTAATTTGCTGACAGGCACAGTTTAGGAAAACTTTATTTAGGGAGATCCACATTAGGCTTATAGGCCAATAAAGATTAATTTTATTAGGTCTTGAAAGCTGTTAAATTTTGCGAGTTCCTTATAAAAAGAGCTGGACATCTTTGAAGTTTTGAAGTAGTTATTAAAGGTAATCACATCATTGGGTGGGGCAGGGTAGGAAAATGAGTGGAGCCATGGAATATGGTGTTAAGTAGAGCAAATGATATTGAAAGAAACCCTGAGAGACACCCAAGAAACTCAGAAGGCAGTATGATTAGGGGCCTGGGGTCCTGAGTTGTAGGTTCCAACTTTGCCTACGTGATCTGCAAAAATGCTTCAAGGCCTCCCGAGAGCAATGAGATCTTATTATTCTACACAGTCCATGCTAAGCTAGGTCTGTATCTCTTGACCCATCCTCTCTCTGACCTGTGGCCATTGGTCATCTCTTCCAAATTTGAGGAGAAAGCAGTCAACTTGAAGAGCTGCCTAGGAGAGGCAGAGATGAAGATACTGTGATGTCAAACTCAATCCTTTCCCAAGTTAATTGATGTTATCCTACTGCTACATTGGATGAACACAGATTGCACTGATGCTGAGAATATACTTGCTTCAAATGGAGAATTAGCAATTGATTATTTATGCCTAGGGTTCTGATTTTTTATGCCAGGAGTTTTTAATGGTGAAATCTGAAAAGTAACTTTTTTTGGAAGTCACTCTTCCAGAAAGGAAGGAAAAAAAAAAACTGTAAAAAAAAAAAAAAGTAATTTAGTGAAGAAATGTAAACCTGTGAATTCTCACCTTGTGGAAGTGGAAATTGTCAGATGACATTAAAAGGCAGCTAAGAGGAAATAAAATACCCTTTCAAATACTGCTGTCTGTTGTTGTCATTTAAATTTTCAAGAAAATAATCCTGAGTGATTTCCTCACTTATTTTTTTAAAGATATTGTTTATTTATTTGAGAGAGTGAGTGAGAGAGAGAGAGACAGCATGAGAGAGAGTGAGAGAGAGCAGGGGGCAGGGCAGAGGGAGAGGGAGAAGCAGTCTCCCTGCTGAGCAGGGAGCCCCACCCATGACTCAATCTCAGGACCCTGAGGTCATGACCTGAGCCGAAGGCAGAAGCTTCACCGACTGAGCCACCCAGGTGCCCCTGATTTCCTCACTTTTAATGAAAATAATCCCTTGCACTTAGTAGTGGTTTTAAATCCTTTGGAGCTTCCAATGGCATGTCCAATTACTTCATTAAAATAGCAGCTTAGAATAGAAGTTGGCATTTTAAAATGGTTAAAAGTCTGCTTGCTCGTATCCTCACACTGCATCCTTCTCTGTTGGTCCCTGAGTTATCTGTGGGGAAGAGTCATGGATGCTGAAGAAATAGTTGGATTCACTGGTTTTAAGAGCAGCAGTCTGAAAATTGGTTACTAGACAAGATCTTCTAAAATGGAAGTTTTAAAGGTATGATTCCTGGACCAGCGGCATCAGCGCACCAGGGAACTTGGTAGAAATGTTAATTCTCCAGAACTAACACCCTAGACCTCCTGAATCAGCACCTTTGGGGATGGAGCTTGAAAATAATTTAGAGGAATACATTTTCCTCCTAACTAGAATGAAATTCCTATTTTTGTTGCCAGGGAATAGCATTCTATTCCAGCTCATCTTCATGTCTCTGTGCTTTGGCCGTTGAGGTTTCTGGATTTTTTTTTTTTCTAGGATCATCAAGTTAGTTATCTGGCACAGCCCGTCCTTATACCCAGGCCATCTGAGTCCATGCCCTATGCAGCCCCTTTCATCACTCACTCTCATGAGGTTACATCAGTTCCAAATTGCACATTGGAGGGACGCTTCCTGAATTCTCACTCATCACATAGGAAAACTAGAGTGGGTTAGTGGCTTACCCCAAAACCATAAAGAAGGCAGTGATGCCAGGAACATTATGACAACATGAGGGACCTAAGCAATTGATTAATTTATGAAATTCCACCCCTGGAAGGGATTTTGAGAAGCCACACAACTCCTACCTGGCATTTGCTTTCTACTCTGAATACTTGTGCTCGTCGCTGCCTGGATAATATTCATCCTTTAGGTCTCAGTGTACACAGCACTTTCTTTTGGAAGCATGCCCTGAGTAAAACTAGACTAGATTAGATATTCCCTCAGAAGCCTATGCCTTGCCCTGAATCCTTCATTATCACTGCTTATTTAATTGTCTGATAGGAGGACCCGAGCCCAATCTCTAGTGCTCAATAGTCTATCTTCAGACCTACTGAGCACAGCAGCTGGCATATCATTTTTTTAAAAAATTAATATTTGCTGAATGAATATCCATATATTTCATATAATCATATGTATGTACATATGTATAAAATATCTTCTCTTGTTCTGAAGAAAGATTATATCCAAAGTAATTCCTTTGAAAGAATGTAAAGAGCTCACATCTCTTATTCATTCTGGCATCTTGCAGGCCTAACTACTAGCAAATCCAGCCCTCTGTTGGACACCAATATATTAAGTTAAGGCTTAGTTAATTTCTCTTTTCTGACATCAGCAAAGATGTAGAACATCTGAGCACTAGTGTCTGGATATACTTGTATTGTTATATTTGTTTGTTGGCCTTCTCTTCTTTACATGGCTCATCCAGCTCCACTCTGCTCTGGATCTTTCCAGATCTTCTGTTTCCTACATCATTTAAGAATTACTTGCTGTAGGGATGCCTGGGTGGCTCAGTCAGTTAAGCATCTGCCTTCAGCACAGGTCATGATCCCAGGGTCCTGGAATCGAGTCCAGCATCGAGTTCCCTGCTCAGCGGGGAGCCTGCTTCTCCCTCTGCCTACTGTTTCCCCTACTTGTGCACTCTCTCTCTGACAAATAAATAAATAAAATCTTTAAAAAATTAACAAGTAAAAAATAAATAAGAATTACTTGCTGCAGACCTCAGACTAGTCACTTAACTCTTGATCCTCAGTTTCCCCATTAGTAAAGTAAGAATAGTAATGTATTTATGTATTTGAGGACACTAAATTCGATGATGTATATGAAAGTGTTTGCATGGTGACTGTCGCATAGCAATTCTTTCAGAATTATTCATTGTAATTTTTTTCCTCGTCCTTTTATTTCTTGTGATTGTGTATCCAGAGCTATTTAGATAGAGGCTACATGGAGTCCTTTAGTATCTTACTGAGTACTCAAGGTAACGTCCAAAAATTGCATGGTTGTATATAAATAAAATTTGATAATCCAACATCTTTAAATTGCCCTAAATTGATCTTTTCTGGGCTTCCAGGGATACCCTCTAGTCCTATATCTTAGAATTTTGAAACTAAATCTTTGACCTTTATCATTGAGGATAGAATTTGGGGATGATGAAGAACCCAGAGGTTCTGAGGAGTCAATCCAGGCAAGCCAGTAAGATCTTTCGTCCCTATTCTGAGACCAAAGTCTTAGGTCAATACTAAAGCCCAAAACAGTAAATGACTCTAGGAAATGTCAAGATTCATGTTCTGTGACAGAGATTGAGTATCAGGAACCAGAAGGATAAGATATTGCGGTAGAAAACAGGGATATGAGAACAATAGCAAAGGAAATTTGACTAGTTATACTTTCTTTTGTTCACGATATTCCCTTATGTAATAGTTTATGCCCCACAGTTCAATATCTGATCCTATCCTATCAAACCCAATATTATTTCATAATCTTGGCCAATTTCCTTTTAGTTTAGGTTGTTCCAAACTAGAAGAAATCTAATTATTTTAGCCTGGTCTTATTAGCTAGATTTTCCAGCATTTTTATTCAGCAGTGTTATATGATTTATTTTTTAAAAATAAGCATAAATAAGGAAGCAGGAGATTTGAATCTTACTCTCCAATCTATCATTTACTTATTGTGTGATTTTGGTTCAACCTATTAATCTCTGGGTCTAATTTTCCTTGTCTTCCAATAAAAATCAACATATATTTTAGAATAAGACTTTCTTTAGAATTTATTCATCCTCCCCAAAAAGCATTCATTCATTTCCCAACATCCTAAAGATGTCATCAGTTAGTCTACATACAGTACTTCAGTTGTGCATACAATATAGTTTCTCTTGAGGAAAAAATGATGTGTTCTCTTTGTCCTCATTACTGTCTGAAGAAAGTTCAGAATTTTATTGTCATTTTGATCACAAAAGGCTGCTAGTCTCATGTCCATAGTAATTTAGAAAGACCTGAATGAGAACAGAATGTACATGTAAGTTTGTGTATATCATCCATAGTTGTAATCAGACCATATTGAAATATCACTTAATTGTCACCCTGAATCTTCATTGTATCCATGACACAGTATTAAAGCCAGTTGGTTTTTTTTAGACCCACAGTTATGCTTTTATGTAATATACATTAATATACTAATATTTTTAAAAATTAATAGTTCCAGTCTTTGTCTTTTCCTGAACTTCAGATCCATATATGCAACTGCCTACCATACAACTTCATCTGCTTGCTCTCTAGGCACCTTAAACTCAATATATCCAAAATGCAGCCTGTTAATCAGCCCTCTCAGATACCAATATGCTCTTCTTATTATTTTTTACAGTGGCTAATAATATCTTCCACCCAATCACCCAAGCAAGTCACCTGAGAATCCTCCTAACCTCTTTATTCCCTTACCCCAGTTCCATATCTAATTAGTCAAAAGGTCAATTGATTCTACTTATTACACCCCTCTCCAGCTAAAGTCCACCTCTGTCACCACTGCTACTGCCCTAAACCTAGACTTCATATTTCTATCCTGGACTATTACAATAATTTTATGACTACTATCTCTCTGGTCCAAGTTACTATTACTTTTATTATTGGGCTCTTAACTTGTCTCTGTTTTCACTATGTTCCCTTTACCTTGCTGCCATATTACCCATTCTTCATGCAGTAACCAAATCGATCTTTTAATAGTTAAAATCAGATTATGTCATCTTCCTGCTTGAAATTCTCTAGTGGATTTCCATTTCATTTATAATAATCCATATTGCTCACCATGTCTACAAGATCTATGTGGTATTGTCACTGGCTCCTTTTTGAGCCTCATGTCGCAAACCCACCCTTCACTATATCCTAGCCAGGTGAACTTTTTCTTGTTGCTAGAGCATGCCAGATTGAATGCCACTTCAAGCCTTTGTACTACCTCTTCCATTTGTCTGAAACAGATCTTATCCCAAATCTTAATCTAGTCGGCTCCTTTTTTCATTCGGGTCTTGGTCAAATGTCATCTGAAAGAGGCCCTACTTGGTGATTCTATTTAATGCTTCTCTCCTGGCTTTGCATATTACTCTTCATATTGCCATCTTCTCTATATCTTTTCCATGATCTGAAATTGTTTTATTTATTTATCAATTTGCTCACTGTTAATCTTCTGTTTCTAAGCAGAGATAGATTGCCTTGCTTACCATGGATTGTACAGATTTACAAAATGATGCAAACTGCATATTCAAAAACAAATTTAAAAAAATGTTTATAGTGTGATTTCATAGGAAGTTAAACTAAATTCCTGAAGGAAAAGAAATCTTACTTTACTCTTCTACAATGTTTGAATTTATTTTTACTACAGAACCTTCTGTTTTTATAATAATCATTAAATATAAAAAATAAAATATTATATACCAGATGATATAAAATTTGTTTTCCATTCTTCATATCAAAAGAAGACTGTGTTCAACTTGATGATTTGCTATGCACATTAATTGTGAAATGGTTCCCATAAATAAGTTAATTAATATGCCTGTCACCTCACATTGTTATCTTTTTTTTTTATGGAATGTTTAAGTTCTACTTTCTCAGCAAATTTCAAGTACATGATATAGTATTATTAACTGTAGTCACCATGCTATACATTAGATCATCAGAACTTACTCATCTTATAACTGAAAGGTTGCATTCTTTTACCAACATCTCCCCATTACCCCCACCCCACAGCCCATTCTATTCTCCAGTGCTATGATTTTGTTAATTGTGCCTCAATAAAGCTGGGAAAAAAACTCTCTGAATCCAGATAGATCATAGAACTAAATGTGAAAAACAAAACAATATAGCTCTAAATATTAGGAGAAAAAGAGTATGTTTTAAGTGGGGTTGAGGAAATTAGCATAACCATCATAGAAAAGAAAAGAAAACTTTTACAACAGAATGGTTTCAGATCTTTTCATTTAAAAATCATTATAAATCCACAGGAGGTTGAAAAGAGATGTATGCAAAGTCCCATGCACACTTACTTCAATCTCCCCCAATGTTAACATCTTACATAAGTGTAGTGCAAATCAGAACGAAGAAATTGACATTGCTACAACCCATCGAGCTTATTCAGATTTCAGTTTTACATGAACTTGTGTGTGTGTATAATCCTATGCAATTTTACTACACGTGTAGCCTTGTGTAACCACACAGCCATCAACATACTCAACTGTACCATTGCCACAAGACCATAGCCATCCTCTTCTTCCACTCCTAACCCCTGGCAACCACTAATCTGTTCTCCATCTTTGTAATTATGTTATTTCATATATGCAACATAAATAGAATTATGCAGCATATCTTTTCAACACTGGCATTTTCTATCAGTATAATTTCATTGAGGTCCATCTTTTTGACATTGGCTTTTTCTATCAGTAAATTTTGTTGAGCTCCATCTAAGTTGTTTCACATTTTGGTAATTTGTTCTTTTTTATTGCTGAGTCGTATTCTGTGATATAGGTGTACCACAATTTGTTTATGAGTACTTTCCAGTTTATATGTATCACAAATAAAGCTATTATAAATACTTGCGCATAAACTCCTGTGTGAAAATAAGTCTTCAATCCTAGCAGATAAATGCCCAAGACTGCAATGATGGGTCATACAGTGAGTTCATTTTTAGTTTTGAAAGGAACTGCGAAGCTATTTTCTAAAGTAGCTAAATTACAACCAGCAATTACAGTTTCTCTGCATACTCATCAGCATTGTGTGTTATCATTATCTTTCACTTTAGTTACATCGTTTTTAACAGATCAAAAGTACATTGATGTTGCTCGTCCATTTCAAGTTGCTTTTTCAATGTCATACTTCCTAAACAAAATATTTATTAAATAATTCTCTCATAAGAAGACAAATGTTCCCTAGGATCTTTCAAATCCAAAACAGGATTTTCAAAATTATGTCACATGTGAAAAGAAAATAAAAGAAAAATAAGAATGTTAATGTAAAACAATTACGAACTTAGAAAACAGAACAAGGTGTGGAGAAATAATTTTTCTTAAGGCTTTTTGGTAAATTCCCCAATGGTTAAAAACCCGATTTTTCTTTGAAATTATGATACTGTTGCACAAATTCCAGACTCAATAAGAAGAGGTGTGCGTATTTGCTATTATGATGAAAAATTAATTGAGAGAGTTCCTTAAATAGTAGAAATAAGTGTTGCAACCAGTGAAAATGTTGGAGAAAACTTTCATCTGAATAAAAAAGGTATAAAAAAAAACAAGAGCAACTAATTTTCTAGTGACAAGAAATAAAAAAAAATAAGAGTATAAAGGAAAAGTGAATGTCTTCCTGTGGCTTGACTGAGTCATGAAAGTCATACACAATTAGAAATATGAGTTATAACCTTATATTTTCTGGGCACCGATTCAGTGCCAAATAAGGTCATTAAGCCAGTAAATAATCTCTGTGGCTGGTCACATGACTTGGCTGAAACTAATCAGTAATTATTACCAAGTTCTTAATTCATAGCAGGATTCATATTAAAACCCACTAACACAATGGGAATATTTCATACCAGGCTAAACAGAATCAAAGTGACCAGTGAATGAAAATGGGACATGGACGGTTGCCTGAGTGGTTTAGTCAGTTGAGCGATGTACTCTTGGTTTTGATTCAGGTTGTGATCTCAGGGTCATAGGATTGAGCCCCGTGCGGGGCTCCATGCTCATCATGGAGTTTGCTTAAGATTCTTTCTCTTTCTCTCCTTCTGCCCCTTCCCCTGCTCTCTTTCTCTCTCTCTCAAATAAATAAATAAATCTTAAAAAGAAGAAAAGAAAAAAAGAAAGTGGGATATTGATAGAATGCAGCATCCTTCCTTTTTCCAGTTGTTTCCTTCAATTTAGTTGAACTCTGGCCACTAAGAGAAGTCTTATCAACAGGATTTATCATCCTGGGTGACAAGTTCTGGGATTCATGCTTTATTCTATCCTATGATATTGCAGATCACTGAAGGCCTAACACAAACTGGGTAGGACTAGAAGAAGACACTCTTGCAACACTGGAACAAGTTCCAGAGCTTCAGTGTTCTATATGGTAGCTGCTAGCCACATGTAGCTATTTGATATAAATTAATTAAAATTAAAAAAATTAGTTCCTCAGGTATAGTGCCTGCATTTTGAGTGCTTAATAGTCACATTCAGCTAATGTCTAATGTTTGGACAGAAGACGAAACATTTCCATCATGTGTCATGACCAAAAATTCTTTGGACAGCAATGTTCTAGAGAGATGTGTAAATAGGTAATGATACAACAAGAATTTAATCCAGGCACTTTGAGGACAGTGTATAAGTTTGCTAGTGCTGTCATAACAAAGTACTACTAGCTGAGTGACTTAAACAATAGATATTTATTTTACAGTTCTGGAAGCCAGAAGTTTGAGATCAGGTTGTCTGCAGGGCCATGTTCCTTCTGAAGGCACTAGGGAAGGATTTCTCCCAGGCCTATCTCCTAGTTTCTTGTAGTTGTTTGGTTTATGGTGGCATTACTCCAATCTCCACATGTCATTCTTTCTGTGTGCATATCTCTATGTCCAAATTTCCCCCCTTTATAAGAACACTAGTTAAATTGAATTAGGGACCCGTGATACTCCAGTGTGGCCTCATCTTAACTAACTGCAACTGCAACAACCCTATTTCCAAATTAAGTCACAGTCTGAGATAATGGGATTTAGGACTTCAACACATAAACTTGGGATTGAATATAATTTAACCCATAACATATACTATCTGGATCTATTATGACATTAATGAATAAGACCAATCATGGCCCATGAAGCCCAGAAAGAAAAGTAAATTGTGAAGGGTCACAACAAAAACTTTAAAGTAATATGCAAGGATCCTGGCAAGAAATGCCTGTGACGAACTAGCAGGGAAAAATTTTTTCTCTTGCCTTTTTTTAAAATCAGTTTTTATTATTTCTTACACATTCAGGACCATAGGTTTATGGCTCACAGATAGAAGTCTTGTCTTTTGTAAAAGAAGTTCAGGCCGATTTTCTAAAGAGCCTAAGATGCTTACTAGTTTAGCTTATTCAGAATGGTACTAAATGGCAACAGAACAAGTCAATGACCCAATTACCAAGACACACAGTAAAGATACAGTCCCATGAACAAAGCAACAATCCAATTATCATGACCAAAACATAGGCCAAGCCCAGAAGAGTAGAAATGTGGAATCAATCACCTATGAATTTAGGTAGAGTTCCTTAAATCTCCCCTCCCATTTTCTGTTCCATAAAACTACTCCTTCTGGTCAAGCCCTGGTATCCCATGCTGGCATCCTTCTTTTGGCCATAAGTTCATCTACTCCTTAACTGCTTGACTTGACCGACTCCATAAAGTGCTTCTGATCCTCCTGGCTTCCACTACTCTAGTTTCTTCCAAAATCTAGTTTCTTGTTCACTTAAACTCTTGCCCTGACTTTCAAATACAATGTTCAATTCTCCCTCCTTGGTGACCTCCCTGGGTACTAAATCTATTTTTCCCCTCATTCCCCCATCCTGACTCACAAGATCTCTAAAATAATCATCTCCTCCCAGTTCAGCCAAATCCTAGGACCTCCTTACATCGGCAACACCTTCCTACAACTAGTTGTTGTTTTGTTCATGACTATGTTTTTGTACTTGTTTTCCCATCTAGGTATGGCACTCCACTGTCAACTCTGAGGTTGAAATGGGATTTCTGTCATCATCTCTCTCATATAGTTTCTTCAGATCCCCCTCTACTCTCCTCTCTACTTTCATCCACACAGATTCATGACTTAGCTTTCTGAAGATCCATCAGAATCATGCTTAGTGGTTCTAAGCTTCTGGTGAGTACAGCAGCTGCCTGTGATAGGGATCTTCTTTGGATATTCTAAATGAAAAAGTGAAGATTTTATTACTATAATAATAGTAATATAGATATAGGTAGTAACACAGATAGTAATCCTATTTGCAAAAGAGATCTAAATCTGCTCTTTTGAATTAAAAAAAAAAAAAGATTGTTGGAACCAAATCTTATGGGTCTGTAAGACTATTTAAAACTGTGAAAAGGAAATGTTAATTTTCCAGTCTAAAAGGCCATTGGGTACAAGCAAGTGTGTGTGTGTGTGTGTGTGTGTGTGTGAAAATTGGGAGAAGAGGAGGGAAACTCAATGATCCACACTTTAAAATGCAGTTCAGTTATGTGTACACATATGTATTATACAGATGTTAACATATAAGGCATACTGTATAAGTACTGTTTTATCTCCTACTTTTTACTTTTAATAACACATTGGTCATTAGACTGACAATTCAGTTCAATTATAAACTATGTCTTGATGAACACCCTATGAATGCATTGGAAGGACATGTCTTATTATTTAATTAGTACAAATTGTAAAACATATAATTCCATGATCAAAGGGTATAGAAATTTGAAAGTAGTTTTACCTATATACATACACACATTCAACATTTGAAAATGTCCAGTTTATTACAAGAGGGAAATTTTAAAGCCTTGAGGCCTTCAAAGTTGTGGTTGATAGGCCTTTCACTAGACTTTGGAATAATTCAAAGCAGGGCTAGGATATGATTTTGTAGAAAAGAGAAGATCTGCCTAGGCTGCCAGGGCTCTGGGAAAGACACACACTTGTCTATCAAGATGGGGGTGGCTGCACAGTCTCTTCCTGTCCCTTCCTACTGTATGCCAGAGTGGACTTTAGCCGAGCTGTTTCCAAGATTTTTAATAGTGAAACTTCTTTTTAAACTTCCATGTTCAAGTAATTATGCTTTGTTATCAATTTGTTTTGAAAATACACTTTTATAGGGGTGCCTGGGTGGCTAAGTCATTAAGCGTCTGCCTTTGGCTCAGGTCGTGATCCCAGGGTCCTGGGACTGAGCCGTGCACCGGGCTCCCTGCTCGGCAGGAAGCCTGCTTCTTCCTCGCCCACTCCCCCTGCTTGTATTCCCTCTCTCACTGGCTGTCTCTCTCTGTCAAATAAATAAAATCTTAAAAAAAAAAAAAAGAAAATACACTTTTATAGAATTAGTACCTACTTTGATAATGCTTTTTAATTTCTTTTTATCTGGTACTACAGAAAATTGCAAATATATTCAAAACTAGAGAAAGGAATGTGAGTCCATCCCCCAACTTCAATACTTACGAACTCTTAGTCAATCTTGTTTCATCTCTACCTCCATATTTTCTTCAACTTGCTCCCTCCCCAAAGTCAGATTATGATGAAGTTAGTCTTTGATATCCTATCACTTCATGTGTAAATATTCAGTGCATCTCTCTAAAAGATAAGAACTTTAGAAAATCCAAAATAACAATAGTTGATATAAAAATCAATTCCTTATTATCTGATCAATGTTCAAATGCCCTTGGATATGTTTAGAGTATTTTGTTGGCTTGAATCAGCATCCAAATGAAGTCAATATATTGCAGTTGATTCATGCGTCTTCAATTTCTTTGAATCCATAGATTTCCCTCCATCGTTTCTTTTTTCCTTGTAATTTATTTGTGGAAGAAACCAGATGATTATTCCTTAGAGGTTTTTATAGTCTAGATTTTAATGATTGATTTGTTTATAGAATAGCTCCATAAACTTTATCAACCCTATATTTCATGAAATTTGTAGTTAGATTAAAATATCTGATCAGATCCAGGTTCTATATTTTTGGCAACAATAATCCATAAGAGACATTTAATGTCTGGCTATCTCTCTGGTGATTGTTTTCTAGATGAATAATGTGCTTTTTAAAGTGTGTGTTTTATTTGCCACAACAGTTTGGTATTTCTTTAACAGTAAGCATGAGTCAGGGAGTAGTATGAGATGACATTGGAGAAGTAGATAGTAGTTCTTTATGAGTTATGTTTAGGAACTAAGATCTTATCCTGCATCCAGGAGGTAAGAAACAATTGATGGGTTTCAAGAAAGAGAGTGGCATGGTGGATTTTTGTTTTATAAATACTACCTAGTTAACTATGTGACAAAGGTTTGGTAAGAGACAGGACTAGAGATCAGAAGAACAATTAGAGACCACTATAACAGTTCAGTTGAAAAATTACTTTATTGAATGTAATGATTGTATAAATAAATTACTAGACACTCTATTGGTTTTCTAGTTAACCTACTTTAATCTGGATTCATTTCCTACCACTCTATTGAAATTGCAATTTCAAAACTAACCAAAAATTCAAATTGCTAAATCTAAAAGCCTTTACTCATTCCTCACCTAGATTACTGACACTGTAATCGAAGGTATCAATGTAAACTTAGGATACAACTCATGGTCCAGTCCACGAAAGTGATACCACTCTGCATCACCTCCATGACATAAAAGAACAAGAAAGGAATATTCCAACTTGGTTATGCCGGAGCATGAAAGGAATGGAAAAAACAGACCAACTCACATTCGACCAATCAAATCAAGAAAAACTGGGGAGTCAGTTAAGTTTCTGCTCTCAAAAAAAAAACCCAATCTGTGAAAAAATAAGAAAAATTCTAAGGTGTTTGTGGTTCATGTTAGAGTCCTCTTAACGTTTATAAAAAAGGTTAAAAGATTTGCAAAGATTAGAGAAAAATCAAGGAATGCTTCCAGAGAGTGAGTGAATATAAAGGTGAGCCTTAAAGGAAAGGTTGAAGTCGGATGAGTGGACATGATAGAGGAGAAAATTCTAAGTCAGAAAGGCACAACAGTTGAGGTGAAAATGTTGTATTCAAGGCACATAAGTTTATTCATCTGACTGGGATGAAAGTTCCCTTTTGGTGTAGAGGAAGATGAAATTTGACTAGAGAAAGCTAGATTAGAAATTCCAGGACTGAAAAGAAAAAGAAAGAAAGAAAGAAAGAAAGAAAGAAAGAAAGAAAGAAAGAAAGAAAGAAGAAAGAAAGAAAGAAAGAAAGAAAGAAAGAAAGAAAGAAAGAAAGAAAGAAAGAAAAAGAAAGAAAGAAAGAAAAACAAAGAAAGAAGAAAGAAAGAAGTTCCAGGATTGCTAGTTTGTACTTGGTCCAATAGACAGAGGTAGTTTAAGTTTTAAGAAGATTAAGTTGAGGGGCGCCTGAGTGGCTCAGTTGGTTAAGCATCTGCTTCAGCTCAGGTCAGGATTGCAGGGTCCTGGGATGGAGCCCCACATCAGTGTCAGGCTCCCTGCTTGGCCTGGAGTTTGCATCTCCCTCTGCGCCCCACTCCCCCCTCCTTTCCCACTCTCCCCCCCCCATGTTCATGTGCTCATGTGCACGCTCTCTCTCAAACAAATGAAATCTTTAGAATAAAAATTTTAAAAAAGAAGATTAAATTGAAAGAACAGATTGAGGGTGGAAACAGGCCAGAAACTTGGAAATCAATTAGAAGATTAACGATTAATCTTTTAGGCCAATCTAGTGGAGCAACTCTGGGAATAAGAAGGGAAGATAGACACTTAAAATGACCTTATTTTGAAATAAGAAATATAATATTTTCAAAGTAAAGGAAAAAAACCTTCAAATATATTATGTAAAATATAAAATTTGACAAGCTTTTCATTTTAAAACTCCTAAGAGAGTGTATGTCTGTGCCCTAATATATATGGCATAAAAGATTGAATCATTCCACTGAGGTTTAGAAAAATCTTGGAATGTCTATATTTTTCATTTGATCTTTCTTTGTGTATAAAAGAAGACCACAGTAAAGTGATCTGCTTCTCACATGGAAGAATACTGTTCTGCTTATTAAAGAAAAAAACATCATCTTAAAATGTAGGCCAGATATATAATTTGAAATTGGCAAAAAAACTTCTTTCTTCTTTCTTTTTTTTTTTTTTTTTTGCTTGATTTGTTTATAAGTGATTCTTATTCTGTGTTACCTAAAGTCCCATGTGTTTGGGAGAAATGGGATTAGAACATGAGTCTACTGGATCCTGGTCTGATGTTCTTTCCACTATGTGCTCACATCAGAAAGGATGCCAATTTATCCCTTGGCTGAAATGGGTTGAGGAAAAAAATGTGAAGTTTAGTTGCGGGTTCCTTTGGAAAATTTCTCCCTCATTTGATGGCTGAGTTTTCTAATGTAATGACACATACATTAACATTAACCCAGTGTGGACTCTTTGGGGACCTAAAATGGTCTCAGCTGCACAATCAATTTCTATCTTGATGTGGGGTATAAAATTGGTCCAAGGGTATTTGAAAAAGTGAGACTAGAAATAGTACAAAGTACTGGAGAAATGCTAAAATGTATGTAAAAGGGGTACCTGCCTTATTATCAGTGGTGGAGGCTAGATGGTATGAGCAAGATTCCACTGCAATAAAAAATGTCTCAGTAATCCAGAGACTATCAATAACCCACATCTCATGTAATATATTAATTCTTCTATTAAAATTTGAAAGAGGGGCACCTGGGGGGCTCAGTCGGTTAAGCATCCAACTCTTGGTTTTGGCTCAGGTTGTGAGCTCAGGGTTGGAGGATTGTGCCCAGTGTCAGGCTCTGAGCTCAGCGCAGAGTATGCTTAGGACTCTCTCTCTCCCTCTTCCTCTGCCCCTTCCCACCCCCCCCACCACTACCTCTCTCTCTCTCTCTCTCAAATAAATAAATAAATAAATAAACAAATATTTTTAAAAATTTAAAATTTGAAAGAGAAGGATATTCTTGAGAAATAATTCTCCATGTTTCCGCATATCTTGTCTTTTGTCTGAGATAATTTTTTCAAGGATTTTGGTACAGTAAACAGCCTTAGATAAAGATAATGTCTTCCTCTAGAGCAGAGGACAAGTTTGCTTACTGTCAAGTATAATGTCTCCCTCTAAGGCAGCTACCCAGCAAGTTTATTTGGAGTGCATTAAATGGACTCTCCTAAGCTCAGAGCTCCTCAGCTGTGATGCAAACCAACTCTGTGTGTAGGAACCACATGAACTATTCCATCTCACTCCCGTGGAACTTGGAAGGCAAGAAAAACCAATGCAAAAATAAAGTTCACACTATGTGCTCTGCCATGAATGCAACTCTGACCTAAAAATATCAGTTCTTCTGCCAGCAGTCATGAAACTATAGTAGGATAACTTGATACCTTATAAGTAGGGTGAAACCAGACCCTTCACAATTCTTGACAAGTAATTTCTAGTTGGATCTCAAAATAACCAGGTGATAATTTCTCGGTATTCATGGTAAATAGATTTTTACTCAATGGGATCTTGAAAAATAAAGAAATTAGGGATTAAATAATGTCTCTGGGTTGAGTTACTAGATCTCAAAATAGACATCTATATTGAGAAGCCAGACTGGAAGTTTCTATTCTGGATTCAATAATACCAGTTTTGACTAACTAGCTACATATGGTTCTAAGCCGGTATAATAATGCTATTACAGCAATTGCTTTTACTCCATGGGCCAAGAAATCAATGTGAAGGTTCTGCCAGCTACATATATGTCCATTCCAAATATATATTCAGAAACCAGAGATATAAACACTGGTGCACCCTTGTTTGCAGTAGACCCCCTGTGAGATAGACCAGTATTAGAACTCCACTTATTACCTGACTCTCATGCATTTTTACTCTAACAGGAGAACCACAATGGCACTTTGGTTCCCTGGGTATTCTTATCAGCTTGGACTCTGTATCCAGCAGACCTTAAAAATGGGAGATTTCCCTTTTCCCATCACAAATGGTCAAATGTTCTGTTTGGGGAAGGTTTGAGAAAATCAGAGCTAGGGAGATGGGACCTCTCGTTTAGCTGATGCGTTCAGAGCAATAGAACTAGCCAGGATTTAAACCTTGGTGAAAGCCAACTCTTATTGGCTTTCCACCTATTTTGATTTTAGGAATACCATGTTCAACAAGGCATAGCCATAGATCCTTACAAATCAGGACCTTCTGAAGGCCATTAGGACCTTGCCGCCCATTATAAGAATTGTGCTTACCTTGCCTCCAATGGTTGTTTTCACCTTGTCTCTGCTATTTTGGAATTCTATCATTCCCCTCGCTACTAGGGAATCTCAGTTTTATAACAGCACCTTTTACCATCAGAATGAGGTTGGAGGACTTACGCTCCCTGACCTCAGGTATTACTATAAAGCATGTACCATCATAAGAATAGACAGAAATCATAGGATGGAATAAGAAGCACAGAAATATATCATTCTTTTATAGTTAAGTGACAAAGTGACAAAAGTATCCAAATGGGGTAAGGAAGGTCTTTTCAACAAATGGCCTGTAATCTCATGAATGAAAAAAACATTGAAACTTTATTTCCATCTCAGATCATAATTGGTCTTAATTTTATATGAATCATATACCAAACTTAAAAGTTGAAATTATAAAACTTTTTGGAAAATGTCTTTGTATCTTGGGGGTAGGTGAAGATTTCTTACTCAAGGGCACAGAAAGCAATAAGTATAAAAGGAAAAAATGATAAATTAAATGTAATTATTAAGTGTCCACTTAAAGATAATAAACTAGACCCACGTATTTATATCCTCTCCCTCTGGAGACCCTACTAAAGTTGGTATATGAGAACTGTTTAATTCTAAATAATGACGATTGCAGAAGATACCCTCAGTGGATGAGCAATTCAAGAAAACCCTGCCAAAAGCATGATGCTTTGGAGCCCAGCACAGTTTCAAGTGTTAACAAAAAAAGAATACAGAGAAAAAGGGAGTAGATAACCCACAAAGACTAGAGAGTCATGGAATCCAGCAAAGACAGATTTAACAGTGGAGGATAGGAATGAGACGTGGGGCTAAAAATAGGAGAAGGAAATTCACTGCAAAGTGTGATAGACATCCGTTGATTCACTCAGATCTCTGTTTTGTTTCTTCCTGGCACCTGGTAGGATCTTACTGCCAACCCCCATGAAGTCAGAGAGCCCGTATGATTTGCTTTGTTAAGTTAATGCTGGTTGAAGCGATGTGTGTCACTTCCCTTAACATCTGTGACAATTTACTCTCCTGCTTTTAGCCTGGCTCTCTAGCTACACAAACTTACTCTTTTTTAGCAGGTGTTGCTTTCTCTGTCCATCTGCTAAAATCATGTCTTCTTTGTAATTCTGTCCTAAGCCTCATTTTATTACCACAAATTCTCCAGGGGTGATCCCATCCATCGATGGTTTATTTACCACCTGAATTTCTGACCCTCAAATCTACATATTCTGCCAAGATATCTCTGCTGACCTCCAGACCCATGCGTTTAACTATTTACTGGACGTTTTTACCTAGATATTCCATAGACACATAACACTAAACATTTAAAAACTTAACTAAATTTTTTTCAAAACTTGCTCCTTCTCTTGACTCTTCTACAAATGAGATCACCACAGGTAATATCACCGTAATAGAAAAAAAATCATAAAGAGGAAGTTGTTTTTGAGCCTCATTTATGAACACTCTTCCCATCTCAACAAATGCATGAAAACAGACATTAAATAAATCTCAAAATATTGTTCGTCCAAATTGTTGACCATTTTGGTGAATTCTAAAACCAGCTTTTTTGAGGTATAATTTACATACAGTAAAATTCACACATTTTAAGTAGATATTTGGATGAATTATAACAAATGTATGCTGTTGCACAACCAATATACATCATTCACAGAATAGGAAATCTCTATTATAATAGAAAGGGTATTTTTCTCATTTGCAGTTAATCACCTCCCACCTCCAACCTCAAGCAATTATTGATCTGGTCTCTAACTCCCCAGATTAGTTTGGTTTTTCTAGAACTTCATTTACATACTTATACTAGGGACACCTGGGTGGCTAGTCCTTTAAGCATCTGCCTTCAACTCATGTCATGCCCAGGGTCCTGAGATCAAGTCCTGCATCGAGCTCCTTGCTCAATGAGGAGCCTGCTTCTCACTCTGCCTGCTGTTCCCCCTGCTTGTGCGCGCTCTCTATCTCCAAGACAAATAAATAAATAAAATCTTTTAAAAAATTAATAAATAAATATACTATCTGCTAATCTTATTGAGTTGAAAGAGTTCTCTCTATAACTTTATTATAAATCCTTTGTTAAATATATGTATTATAACAATTTCTTCTTGCCAGTACCTTGCATTTTCATTAGTTTTACAGTGTCTTCTGAAAGCAGAAGTTTTTAACTTTGATGAAGTTGAGTTTACACTCATATGTTTTTTAGGGTTAATGCGTCCTATTTTAAAAATGCTTTGCTTATCCCCAGGTATAAAGATTCTCTCCTAGAAGTTTTATAGTTTTATTTTTAATATTTAGATCTATAATTAATGTTTCATTATTTTTATGATGTGAGACAGGAATCAAAGTACATTTTATCTATGTAGATAAAGTTATTGCCACTTCATCTGAAACAAACAAACGAACACCTGTCCTTCCCCAATAAATTACCCTGTTGCCTTTGTAGAAAATCAAATGGTCAAATGTGTGTGGATCTATTTCTATGATCTGTTTTGTTTTATTGATATGTGTGTAAGTGTATGCCAATGCCACAGTCTTGATTACTATAGCTTTATAATAAGTTTTGAAATTAGGTAGTGCATATCACCTAAATTATTTTGTGTGTTTTTCTTTTTTCTTTTTCAAAATTGTTTTGGCTATTCTAGGTCCTCTCATTTCTATATCAATTTTAAAATCAGTTTGTCAACATCTGCTAAAAAAGTAAGCGCTCTGAGATTTTGGTTGCTGAATCTATAGGTCAATTTGGGGATAATGAACATCTTGGGAAAGAATCTCTGATCTTTTACATGAAAAACCAAAGAATAAAATGACTTATATGTGTGTTGTACAAATTAGGTAAGACATTTTATGCCAAATTCTTAACCTTGTCTGGTACATAATATATGGTTATCATTATTGTTATTACTGTCATTATTATTAACCAAATAGTTTTATACATGTCAGTTCATGTGATTCTGACCCTAACAATGTAAGATAAAAGGGACAGCACTTAGTATTATCAAGTATTTGTTGAGAACTCTTTACTGGGCATTTACTTTATGGATAAAGAAATATTCAGGTAAAGAAGAAGCTTGCTCAAAACCAAATAGCCAGTAAGTGATGGAGGAAGTCTTGAATCAAATAAGTCTTCTAATTCTGATACTTTCTTTAAAAAGTTATAATAGGTATTTATTTTTTTTTATTTTATTTATTTATTTGACAGAGATAGAGACAGCCAGCGAGAGAGGGAACACAAGCAGGGGGAGTGGGAGAGGAAGAAGCAGGCTAATAGTGGAGGAGCCTGATGTGGGGCTCGATCCCGGAACGCCGGGATCACGCCCTGAGCCGAAGGCAGACGCTTAACCGCTGTGCCACCCAGGCGCCCCTATAATAGGTATTTAGAGTCATGCAAAGAGTTAAGGAGATGGAACTGAGAACAAGGATTCGTTCTAAGTAGAACCAGGATAGGGACTGACAAAAGAAGAGATTCAGGCTTCTTGGTTCTTTTCTGTCTCCAGGCTTGAGCTCACCATACCTTCCTTTTTCCTGTCCTGCCACTGTCCCCTCAGTAATTCAGAGAATCCTTTTCTCAGCCTTCCTACAACGGCTCTCACATTTCACACACTGGTGGAGACCTGGCTTTCCCGCCATTGGGTCACCAAATAAGCTGGGAGCTCAGTCAGCACTTCATCTGCAGCAATGTCCCAAGCACCTCTCCCACAGCAGCCACATGTGGGTTGGCCCTCAGGCCATTTCCTGACAGATGACATGCAGTTGAGGGAGACCAGAGATGTATGTTTTGGTGCAAATAACATGCTTGGCTGGTTTGATAGTTTCCACTTTTCAGGATGACTTCATGTTAGAAGCTTCCGGATAATTAATAAAGTTTTCTCACACTCCTCTTCTCACATCCTGTCCATTTCAGGTGCTGTTTTTTAGCTAAGTTTAGTCATTGAAAGAATAGCCCAATTGAATTAGCGGAGAAAGGCTATGAATTGAGAATTTTCATGCCTGGCAGGCCTATCATTTTGTAGAAAGCACTGAGTTAATATTTGAAGGGGTATGTAAACATTTACTTTATGGTTTGGTGCCAGGTTCAGTGGAATATTAATTTTTCTGGACACACTAATAAACTTGTGCTACTTCAGGGTGAAAAAGGAGTGTAATGGAAACACTGACATGTCTCTGAACGGCTTTATTTTATCCAACTCAAAACTATAAACACTTCACTGGCTAAAAGGCCTAGAATGAATTGGGTAAACTATGGGATATACTTTCTAATAAAAGATTTCAATAGAATGGGTTTTGTTTCTTAAAATCAGTTACTGGTATGAAATGTCATGATCAAACAATCCCATTCCCCAAATCTGACACATACCAGCACACATGTATTTCAACCGTGACAAGATCTCAGGTACGAAGATTCATGCAAAGGCAATGACATTTGGGAAATCACAGCCCCTGCTCTTAAAAATAAACAAACATTCAAGGAGCCTCTTTTGACATCTGAGAGATGACCAAGAACTTCAGATGTTAGGGTAATGTTCGTACCTACACAGAGGGGGATGGATGGTGTTATAGAAAGGTCCCAATGAAGAATGAAGAAAACGGATCTCTGAACTTGAGGTAAACTTAAGCCTGCTCCTGAGGTACAGGAAGACCCAGGCGTTGTTTTTGAGTATTTAGTGAATAGATCATCACAGGAAACAGAGGGCTATAGAGGGGGGTTCTATGACACTTAGGTAGCCATTTTAGTTTAGTTCAGTATCTGGAATTCAGAGAAAAGGAATATAGGTTTGATTAAAACAAGCTTTCATTTTAAGTTAAGCCTCAGATTTGAGAAGCTACTAGGAATACCTTCCTTAGGGATTGTTTTTTAAAAGCATACTTTGGGGAGAAATTTTTTAAAAAAAATATTGTTTCATTTATTTAGGAAACCTAAATGTAATTAGTACATTTTACAGCTTATTCACATCATAGACTCATTTAACAGTTATTAACTGTTTGGAGTTTTTACATGAGCTACTCTCAAGCCATCTTTTGGCTATCCCATGCTATGCGCAGAAGGCTACATTCCCCAAATCCTGAAGAGGTTAGATTTTTTTTTTTTTAATAGTGAGTTTTAAAGATTTACTTTTTTGAGAGAGAGAGAGAGAGAACAGGGGGAGGGGCAGAGGAAGAGGGAGGGAGAAAGAATCCCTACTGTACGTGAAGCCTCATGCAAGACTTGATCCTGGGGCCCTAAGATCATGATCTCAGCCAAAATCAAGAGCCAGCTGCCCAACTGATTGAGCCACCCAGGCGCCCCAAGAGGTTAGATTTTTTAAGCTACTTAAAAAAAAATCTATCCAGGCATATCTGATATAGTCACATCATCACTATATGTGGACCAAACATTTGGGAGCACCTCTTGGAGCCCAACCCTTCATTTTATGTGGACATTGTACATGATAGTTGAACACAAATTTAAATATGAACACATGTCATTTAATTATAGTACTTTCTGGGGTGCCTGCGTGGCTCAGTCAATTGAGCTTCTGCCTTTGGCTCAGGTCATGATCCCAGGGTGCTGGGATTGAGCCCCACGTTGGGTTCCCTGCTCAGTGGGGAGTCTGTTTCTCCCTCTGCCTCTTCCCTTGCTTGTGCTCTCTCTCTCTCTCTCTCTCAAATAAGTAAATAAAATATTTTTAAAAAATGTGTGGTACTTTCTGTCAGCTCTCAAATCAGAATGAAAATTCAAACATAAGCATGAGAAGGAGATCAAGGAATTTAATTCCTTTGAACTTCACCTTCTTAGTAAAAGATATAACACTGTGTCCTTTGTGGGAGCGTCATGAGAACAAAATAAGATGACTAAAAACAGTACGTAGTGCACTGTTAGCACCCAAAAGACAGCCATTTTGTCAAAGCAAATAGACTGAAGTATATTTTACTGTCATGAAGATAGGTGTGTGTGGTCTCCCCCATCTATATTCTATTTTCCAACTGTCTTTTTGACACTCAGATAGGGTCCCAGATCTTAGTATACATGTGCATGGAGACAATGAAATCTACCTACATCCTCTGCTCAACTTCTGTTACACATATGAGGTCTTTTTCAGGGACTTCATCTTTGACTTCTTTCTCCAATTTTGGTCTCACATCCAGAGCTTCAAACTCAATTTTTTCCCCTTGGACTTGTACCCTCTCTTCCAAACCAAAGGGATTGTCTTCACCTTCACCCAAACTGCCTGTATGTTATACCTCTGGTCTTATCCCTTTTGCAACTTGTGAAAAGTATTATGAAGTAGTTAGATCCTGGAATTAAATTGCATAATTGGAGCTGGTCACCTTTGCCAAATCAAACTGACAGATTATTGCCTCAGTACTCCCTGCAGAAAGTATTTTCCACTTCTTATGAAGGTTCGGTTAGGAAGGGATTCCTTGTGCGTAATTTATACCAGAGCAGAGGACGGCAGAGCTATAGCATAAATCTAGCTTCAGGGAGCATCTCAATAGTGGGAGGAGACAGAAGTTAAAAGCACAGCCCAACTTGAATTTATACCTCATTTCCATTGTTTACCAGTTATGTGATGCTACCTTGAGTGATTTGACCTGAAAGCAGGACTTGCTCAGCTAACAAATGGATAATTCTGGTCTCTACTAAATAGAGTGATTATCAGGATTAAAGGAGACATATTATTGCTCAGTGAATGCCAGCTGTTATTAAGGCAAGACACTGGTCTTGGTTAAATATTATATCTTTCTGGGGGCGCCTGAGTGGCACAGCGGTTAAGCGTCTGCCTTCGGCTCAGGGCGTGATCCCGGCGTTCTGGGATCGAGCCCCACATCAGCCTCCTCTGCTAGGAGCCTGCTTCTTCCTCTCCCACTCCCCCTGCTTGTGTTTCCTCTCTCGCCGGCTGTCTCTATCTCTGTCGAATAAATAAATAAAATCTTAAAAAAAATATATTATATCTTTCTGAAATAGAGGCTGACTGTTCTGTGCCCTAAAATTTGACACTGGTCAGGCACTATTTTTCATGTACTAACAAAACTACAGGGGTATGTTTTTGGTGATCGGGGTGGTGGTGATTAGGGTTGTTAGGTATGGTATAGCCCCACCACCACCACCATCACGAAAGGCAGAGTTTCATGATGCTGGGACTGAGCTCCTGAAAATCCCTCATGATTCTAACGTGGGGCAAAAACACGGCTTTCCTTCTTTGATGTGTAGGAGTGAAGTCAGCTTTGAGAAGCAGAGATGGAGGAGAACGGAGAGCAGAAAACAAGACAGCCTGTCAGACCAGCGAGCTAATTTGCCTAATTAAGTCAAAGACCCAATGACTGCAGAGTAGATCTGCCGTGGCTCTAGCGAAAGGGTGTCTGTTTTGTAGATGTGGGAGAGGAAAGAGAATTTTGCAAAAGACCTACCTCAAGTCTACCAAGGAGCTGCAGGTGTTGGAAGATGTAAAATCTGACAGCAATCAAAATGAAAGCGCACTTAATCACATTGAGGGGAGGACTCCATGAACTTCATAATAAAGAGTTATTTCATAATCTCCACCAACTTCCCCAGGCTGCATGTCAGGCTGTGTGTGCAGAAGAGAAATTGTCTAGATCACCCTTTCGTTACCGCAAAGGGAGCCAGTGATAGTTGGAGGAAAAGCAGGAGATTGACTGGCATTTTATTACATAAGATCTGTGCCAAATCCAGCTGTGATTATGCAGTGCTATCCCAGGCTCTGTCCATTTCACAATAGTTATCACATGTGGCTATATTTAAAAAATCCAGGTTTTTCAATTCGTTGAATATACATATTTGCTACCATACCTAGGAAGATCTCAAAAGTTTCCCATGTGACTTGTGAGGTTTGGAAGCCAAACAAGTGGATACTTCATGCTTGGTATAATTTATATGTAAACTCAGCTGAACACAGTTCTAATTGACTTCATGGAACTTGCAGCCCGGATGTTGGTTTCAACTTTTCTTACCTCCGGCTAGGCTATTTCTTTTCATTCTTACTCTTTAGCATCGCCACCCCACAACTACTCTTTTCAGCTAACTTCACAGTTCAGATACTTATTTTTGTAGGTTCTAAGCCTGTCCTCTTTTGAATATCACACAAGTTTTCTTTGTCCATATATTACATTTTACCATTTTAAGTTAGGATGCTTTCAGCTGCAAGTAACAAAAATCACAATAATCAACCACTTAAACTGTAAAGACATTTATAACCTCACTTAGAATGCAATTCAGAGGTGGGTGGTTCCAGGCTTATTTCAGCATCTCAACCAAATCTTCAGGCTTCTCACTTCTTAGACCCAAGAAAGCTGCTGCTTGGACCCAAGAGAGACTGCTGCTGCTCCTGGCATCTTGTCCTTTTATAAATGTATGGAAAGATAGAAA
The DNA here is from genome assembly GCF_017311325.1 of Ursus maritimus. Lineage (NCBI taxonomy): Eukaryota > Metazoa > Chordata > Mammalia > Carnivora > Ursidae > Ursus > Ursus maritimus. The sequence continues at coordinate 13,728,861 of NW_024424786.1, forward strand.
GGAAAGTTATTCCTTCTTGTGCATCACTCTTAATAAGTAGAGAAAAAAATCAAGCAGAAAACCTTTCCTAGATGTCATTGAGTAGACTTTCCCTGAGATCTATTGTCCAGGATTGGGTAAGTAGCCATTGTAGTTGTCTGATTAGTGACCTCTAAAAGATATTTCTATGCCCAAACCTCTGGAACCTATGAATCTTAGCTTATTGGGGGGGGGGAGGGGGCAAGAGATCTTTGCAAGCTCTGTAATTAAGTTAAGCATCTTGAGTTCAAGAGATCATCCTTCTTTATCCAGGTGAGGAGGGCTAAATTCAATGGCAAGAGATGGGAGTGGTGGTGACTATAGAAACATACAGAGGAAAAGAGGAAGAGGAGGCAATGTGACCATGGAAGTGATTGAAAATAGAGAGATGCTGCTCCTGGTCAAGGAATGTCCATAGCTATGGAATTCGGAAGAGGCAAAGAACAAGTCCTGCCTTAGAGCCATCAGATGGAGGGCAGCCTTGCTGGCAACCTTGATTTCAGACTTCTGGCCCCCAGAACTGTGAGATAATAAATCTCTGTGGTTTGTTTGTTTGTCTTAAGACTATTTTTTAGAGAAGTTTTAGGTTCACAGAAAAATGTGCAGAAAGTACAGAGTTCCCACACATCCCTCACCTCCACACATGCATAGCCATCCCATTACCAACATCCTACACCAGACTGGTACACTATTTGTTACAATCAATGAAATTACATCGACACATCATTATTACTCAAAATCTATAGTTTACATTAGGGCTCATTCTTGGTGTTGAACATTCTATGGGTTTTAACAAATGTTTAATACTATATATCCACCTCTGTAGTATCATACAGAATAAAAATCCTCTGTGCTCCCCCTTTCATCCCTTCCTCCCCTCGAACCCCTGGACATCACTGATCTTTTTACTGTTTCATAGTTTTACCTTTTCCATAATGACAGATAGTTAGGATCATACACTATTCTATTCATCAGAGTTCTCTACAAAAACAGAATCAATAGTATATGTATAGTGTGTGTGTGTATGTGTATGTGTAGAGAGGGAGAGAAATTTATTGTAAGGAATTGGCTCACATGATTACGGGACTAGCAAATTTGAACAGCTGCAGGGTAAGTTAGCAAGCTAACCCAGGGGATCCACTGGTTCAGATCCAGTCCAAAAGCTTGCAGACTCAAGACCCAGGAATAGCTGACATTTCCATTTTGAGTCTGAAGGAAGGGAAAAGGTCAATGTCCCAGTTCAAAAGCTATCAAGCAAAGAGAATTCTTAGTCAAGGGAGAGTCAGCCCGTGTTCTACTCAGGCCTTTGACTGACTAGATGAGGCCCAGCCACACCCAGAGGTCAATTTCCTTTACCCAGTCTACTGATTTAAACATTAGTTTTATCCAAAACATCCTCACAGTTATAACCAGAATAATGTTTGTCCAAATATCTGGGTGCTTTAGGGCCCAGTCAAGTCCACACACAAAATTACTCATCACAAGTATATAGTGTTTTTCAGATTGGCCCCTTTTACTTAGCTACGATGCATTTAAGTTTCCTCCACTTTTCATGGCCTAATAGCCCAATTTTTGGGGGTTTTTTTTTAGTGCTGGATTATATTCCATTGTCCAGTTTATTCATTCAACACCTGTAGGACATCTTGGTTGTTTCCAGTTTGGGGCAAGTATGTATAAAGTGGCTATAAACATCTGTGTGAAGGTTTTTGTGTGGACAAGTGTTTTCATTTCATTTGTGTAAATACCAAGGAGTGAGATTACTGGATGAAATAATAAGAATATGTTTAATGATGTAAGAACATTTTCTATTGTTTTCAGGCACTAAATTTGTGTTAATTCATTGAAGCAGCTTTAGGAAACTGATACAACCATCCCCATTTGCAATGAAAGAAAAATCTGCATCCGCTATTTTGATCTTAATAGAGGAAAGGGGGTTGGCCTATAATGAAGAAAAGTTTTGAAGATGGTCCTTGGCTAGGGAACCAACATGTTCGAAATACCCAATTCTCTAAAATGCTGGAAAGGTGGAGCTGCAGGGCTTTTAACTATTCCAATTTTCCATGATATTTCTGTTGCGTTTACTCTAGCCTCAGAGGCCAGAGTCCTTTAGTTAAGCAAATAATAACCAACACTTTCATGACTGTAGAGTATAGATTTATAGAAAGTATTCTTTTTCTGCATTAAGTCATTAGCTCCTAATAACAATCCTGAGAAGTAGACATAGCTATTGTGCTCATTTGGTGGAGACCAGTAGAGTGCAGTACATAGAAACACAGATCGTGAATACCAGCTCAAGGCTTATTATCTGGCAAAACCCAGGCCATGCCACTTAACCTCACTGAACCTCAGTTTATCATCTATAAAGTGGGTCTACTACTAAATCCAACCTCATCATTGTAAATATTAAACTAGATTATAAGTATATGAGGGTTGGGACGTAGTAAGCACTCAATAAGGGTTAATGCAATCTATATTTATTACTGTAATAAGAGCTGAGAAAGATTAAATTACTTTCCCAGGATCAAATAGTTGTAAAGGGCAGTTATTCTGACTCCAAGTCCATTTATCACGCTATCCCCTGTTCAAGGAGGGTAGAATATATGCTTAAATCTTTGTAAAAATTGAAATCGTTGTCTTAAATGGTGTCAAGGGGAAACTCATTGCATGATATGCGCGAAAAGAATGTGGATCAGTACTTGGGACTGAGTACGGCTCTGATGTGAGTTTCCATGTACAGTTATATATATTCCGTGAAAACGATGTCATTTTGATATAGTTTGTCTAAAAAAATGAGAAATTGGCCTGGGACGAGTCAGAGCATGTGTTGTTTTATTTTCTCTCCCCAAAGACATTTAATATTTTGGGCAGCAGACTAGGAAAAGATTGTGCAAATAGATTATAGTTGTGGAAAACACATGAACATGTTTAAATACATATGCCTATCCATATGTACATAATTATAGATTTATTTTACTTTTATTTTCAGAACTGCGAGTACTATCATTTTACAAATACCATGGAGATCCACCATGGTGACATTTAGGAAGAGGAAGGTAACATATGCTGAGGCACTGCGCTCTGTGCTTTCTTACACTTACTCATTTAACCCTTACACTAGCTCTGCAATATACTTACCGTTACTCATTTTATAAATGGGGACACGGAGTTTCAGAGAACTCCTGTGATTTTTCCCTAAGTTATTCAGGTCTTAACGGCAGAGAAAAGGCAGACTCAGGTCTGTCTTGATTTAAATCTTATAGTACTTTGGGGGGCCTGAGCGTCTGACTCTTGGTTTCGGCGAAGGTCATGTTCTCAGGATCATGAGATCTAACCCTGAGTTCAGCTCTGTGCTCAGTGAGGAGTCGGCTTGAGATTCTTTCCCTCTGCCTCTCCCCCCACTCATGCTCTCTCTCCCTCCCTCCCTCCCTCTCTCTCTCTCTCTCAAAGAAATAAATAAATCTTTATAATTCTTATTGTATGCTGACAATACCATTTTCCTTGAAAAGAAGTGTGGGAGTTTTGTCTAACAAAGTTATGCTGTATAATACCTTAGTTAAAATGGAATGAAGATGAAGATGGATGAAGCAAAGACCAGAAAAAGCTAATTACTCTACAAAGCCATACTTTCATTCCTGAGCTGAAGTCAACCCTGCAGTTCCACTTAGCAGTGGAGGCTTCAGGTAATGGGCCAGTAGTGAATCTGGGCTTTGTTTCTGGACAGTGGCCACAGGGAGACTTGCTGGAATTTTTCTAGTATTTTCTGCCAATTTAAACTAACTAACAAACTCTGGAGGTTTGGAAGAGTATTCCATGGATCTGAGAGCAGAGGCAGAAAACCCACAATGCTAAAGAAAAGTACTTTAGAGAAGACAAAATGAAACTCCTAAAAACTAAATTTTCTACTATTCTGTAGGATAGATGCTGCCTTCCGAAAGGGGAAAGAAGGTCTATAGAATTAGATGACATACAGAGCTGGGAGGACCTACAAAAAGCTCTTTTTATACACAAATGATCTAATTTATTGTTGACTGCTTATTTTGTGAATGTTTAAATATAATTATCAGATAATCATCAACACAAAAATGAAATCAGGTAATCGTTAACACAAAGAAGTAAGAAGTAGACTAGAAAAATGGCATCCGTTTGTCCAGGTAAGTTCAATGATTTGTTTCAAACTCCAAATTATCAGAATACAGAAGATTTGTCACTGATTAGTTAGTCCTTTAATAGAGTGATTTGCTTATTGTTTTAGTGGGTTTAATTATCACTTTCTAGACACCTAAGTATATCTGAATTAAAATATCTTTTAAAAAGTGAAATTAATTAGAAAGCAGACACACACACAGGCACAGAAAGTTAATGGAGCTAAAATAGCTGATACTCAATTGACATTATGTGCTTCCAAAGAATAATTATAATGAACTAAGTCCTGATGGGACACATAAAATCTTCCCATAAATTGATTAAGGCGAGTGTTGGAGTAAACAGTATGAAAAACATAGACATTTAAAAACATTTTCTAAATGCCTGAGGAATTTTAGGTTTCAAGCATGCAGATTCTCAACTCTTGTTTCTACAACTGTTCTCTCAAATGTCAATGTGGCTATGAACCACCTGCAGATTTTATTAAAACACAGTTTCTGATTCAGTAGGTTTGAGATGGGACTAAGATTCTGCATTACTAACAAGCACCCAGGTAACACCAGTGCTGCTGGTCTCTGTCATAGAGTGACCAGCCTACCCAGTTTGCCTGAAACCAAGGGCTTTTCCTGTGACATGGGATTTTTTAGCTAAACCTGAGATAGCCATGTGCAAACTGAGATCTTTAGTTATCTTAGGATATTTTGAATAAAGTGGTGTAGATTATACCTGAAAGTCAACAAAAGAATTTCTGATCATGCTTAGATTTGTTCATAAATGAGAGCAATGGGCATACCCATAGGCTTACATGACATTGCATTAAAATTCTTTTTTCTTTGAAGAAATATATAAATATTTAATTTATATACAATCTGGATAAATAGGATACTCAGATTTAGGTCTAATTTTATTGCTAAGTGAAAGAAGCCCATCTGGGAAAGGCTACACACTGTGTGATACTAACTATATGACATTCTGGAATACGTGAAACTATGAAGACAATAAAAAGATCAGGGGTTGGGGGCCTAAGGAATGTAAGAAAATACTCTGTGTAATATTATAATGATGGATACATGTTATTACACATTTGTCCAAATCTATACAATATACAACACCAAGAATGAACTGTAGTATAAATTATGGACTTTAGGTGATTATGATGTGTCAGTGAGGGTTCATCGATTGTAACAAATATACCACTTTGGTGGGGGATGTTGATAATGGGGAAGGTTATGCAAATGTGGGGGCAGGGGCATATGGAAATCTCTGTGCCTTACCCCCAGTTTTGCTGTGAACCTTAAACTGCTCTAAAAATATAGTCTTATTCTTTTTTTTTAAATATAGTCTTAATCTTAAAAATTATATAAGTACATATAAAAAGATCAGTAACTATTATGCTGTGGCAAGATTGAGTCCAGTCAGGTTTAGCCTTAGGCACACAGAGAGGGTGGAGTGCTTCGGTCTAAGGAGATGGATACCGGAGGTTCAGGATAGTGCTGCTTTGCTTTTCATTCTCTTCTGAAGGAATGATGCCTAAAATGTTATCTACAAATCTATTAGTTATCTATCACTGCAAAATAGATTACTGGGAAATTTAGCAGCTTAAGACAACACACATTTGTTATCTCATAGTCTCTACGGGTCAGGAGTCCAGGCACAGCCTAGCTGGGTAATTAGGCTCGAAGTCTCTCACAAGGCTACAACCAAGCTACCATTTGGACGTGCAGTCGTCTCTCAAAACACAATAGAAGAGTATTTGCCTCCCTAGTTAATTCATGTGGCTTCTGTCAGGCTTCGGGTCCTCATTGGTTCTTGGCCCTGGCAGACGTGAATTCCCTGCCACATGGGCATCTCCATAAAGTAGTTTACAACATGGTAGCTGGCTTTCCTCACAGCAAGTGAGAGAGAGAGAAAGAGGCAGGGCAAGCTGAAGCCAGAGTTTTTTTGTAACCTAATCTCAGAAGTAACCTCCCATAACTTTTGCCATGTTCTGTTCATTACATCAGCCTATACCAAAGGGAGAGGATTACACACAGACATGAATATCAGAAGGTAAGAATCGTTGGAAGCCATTTTAGAAGCCGCTTACCACAAAAAAAAAAAAAAAAAAAAAAAAGAGGGAGCTTTTAAGATAACAGTTAAAAATAAGGCTTAAAATAAGGTCCCTGGCAGGAAGAACTGTGGCACTTAATTGTTCTTCAAGGTCCACTGTAATTGTCACCTGATGTATAAAACTTTTCTTGACCTCTCTGCCTCTCACCACAAAAGAAAGCCAGTCATTCTCTTTATTCTTTATAGTGCTTAATGCCAACTCTATCCTGCCTGTTACCTAGCACATTGGATTGCAATTATTTGTTGGCATGCCTGTCTCTCCCCCAAGTAGGTGAGAGGTTCATGAGGTCAAGAGCTGTTACTTGTTCCCTGAGTATTTGTTAGACTAACTGAAACTATGACTTCCTCATCATGAGCGGCCCTTAGAGAACAGAGTGAGGACGAGTGGCTAAAGGTCAAGTGAGACAAGGTAGACTTAGAGGGTATGAGAACACAATGTTCGAGTAGCTGATGGCGATATCAGATCCAGTTCTGGATGTCTTCCATTTGCTTCTCAGATCCAGTCTTCACACTTCTTCTGCCCTCCTCTCCGTTCCAGGAGCCTAAACCTGGAGACAATAGCCTGGGCTCCTTTAACCTCTGGCTTCCAGCCATGCTCTGCCAATAGGAGGCGCCAACAGGAGACCAGAAGTAAGGAGACAGTGAGGGGGCATTTCATTTACCTGGTTGGTTTCTTGCCAGTTCTCCAAGGGTTGCCTGTGTCCTTCTACCAAGACCAAAGCTCCTGCCAGGCCCCTTCCTCCATACAGCTACCCTGACTCTGGCTCCTAGTAACTCGGCTATGCTCAGGTCTCTTCAGGTCAATGGGTAGTCCCAGAGTCCTTGTTCTTGATGTCTGTGAGCAAATGCACTAGATCTGTTATGCTCCCTAATCCCCACCCACATTTTTCAAATTGATGCTTTTATTAATTTCTCTTCAAATTACCCAGTTTTAGGGAGCCATCTATTTTGTGATGGAGCTCTGACTGGCAGAACTTCCATTTCTATAGAGGGCCAGTTTATTCTGGAATTAACCATAACAACAACAACAGACAAACAAAACATGAAAAATAAAGCTAATGTTGTTGGATTATATATACTCTAAAATAGTGAACAAAACAAACATGGTCCTTGGCTTCATGTTGCTTATGACCATGTAATTATCTCTTCAATCATATCCAGGGCACCTGGGTCAGTTAAGCATTTGCCTTTAGCTCAGGTCATGGTCATGGGGCCCAGGATCAAGACCTGGATGGGGCTCTCTGCTCAGCAAAGAGCCTTCTTCTCCCTCTCCCTCTGCCTGCTGCTTCCACTGCTTGTGTGTGCTCTCTCTCTGTCAAATAAGTAGCTAAAATCTTAAAAAAAAAAAATCATATCCAGGGGTTTGTATTTGGCTGGTTGGTTTTTTAAAGAATTGGTGTTTAAATACCATTAGTAAGATTGAATAATAATAATTTTTAAAAAAACACACCTCTTTAAACTGCAGACCAATTCTTTCAGACCAAAGGAAAAGGAAAAGGGGAGGTTTGTTGTTACCAGTAACTAGTGACAGCAAACACCACAAGTAGCAAATAGTCAATTTGCTACATCACAGGGAGGAAAGTAAGAAAACAGACTAAAATTATGTGCAGGTATAGAGTGGGTCCAACATGTACAGTTGAACATAAGAATAATAACTAAAAGCTATTGAGCACTAAGTGCCAGCCCCAACTCTAAGTCCTTTGTGTGTTTCATTTTCCTTTATCCTCATCAAATACTCTGAAGTAGGCACATATTACCCCAGCTTTAAAGATTTTTTTAAATTAAGAGAAATTAAGAAGCCTGATCAAGTAGTCGGGGTGTGGGGGATCTGTGTATAAATCTATGATCCATTCTCTCAACCGTGACTCAATTAAAGAAGAAAGGAGAACACTGAATGACCAAACGTGGAGCATTAGGTACTAACCTGTTCAAATATACTTGATTGTGTAGTCCAGAAATAGTTTAGGGTGAAAGGTCTTTAGAAAGCTTTTAAGCATCAACCATAAACCAAAGGTGTTTATTCATTGAAGACAAGAGGTAGAAAACAGGACCTACTATTGCCCCCATCACTTCAATTCTGTCCTTAGATTTGTAAGAGTTTATGCCAACTCTTGATGTCAAGAGCCCACACTGCGTTTGAGAATCAGGATTTCTCTTTTCTGACTCTACTCACTGTCAGAGTAAAACACATGGAAAAAGAATTGGCTTAAATTTGCTTCCCTCAATTATTTCCCTGAATTCCAGGACTGACAATCATTTATCAGCCGTGCTGTGTCCACCCGGCCGCAGAAGGCCTCAGGAAACAATTGCCTCTGGTGCATTCCAAATCGGCTCAGGGACAGTTCAACACCTTGCCCGCGGAAGGACCGTGGGGGGCTTCTTGATCTCAGCCCCTTTGGGATTTGCACATTTTGTTTTCATTCACGTCACTCATGGCCGGCCAGGAGCAAAGCCATTCTACTGACTCCTTCCCGTGAGTGTAGACCTCACATTTTGTTTCACCTTATGGTAGTGAGGGGGTAGTTTTGTTAACATGGAGCAAGTCTGGGTTGCCTATTGTCCACCATGGCTATTGCCAAATTCGAGTTTATGAAGAGTTTAGAACCATTTTCTTTTTCTCTCATGGTACCAAGGGATTAATAACAAGAAATTGGCAAGAAATTGCAGTCTGCAAGCTGCAACCAATATGATTTGATATAATCCAGATGTGCAAATCTCCCTCCCCTCCCCTATGCCCTCCACATATAGGTGTGTGACCTCAGTGAAGGCTGGGCTGGCAATTACATTTATCTGGAGACATATAGACTCTGGTTCCCTCACCCCTCCTTTTCCTACTTTGAGGGAAAGAGTGATTTGGAATGTATTTTTACACTTACTAAAAAGGATGTGGAAATAAAACTTTAATTACTGGAAAAGCTATTCAGAAGAAAGTATATTTTATTCTTCCAGAGACAGGAGTTTTTCAAGACAGAACTAGACCTCGTCAGTTGCCACAACCCCAGGAAGCAATGGAAACCTCACAAACTGGGCAGAATCTCTGCCCGCGCATTACAGTGTGGTCAGTTCGATTAAGGGATGGAATGTTCTAAGACATGGCTCATCTGTCTGACAGTTTGGACCTAAATGGGCTACAGAATTTTTTTCCCCCAATTGCCCAGCTCCTGTTACCATGGCTGCACAACAGATCACCCTAAAACTTATGGGCTTTAAACAGTAATAATCACTTGTTATCTCTTGCAACTTTGTGGGTTAGGAATCTAGGAGCAGTCTCTATGGACCTTCTGATTCAGGGTCTCTAATGAGGTTGTAATTAGACAGTGGCTGGGGCTCTACAGAGGGCTTCTCGCTCACATGTTTGGAGGCTAGCACAGCTGGGGCACTTTGGGTGCATCTCTTCACATGTTCTCTCAGAATGGGGGCTTGAGGGTGGCTGGACTTTCTACATGTTGACCTAATGCTCTGAAGGTACAGGTTCCAACAGAGACAGAGCCAGACCAGGAAGACAGAATGTCACTTCCGGTATGCCCTGTTGCTTGAGGCAGTTGCCATGGGCCATCCAGGTGTGAGGGGTGGTGGGAGGGCATAAATCTGCTTCTTGTTGGAGGTCTATCAGTGTCACACTGTAAGAGGAACCTATGAGATGATCATCTTTGGAAAATTCAATCTGCCACATCCTCCAGATGCTTTATACGTGAAAAAATAACATCCTATCCATGATAGCTGCTTCTTAATAGCTGAAGGTAGAGCCAATTGGTTGACTAAGGACTTCTTAAATCAGTTAGAAATAAAGGTTTAGATACTCAGGTTTTGGAATGCAGGGCCAATCTAATTGGAAGCCTATAGCATCAAGCTCACCTCCCAGTGAGGGATCTATGAGCTCACATGGTCATGTAAGGAGCTGATTGAAATGAAAATGAATGAATATTTTGAGCATTTACTATGTGCTAGTTGCTGCCATATATTAGTTACCTAATTATGATAATCATTAAATTGAGCAAATATTTATTAAATGGCTTTAAGGTATCAAACCAATAGTGCCGTGGAAAAGATAATTAGGACTGACTCTGTTCAATTTCCTAGAAGTGAAATGACAGGAACTCGGATTCTAAACTCCATGCTCTATTGGTGTGGATTTTACAAAATAACAAGATCCTAACTTATAATTTCTTACATGAGTTTGGAAAAGTGATTGGTCAGAAGAGATTGGCACTCAGAGATAGTTAACATTTTTTTCCTGTAGACCTATGGAGTGAAACTTGAAGCAAGAACTAGAAAAAAGGGTAGATAATGCAGAAAAGAGGACAGTTCAGGAGAAGAGCATAAGCAAAGGAACAAACACAAGTATACAGTGGTGTGGTCGAAGAACAAAGGGTAGATACCAAGTGATTTTTTGAGTGTGATATCAGCATTTATTTCAAAGCAGAAATCACATTTTTTCTCATCAAAAAATGGCATTCTTGTTTTAATTTTTCGGTAGGAACAAGTACGTAAGTCATTAGGAAAGGCAGATATAGCCATTCCAGTGGAAAACAAAACTAAAGAATATCAGGATATTTTTAAAGTAGCAAGCATTGAAGAGTGCTTACCTTTATGTTTGTCTAATGTCTTAGTTTTCACAGTGATACCTGTTACTTGACATCTATCACTTATTTAGAACACACATTAAAGAATGAAGAGGAGGTAGAGAAAGAGTAGGGAGTTGCTTTTTTTCTATTTTGTCTATATGTGAACATTGGGACTTCATTTCTATAAGGACAAGAAAAGTCTCTGCAAACCATTTTGGATAAAACTGAATAGACATAGTAATAATATTGTTATTTATTAAGAGTCTATGTTATGTCAGGTTCTTTGCATAAAATAACTCAATTTTAAACTGTAATTTTAGGGGTGCCTGGGTGGCTCAGTCTGTTAAGGGTCTGCCTTTGGCTCAGGTCATGATCCCAGGCTCCTGGGATTGAGTCCTGCATCGCGCTCCCTGCTCAGCGGGGAATCTGCTGCTCCCTCTCCCTCTGCTCCTCCCTCCTGCTCGTGCGTGCTCTCTCTCTCTCATGCTCTTTCTCTCAAACAAATAAATAAAATCTTAAAAAAATAATAAACTGTAACTGTATAAATTACCTATCATAACTCCCTTTCATAGGTAAGAAAACTAAAATACAAAGAAGTCAAACAGGCTACCCAAAGTATCAGTTGGGAGGTTCCAAAGGCAGTATTTGAAACTGAGTCTACTGGCTCACTCCAAGACTGGGCCTCAATATAGAAGACTCGATGCTTTGAGTCACCGCCTCAGTAGGGAGGTAGTGAGATCGTTTTCACTGATGCAGCCACCTGCTACCTGCTGGCTAACATCAATCCTTAACCCAGTGGTCCTAGCTTTTTCCTTTACTAGCTGTTTAGACTTGGAAAACTCAGCTAACTTCCCAGTGACAAAGTTTCTTAAAATTAAATGAGGTAATTCTTATGAAACAATTATAAAAATGGCTGCCTTATATTAAGTGATTAATAAAGGTGCTGCTACTACTACTCTCGCCGTAATAACACTGCCTTGCTACTACTATGCAGTTACAGTATAACTGGCTTGTATTAGAGGTACAGCTTGGTGTAGGAGAAAATGAGAATCTTCTCGGGAAAATTAAGTTTGGCATCATTAACAAATTGATCTAGTCAACGGACTATAGCTTTGTAACTAGCCTTAAGCACTAGCTCTTAAAAGAGCAGACTCTACAGAGAACACCTGTCTGTAGAATTTGTAGTCCCTACTTGCAGTCAGTCCTACCATATAATTGGTTGACTGTCCTTAGGACCAGCTATGATTCTTCATAATGCATCTCTCTTTTTGACCATTTGAGTCAATTGAAAGGAAGCTGATTTGGCAGACAATGATATACTGGTACATAATAAGAAAGAGAAAGTTTGACTGGAAAAGAGGAAAGTCCCTAAAAGGTTTATCTTAAGTATAGAGAGTTACAATTATAACTAAGAGGAAACTGACTAAGACATCTCCTCCTGTCCAATTTGAGTTGCCAGATAACATACAGGACATGCAGTTAAATTTGAATTTCAGATAAGCAACAAATAATTTTTTAGTATAATGTCCCAAATACTTTATGAGACTTACTTATATTAAAAAAAAATTTTTTATCCGAAATTCAAGTTTAACTGGGCATCTTATGTTTTTATTTGTCCAATCTGGCAATCCTACTTAAAATGATGACCATCAGTCATTGCCTGATGGACTCAGACATTTTCACACTTTCCAACTGCACCTTGGAGTTTGAGGCAATAAGTGCAGTCAGGTTTTGGAAGTATGGAGCCCCAGGCTGAGTGTGATACCAACTGAACTTTCATAATGAAAGGTACATAGTGGGCCCAAGCTCTTTTCCTTATCTCTTGTATTCCCTAGTATATATCCTGTGTTTCTATTGAAATCCAAAACTTTTGATTCCCTAATCTTAAACTTCCTTCTATCACTCATCTTTTTTTCTTTTTTCCTGGAATATCTTGCCCATCATATTCTACTCATCAAATACAACCAACCTATTAGAAATTCCTGATTGCTCTCCTGTCCCATGGCATAGAACTGTGACACCAAGGGCATGTTTCTTATAGTGGAATGCTAGCAGAAGCGAGGTATTTTATTTTGGGGCCAAGGTGGTCAAGATGCAAGTGTACCTTTTCCCCACTCTTCCCCCTTTTGCCATTTACATACAGGTGAGAACAAATATTTTGGAAGCCATGTGTTGTGGATGAAGGAACCACATGAGGAAGGATCCTAGGTTTCTGTATCACACCTTTGAGGAAAGATACCTGATGATTAGAAACATGTATTTGGAAAACAAACAGACATGTAATTGGAATTCTACAGAACTAAGAAATGAACTTCTATTTTTTTGTATTTTGTTATTTTTTAGTGTTATCTTAAATAATATAGCTCATAATGAATCATACCTTATTCTATGAAGTTTTATCAATGAATTCATCATCAAAAACTAAATAAAAATATAGGTGCCACAGATTTTGCACTTGAAGAATTCACTTTCCAATAGGAAAAACAGGTATGTAAAAATAATGAAAGGTAATATTTGTTGAGATCTATATGTCACATACTATGATAGCCACATTATCAATATTATTTCATTTAATCCTCATAACAAATCTGTTAGAAAGATATTATTATTTTTATTACTGTTATTCCCATTCTACTGACAAGGACACTATATAATAAGAAGAAAAATTTTTTAATGTCTTTGAGCCAAACATTCAAAGAAATTGAGAAAGGCGATGAAAGTCAGACAATTAAGTGTGGGAATCAGGTTTAAATACCAGGCAATGTGACTACAGAGCCTAAATGCTAAATCAATACTGACATACAGCATGATAAGTGTTATTGAATAGTAAAGTAAGAACTCAAAGGACAGGCTAGTTTTATTGGGGCATGGATATCCAGAAAGATTTTTTTGGAAGAGGTGATTCTTGAGGTGATTCTGAAGGAATGGAAGATTATAGAATCATAAAGGCCTTAAATATCTTGCTAAAGAGCATGTATCTATCCAAAAGATGGCAAGGAGCTGTTGAAGAGCTGAAAAGAGTAGTGATAGGGTCAGCCTCACATTCTTCCCAGGCTTCCCCAATTTTTTTTTTAGAAAATACCCAAACCTGTCCTATGATGCCAAACAGTTGGTTTTTAGGGCACTGAAAGAAGTGAATTCCTTGATGTAGACTTTTCTGGAAGGAAACTACTTGTTCTGAACTCTTTGTGCTTTTTTCGTTGTTGTTGCTTCCTTTTTGATGTTGGCTCTCTGAGAAAACATTCCAAAATGTCACCACGTCCATAGCCAAATCAGACCTATGATGAGAACAGCATGCTATATTAGTACTAGAAAAACAAGGTTGTAAACTCTGCTTCAAAGACTTCGTGTTGCCCTTGGCTCTAGCTGGGGAAAAAGACTTGAAGCAGGCATATGAACTACACAAGTACAAATGTTGCTTCAAATAGAACAGTGATTGGGTAGCATAGTTAGACCTGAAATAACTATCAAGACTGGTTCCCATAAGAGTGTCTGACACATAGTAGGCATTCAAGAAATACACAGGGAATGAATTAAGACTAAGAGATAGTTTTTCCTCACAGCTGTATTGGTACCAAAGGATATGGATTGCTCAGTACATTCTCCTTAACTGTGTGTTTCAGGTCGAGGGAAATTAGGCAGGTAGCCAAAAGCAAGGCAGGACTTTTATCTGCTTATCCAGAATTAGCCTTCCAACTGTCTCATCCACTAAACATGACGTTGAAAATAAAACCCAAATGGTCCCCATTAGGCAAAATGTTAACAATTTCACCTTGTAAGAGAGGTTACAGCATTCACATTTGGCCAAAGTTGTAAAGATTACCTGAGTAGGCGCAATATAGAACATGGTACCAATAAAACCAGGATTCAGGGCTTGTTCATTGCATGGGCCATTTGGTTTTTCTGTGCTTGGCACATTGTAGGCATTCAATAAATGCTTGTTTATGCAAACAATAAAGAAGAAAGAACCATGTGGTGTTCAAATGAGACTACCAATTTAATATACTTGACTATGTAATTTCACCATAGCAGGAAATTAAGGATAAGAGCAATGAACAAAACAGTGTGTTGTAGGTGACATTGATGTCAGACAGGTAAGTTGGCCACTTATTTGAGTGTGACATTAAGTTGCTTGGCCTTTCTGAGTCCTTTTTCCTCTGGAAAATGTAAGTAATTTTACCCATATTGTAATGTCCTCTAGATTAAATTAGCTAAAATAAGTAGAGACTCGTTAAATGCTTGTCATATAGGGGGTAGTTAGTTAGAGGGCACTGATCCCTAAGGACAAAGGTGATAATCTTCAAGTGCTCACCAATTAAACCACATGAGTTATTCACGGCAGCACCCATTTTGATTGGTTAGTTCCATTATGTACTGTTGCTAAATATTTTACCTCTCACCTCTGCCTAAAGAAATCATCATAATAAATCAATACATGTAATTATGATCTCAGGTCATCAAGGAAAGTGTAGAGTTACGTTCCAAATGTTCTAAGAAGTAGGTAATACTATTAAAGAAAGATCATGATCTTCCCAGAATAAAATTTCTTTCTGCAGATCAAGTCGTTAGTCATGATTTATGTGGACAATTCACTTGCTAGAATACTGAAATCCCTGATGAGGCTAGATCGACGAAATGTTCTGGTAGTAGCTATGCCTCATTTACTTTTGGAGAAATTTGCTCACAGGAAGGGCACGGGTTCAGATAAAATGTAGCCTTGTAAACAGGAGTGTTTTGTTGAGATGAAGCAAGCATTGACAAGCCAAGGCAAAGGCTCATGAAAACAGGACAGGCGTATGGCCTTCAGACCGTGGCTTTGCCTAAAGAGCGATGCCAGCCGGGTCTTATGTAACAGAGGGCCTCTTAACTCCAGCAGGAAACCCTATGTCCAGACGACACCCTCCTTCCAGACACTGCCAGGTAACAGCCTGACTGCCTCCTTTCTTCTCCCTTCCCAATGAAAGAGAGACCCAGAGCAGATTTTTCCCCCACAGCCTGAATTCATTAGATTTTTTTTTCTCCCAACCATGCTGTGGCAGTTGAATTGCCCTCATTCATAAGTTGACTCCAGACCAAGAGAAAGAGACAGCAAGCTCCAGCTATGGCACCTAATAAAATGTGTCCACTGGAAATCACGAGCGAAAATTGGATGAACGATCCTAAATAACAAGGGTCCTCAGAAACCCACACTGGAATACCAACACTTTTTATAGGTTTTTGGGTTGTAAAGGTGGTTTGGGCTTGGCATTAAAACAGACAAACGAGCAAACCTTCTTCACCCTTGATCATCATTTTATTCTGGCTCCAGATGACTCTCAAGGGGTTTCTTCTCCCCAGACAAAACCCTTGCTCTTTAAGGAAGAAAGTGCATTGGGCTTAAGGGTAGATGAGAGACAAGGGATTGAGAATCGAACTGGTCTCAGCCAGAGCCCCTGCTTCCTTCTTCTCTGAACACTCTCTTCTCAGGACTGCTCACTAGCACTGCTCGTAATTATCTGCTGCCATGATGCTATTGCTTTTGGCAATAAACACTTAGCACATTGCTACTGGTTTTTGCCAAGACAGCATGCCCCACTCAGATTTATGATCTAAAAGATGCAAGACTAGCTTTCACACCATAGTTCATTCCATAAAAGAAAGTGATTACATAAAAAGTCATCTCTCTCGCTGTGTCCCTCCCCACCTTCCCCAGATCTAAGACAAGCTGCAGAATATACAACTGGAAATGGGAAGGCTTTATATGGTGAAAAGAACAGAGACTTAATGGGATATGAATTTGATATCTGATTTGAGGTCTATTTCTCCTGTCAGAATATACCTGCAATTGTTCTTCCAAAAATAATAATAATAAACCAAAGGCAAAATTGTAACTTAAATAGAAATTTCCCATTAACATCTGAAAGTCCATCCCCTACTTGTATCTTATAACATCCCTATTCATCCATCTTATCCAAGTCCACATGGCAGAGAACACAGTAGGCTTTATTTATTTTTTAAGATATTATTTATTTATTTGACAGAGAGAGACAGCCAGCGAGAGAGGGAACACAAAGAGGGGGAGTGGGAGAGGAAGAAGCAGGCTCCCAGCGGAGCAGGGTGCCCCATGCAAGACTCAATCGCAGGGCCCCGGGATCACGCCCTGAGCCAAAGGCAGATGCTTAATGACTGAGCCACCCAGGTGCCCCCCCCCCCACAATAGGCTTTATAATCAGATATACCTGGGTTCAAAACCACTAAACCTCTTTGAGTCTCTACTTCTCTATTTTTAGGTAAGTTAATATCTGGCATGAGAACATCCTTTCTTGGTTAGTTGGAGAGTTAAATAGAAACCTATGCTGAACTGTCTGCTGCAAGACAGGTGCTCACAGAAGTTGCTAGCTTCTTTCTTCCCTTCCCTTCCACCTTTTTATTGCCCATCACATTTTCTCTGTAAGCTTGTGTATCCTTTGATAGACCCTTTTCCTTTGTCCTGACCTGTGCAAGAGTACTGTGGGCACCATACTTTCCCACTCCCAATGTACCTGTTTCTTTCCCAGGCTCTCAGAACATTGCTTTGCCTTTTGTTGTTCTGATAACTTAACTACATCTAGAGAAAACCAGATACACTTGGTCAATGTGTTACTTCTCTCAGGTGACATCCTCATTTTAATAAAAATGGAGATAATACCTAATCCAAAGTCCTGAGGTCCTAAAATAATTTAACTTGGCAAACATTTATTGAATGCTCACTATTGCAAAGCACTGATGCAGATATAGGGAATGACAAAGAAAAAAGAGCCTTACAGAATTTTTAGTCTGGTGTGTAGGACAGAAATAATTATTAAAATGTTAGGTTCCAGTGAGTATTAAAATAGAGGTTGAACCAAGAGTCACTCATGTGAGAGAAGAAGATGAATTCCAGCTGGAGAAATATAAGAGCTTTTCTTGCAGGAGGCATATTTGAGCTGAATCCGTAAGGATGGGTTTGGGGAAAGGCATGAGTGGCTTGAGTGAAGAGCCAGCCGCTGAAGAATTAATAGTGCTTTTGGAGAACAGCAAGTAGAATATGGTGGTTGTAATATAAGTTACAGGTTGGGAATGTATGATGTATTTGGAAAATAGAATTATAAACAAAGTTGAATATAAATACTTGAGGGCTCTGCTTGGCAGCTTGAGTGATCTGAGTTTATTACTTGCAGGAGAAATCCATTCTAGATTCTAAAGAAGAAGGGCACAATTATATATGTTAGAGAGACCACTCTGGCAACAGATTTGTATTGTAATCAGAGAGAAGCTTGTAGCAGGCTGACTAGTTAGAAAATGGTTGCTCTAACTTAGGCCCGTGGTAATACAGCAATAGCAGTCAGAGGGTGATGAAGTGACAGAAGGAAGGAACAGATGGCAGGGACATTTAGAAGCAGAGACAACAGGGCTTGGCTTCTTCGCAAAGTGCCGAGAGTTCCAGAGAAGGAAAAGTTGAAGATTAATCTAAGCTATTTATCCTGGAAGACTGAAAGCATGGCAATGCCATCAGTGAAATGGGTAAGTGATGAGTTTGGTTTGGGGTTTATAATAGGACAAAGTGCAGGCGGACCTTTCCTGGTCTCCAGCAGCTTTCAGCTCACTGGATCATAATTTCCTCATCTATAAAATAGGCATCATCACTCATGTTGTGATTATCTCACTGGGTTGCTGTGAAAATCAGGCAAGGTCATGAGTGTGGCTGTATTTTTTTAAATTGTCAAATCCTTCCCAAGTGAGGGATCAATAAAACCATTCAAATCCCCTATTCTCCCCACAGAGAACTCTGTAAGTCAGCTTGGGGCTTCCCACACATAAAACAACACCTTGACCTGTAAGAAGAGTTGTTTGGTAAAGAAACTCAAGGAAATGGTCTCTAAATATCACATTTTTATATCTGACCCAGAAGTCTCTAATTTTTTTACTGCCAAAGGGTTCTGAATTGAATCAGCTCCATTTAGGATTTTGACCAAAATGTTTTTCAAAATGAAAGAGGAGAACAAAAGAATGAATTGTTAGGGAAACCTGAAAGGTCTCCATTTCCTGCCGTTGGCTCACATGTGTGACTTCAGGCTTCGTGGAGCAGCCTATGGTATGAATGAGGCCAGGCACCTAAAGGGTCAGAATATGAAAGCGAATTAAATTTAGCAACAAAAATGCTACAAAACCTCCTTTACCAAACTCTCAAGGGAATCCGATATGTCCACACATCTAAGTGTTACCTGTATGTCTTCGTAGAGTTGGCAATGGGCTGCCATAATTAGAATCTCTGTGTGGGTTGCTGGAAACCCTGAAATTCGTATAAGAGAGAGGTCCTTCTGAGAGGATGTGATTTTGGCACACGTTTTCTGCTGGAGATGGAAGCGGCTGAGAGATAAAGGGGCATGTGAGGACATGCTATTCATCAGACATCTGGTTAGTGTATGGAGGCTCTTTATTTGTCTGATGTCTAATTACAATATTATATACATGACCTTTTCTTTGCCTAGTATGTATGTATGAATGGATGGATGGATGGATAGGTAAATGGATGGATTTAGTTAATTTTTTATTTATTTATATCCAGCCTTTTTTCTAGAAGAAATTAAGGAAGCTTTAAAATTTAGTATTAAGGGTAAAGTCAATAGACTAGGAAACTGGAACAAAAGGAAAGCATTCCAATCCAACTGCTAACCAGGTCCAGCCCTGCTTAGCCTCAGAGATCAGATGAGATTTGGTGCATTCAGTGTGGAACTAGAGGGTATCATGCTAAGCGAAATAAGTCAATCAGAGAAAGACAATTACCATATGATCTCACATCGTGAGATCACTTGTGGTGAGCACTGTGTGTTGTGTAAGACTGATGAATCACAGACCTGTACCCCTGAAACAAATAATACATTATATTTCAATAATAATTTTTAAAAAAAGAAAGTGTTATGGACCTAATGTTTGTGTCCCCCCCCACCCCCCCAAATTCGTATGTTGAGGGCTAATCCCTAATGTGGTAGTATTTTGAGATGGCACCTTTGAGAGGTGATTAGGTCGTGAGGGTGGAGCCTTCATGAATGGGATTAGTGCCCCTGGAAGAAGAGCACTAAGCTAGCCCTGAGCTAGCTTGCTGTCATTCTGCACTGTGAGAATGCAAGGAGAAATCACCAATCTGTATCCTGAAAGAAGGTTTTCATCCAAACCCAGCTATGCTGGCACCCTGGTCTCAGGAATTCTAGCCTCCAGAAACTGTGAGTAATAAATTTCTGTTGTTAATAAGCCACCCAGACTCTGGTAAGTTTGTTACAGCAGCCTGAGCTAAGACAATGAGAGAAAACAAATAATAAATCTGGGGATAGTACAAGAAAGCTAAACCATATGTTCTTATAAGAGTCACCAGCTGGCTTTAGATTTCTTGGTAGCCAAAGTAAACATGAATGCATGCTCAATGTCCGCAGGAATTCAGGAGGCATACAGCTATTTCCGGTAAGTTTCTGCTACAGACCCTCGTAAAGGCAGCACCTTGGTATACAGTAGACATCTTCATCACACATATCACAGAAAGTCTCATCTGGTTGTCTTTATGATAAATTTCCTCAGTGAATGAGAAACAGTTTCCTAACACTGAGGTACCACAGTTTGGTGTGTATAAAAATCATTTTTGAACTAATTGGTAAAATTGGAATTTGTAATACAGAAAAAAAGTAGTATAATAAAGTTAAATTTCCTGAAGTTGATAACTATGGTTATGTAAGAGAATATTTTTATTCTTATGAAATATACACTGACGTACTTAGGAGTAAAGGGACGTAATATATACAACCTAGGCTCATCTGGGGGACAGAGGGCACAAATGATAAAGCAAATGGAGCAAAATGTTAACAATAGTTGAATTTGGTATTCAAAGGGTATTTGGATATTTAACGTGCTATTCTTGCAACATTTCTAGAAGCTTAAAATTATTTCCAAATAAAACATTTTTAAAAATGATTAATTTTCATTGGAATTCAAATGTAAATCTCATCTAAAAAGAAGTATGAAGCCCAAATGAACAGACAATAATTTCCAGAGATAAGAGTACATAAAATGATAATGACTTAATGAAAGCTCTGTCAGTAGAAGAAAGATGTATTCTGAGAAGATTGTTTCCCTATGATTCACACCTGTAGGATAGCCATCTTGAACAATGGGGAAAACATTTGGTCAAACTCGTGTAAGGCTACAACATAATTCTCTTAAATCAAAGTCCAAGGAGAAACATCTGTCCCATAGTCAAAAGACCAGCACTACTGATCATTTAGTCTTTCCTGCTGGTGATAGACAATGATGTCAAACATGCATGTGAAGAATTTGAAATGTTTAATGTGAAAGAGAGAGAAAAAGTACATGCAATAGTGCACTTTAGGAAGTTATGGAAGTAATAAATACTATTTTGGTTTATAGTAAAGATTACTACTTTTCTCTCCTTGATCTGTTTGCTAAATTTGGTCAAGACTATAATATATACAATGAAGCATAAAACAGCTGAAAAAACTCCCAACCATTATAGTGAGCTTACTTAGTTTTTAAATATAAATTTTAACTATTTTTATCACAAAACTGGTACATTGGCAATACAGACATTTTAGAATGCAAAAATAAAATTAAGACGACTGAATTTTATTCAAGTATTTTGTGTGCATGCATATTTGTAAAAATGGGATAATATAGTTTTGATATTTGCCTTTTGTAAGCCTGATATAAATAACTTTGTATAAAATTTTATTTTTTAAACAGCTGGATGTGATTCTTAGCCATAACAATCTATTACTATTAATTTTCCCTGGCGTGAATTATTAGTACTGCTTGTACATGTAGAAAAAAACTTACGAGATAATAGAACTATTTAGTAAATTTTAGAAACTTCATATATAATGTAATTTAGGGAAAGAAATTCTTACTGAATTACTCAAGTCAACCATGAGGAAAGCCAATAAACTATAATTGACCAATTTCAACTCTGTGCTTCTGTTTAAACAAAACAGCTGTTGGTGATGGGATTTTACCTCAGATTCCCCCCCCCCC
>NW_024424786.1:13750739-13782276 GCF_017311325.1 Ursus maritimus
CCCCCCCCCCCAATAAAAGTTATGTAATAGCAATGCTGGAGCACTTAAAGGCAATTCATATTTTCTTGTGAAACCTTTTCCAGTGAACAGGAACTCCAGTTTTAGTTTGCTTTCCGGTCTGGTTTTTAGGTGAATTTAAAAATTAGAGGGGGATGGCAAATAGGAAACAAACACATAAATGGTGAAGATTAAATCCTGAAAGTTTAATTAGTTCCCTGATTCCAGAATGGCTGGTTAATACTGTAATATAAATATGGGCAAAGCAAGAAGGATTTCAAAGTAATCTATTATTTCTATCAGGGTTCGTAAATACTTTATCCATGGAGGATTAGGAAAAGAAAACAGTAAGACCCCTTTTCAGTTGGGGAATAATTATTACCTTCTTATACAATCCGCCTGCCCCTCGAAGCCAACCACGCATGTACTATTACAGTCATTTAAGGTAAAACGGGCTGTTTACTTTACAAGGGAGCCAAGTTGGAAGAAAGCAAGTTGTGGGAATGTTTCTACAACACAATTTCATGCAGTTTGGAAATAAAACGTATTCAGGAGTCAAAGATTAGCTTAGGCTGAAAGAAAAAAAAAAGGAAATTATTCTGGACAGAGACAGAATGATGTGACTTTATTTTGGAGACAAATAATTTCCCTGATGAAATACGCTTCTTGTTTTGAAAGTCCTTGAGACAACTTTAGTGTTTACAACATTCCTAATCCACTTTTCTTAATCTGATCTGCTGAGCTATCCCTCAGAATTACCAGACTCTCTTGTTAACTTTTCTCTTGGATGGGAAAAGAGCTTTATTACATTGCCCAAGATCAGTGAAAGAGTATGTGCCAGACTGGGTTTAGAACTCAGGTCTTTGGGTCCCCTACCAAACATACTTTCCATAACATCCTGCTGCTAAATTGGGAATTTCTAATAAGAATACAAAATACAGTATTTACCCCAAAGATACAGACGTAGTGAAGAGAAGGGCCATATGCACCCCAATGTTCATAGCAGCATTGTCCACAATAGCCAAAGCGTGGAAGGAACCGAGATGCCCTTCAACAGATGAATGGATTAAGAAGTTGTGGTCCATATATACAATGGAATATTACTCAGCTATCAGAAAGAACGAGTTCTCAACATTTGCTGCAACATGGACAGCACTGGAGGAGATAATGCTAAGTGAAATAAGGCAAGCAGAGAAAGACAATTATCATATGATTTCTCTCATCTATGGAACATAAGAACTAGGAAGATCGGTAGGGGAAGAAAGGGATAAAGAAAGGGGGGTAATCAGAAGGGGGAATGAAGCATGAGAGACTATGGACTCTGAGAAACAAACTGAGGGCTTCAGAGGGGAGGGGGGTGGGGGAATGGGATAGGCTGGTGGTGGGTAGTAAGGAGGGCACGTATTGCATGGTGCATTGGGTGTTATACACAACTAATGAATCATCGAACTTTACATCAGAAACCAGAGATGTACTGTATGGTGACTAACATAATATAATAAAAAAACATTAAAATAAAAAAAAAGAATATAAAATACAGAGAATAGCCATAGAGAATTAGGAGATTTTAATATAAATTATGTTACAGATGTTTGGAATTTAGCCTTCAAAATATTTTTCTGAAGTCCTTAGACTAAAAACATTTTAATTGTTCTGGAAAATATATATCACCCTTAAATATAATTATCTTTTCCAAGATGAATTTGTTCATTGGATTTGCTATATTATCCAGTTTAATTTGGTATTATGTAGTATTTGAAACAGTTAATTTAGAGTGTTTGCCTGATCAACTGCTCATATATAGTTGCCTGATTGCTGGCTTTTTTTTCATCCAGAGATAACAGCATGAAAAATGAAGGCAACTATGTGAATAATTTAGGCAAATATATGTTTGTATTTATATCAATATTGAATATTGTAGGTGAAAGATTGGTACTATCTGATAAAGCAAATCATTTCCCACTTCCTGTGTAGATTTAATACAGATATTTTGAGAAGGGATAATACATTCTTTTTTCCTCCCTAATTTTTATGTATTTTACAAATCACCTTTAATAATACCAAAGGAAATAATGAAGGAAGAAGAATGGCAAGGAGGGGGGTATGGAGGGAGAAAAGCTGCCTATAACCCATAACTTGAACACCATAACCGCCTTCAATTTTATATTCTCTTCTTTATATGAATTGTGTCAGAGTTGTAGCCATCAATAAATACCATTTTGATTGCATAGCAAACATTCAGCATTTTGTCATGGATATAGGCATGTCACATGTATCGCAGTAATTTATGACACTGCCATGTCTGTAAACAGTTCATTAAATTGAAGAACATGTGTCACCTAAACCACTGTACGATGAGGCATTTTATTGCTTTCCAAATGTCGCTAATGTAAATAATGCTGCAATAAATAGATTTGAACAAGTGTCATTTGCTTTTATACAGGATACATACTTCTAGGACATTAAAAAACTAGCCCACAAATATGCAGTTTTGTGGCTCCTAATACATAGATCAAATTACTTTGAAAAGACATTGTGCTAATTAATAATAAGGTAAACCATTCTTAAAATTCTTTAAAAGTGACATAGATTGTAATTTTAGGCACTCTCTATTATAAGGATACATTATATTTATGATTACATGACTCACTGATTATTCTTTACTTTCCACAGATAAATAATGTATGAAATTAGAAAAAGAAGTAGATCATATCTTTCAAATCTTATAATTCCCAAAGTTCTCTTCACATTGGATATGGATATGGTGAAAGGAATAGGGCACAAATAGAAGGATACCTTTACTATACATTCAGATTGAGGGTGACATTTTTTGCAAAACGTAGAATGAGAAATAAAGTCTATGTATGTAACATGGCTTAAATTGATCTGCCGTGGCTATAATAGCCACCCAACAGCTGGGACTGTAGCTCTGTCTCAATACAAAAAACTGGAGAATTTATGCAAATGAGGTACAAAAAAATTACCTGCAGTTGTCTGAATATCTTAAGTGAGGTCTTATTCTTAGTACCTGACATCCAAATAGTTTTCTCTACCCTTGGATATATATAGCAACACTGGGTATCTATGAAATCATCCTATTTCTAAACTGCATTGTAAAAAAAATGTTTTAGCCTCCATTCCACTAACCATAGCCATTACATAATTAGAGATCCAGGAATTGTGATTATGGGATCATATATCTTCAATGTAATTTAACCATGGAAAACTTGAAAGTATCATATTGATATTTATGAACTTTTAGATTTTAGTTGTGGGGTTTGAAGAAACTATATATGAGAATTTCTAAAAATGTTTATTAAATGCCTCCTTTTCAGTTGCAGCAAGGAATTAAAGTTTAGGAAGGCAGCATTTCAGGCGCACTAACAGGTATCTTCAGTTTAACAAGCAGACCAAAGTTTAACTTCAGAGTCAGCAATTTTGCAAGAAATCTTCTAAAAAAGAAACTAAGTTAAAAGATCTTTCTGATTATGTTAGCAAATTCAGTAAGCCTAGAAAAATAGTCCACCTCATTTCACTTCCCAAATTTCATGAATACAAAGTATAATTTTCTTCAATCCATGAGAAAAGACAACTTGAAAGAAACATGTTATACACAAATACAAAAAAAAAACGGAATTGTAGAAAGTCACTGATGTCATTCTTAACCTAAAAAATATAATAAAATGCAGTTCTAAACTATCTTTGAAATAATTCAGTTAGCAAAACGTATCTAGTGGTTGAGTTAGAGAACTAGCCTCTTTAGGTGGGCTTTTTATTTTTTTTTATTTTTATTTATTTATTTTTTTTAAAGATTTTATTTATTTATTCGACAGAGATAGAGACAGCCAGCGAGAGAGGGAACACAAGCAGGGGGAGTGGGAGAGGAAGAAGCAGGCTCATAGCGGAGGAGCCTGACGTGGGGCTCGATCCCACAACGCCGGGATCACGCCCTGAGCCGAAGGCAGACGCTTAACCGCTGTGCCACCCAGGCGCCCCGAGGTGTGCTTTTTAAAAATACTTTGGAGATACAAAAGAAAGTTAGAGAATTTTTGGGAAATAGCCAGCTACTTTTTATTAAATACGATTTGCATCTTAGAATTTTTATCCAAAACTGGATCTATTTTCCAAAACTAAATTCTTCATTAGTTGATTTCTAACTTAGGTTACACCTCTCTTTCCCTAATCCAATGTCTCCAAAGGCAATTTTACATTTGACTGTCTCCCTATGTCTAATTTTTAAAAATAAAAATATACTAATTATTGTAAGAATAAGTAACAGTAATTGAAGATTTACTGTGACAAAGGCCTTTTGCTTTGCACTCTACATTTATTTTCTCGTTTAGATTTTATACCAGTCCTATGACAGATGCTCTTATCCTCCTATATTGATTAGGAAAGTGACATGAAGAGAAATCAAATGTCTTGTTCAGTGTCGTAGAAATAGTAAGTGGTGAATCTGCAATTTGAGCTCAAATCTGTAGCTCTTCAGTGTCCTCTAAAGATGCACTATTGCATAATATAGCCTTCGGATTGTTACCCGAGAGCTATTATTGTCTTAGTAAAAGAGTGGGATAGCTGAATATGAGCCTGTGTGGAAGGATAGAGTCTTTAATGAGTTAAATAGCAAAAATTGGAGGGATTCTTTTAGCATCATGAAAACACATATTAATTAGTTTCTGGAATCATCAATTTAATGGAAAACATTAAAGCAGACATTGCTTATAGACAAAATTTAAGAAAGTGATTTGTATTCCTTAGTGTGGGCCAGGAGTCTCTGTCTAGAGTCAGAAAGAAAAAGTTCACAGATAGACAATCTTTAAGACATGTGGTTCAGACTTTAGGTCCATTTCTTAGAATTACACTATAAAGAGACTAGGTATTCAAGACAGAGAGCAGAGCAGATGTGTAATAGGTTCGTTTTGGCTCCCAATCCAGGGAAAATGAACCACAGTTGACTACTCCAGCTGGAGCTTCTGGGTGGTCTCAAAAGGTAGAACCAAACAGGGAGTTTCCTAATCCAGTCTGGAGGTCCCACATGCGCAAGGGAAGAAAGTGTTTAGAGTGCCCATAGTAAACACTGCACTCCTACATTCTTTTTCTGTTGCTTCCAAGGATTTCAAAAGGGCTGGTTTCTCCTTAAAATGGTGCATATAAAATGAATGTTAGACATAACAAGAGTATTGGTACCATCAGTTGGTCAAAAAGCAAGTGTTTCTCTACCCAACACATGTTTTAAAGTGAATATACAGTGAGTGACTAGTACGTACCAGTCACTATTATTGATCTATCTTTTCATTTAATACTTCTTCCAACCTCTGAGGTAAGTAATAGAATACCCATATTACAGAAGGGAAAACTAGGGTTCAAGCACCATGTGGCTTGCCTCCAAGACCATATAACTTGAATGCAAGAAATCCAAGTTTCTTATCTAAGTCATCCTGAAACTTAATGCAGCATTCTGACTTCCTCTCCTGGACTAGCATTGCCTTTTGTAGCATAGAAGGACAAGGCTGAGCTGCCTGCTTTCATTATACCCGTTCTGGTCACTGAGCATCCCTGACCCTTCCCATTAGGCCTCTTTCTTCCCATTAGCCCTTACTTTTGCTCACTTGATAGAAAAAAAATCTTAGTTGAATATGCATTGGGAATTAAGTGAAACACATTAACATTGTTTTATGAAGATAATCCAAAAATTACATCATGCTGCTTGTTTCTACATATGAGTAGAATTTTGTGTGAAACTTTGGAAACTTTGGGACATCTGCTTCTGAAGTTTTTCTATCAAATTTCTAAAGTAATAATGCAGAAAGCAGAATCCCTTTTATGCAGATATTGATACATTTATAAGCATTATAATCCTGCTTAACAATTTATAGCTGTTCTTTTAATTTAATGAAAATCAGTGTTTTTAAGATTTTCATGATCATCACAGGAAACGCTTCAGCAGAACCACATAATTAAGTAGTTTCTAGCATGATTCTGTAAATTATCATATTATTTGCTTCCAGCTGACTTATAAGGGCATGCAAGCGGATACCGATGTAACTTCAAAATTAGCCAAAATTATACCAGGATGGTGGTGTTAGTTTCATTACCCCCTTTTAAGTGTTGAAGAAATAGAGGAGCAGAAAAGTTAAGTAACTTGCCTAATGTCATACAGTTGTTGGTGGCAGAAAAATGACGAGTACCCAGGTGTTCTTGATTCCCAGCCCTTAAATCATTTTCCCAAATCAGGTCTGTGGAGTGCTAGCCTCCTGATAAATGTGAATATAGGGATTCCGATAAAAATAACTGTTCC
Organism: Ursus maritimus; assembly: GCF_017311325.1. Taxonomy (NCBI): domain Eukaryota; kingdom Metazoa; phylum Chordata; class Mammalia; order Carnivora; family Ursidae; genus Ursus; species Ursus maritimus. The sequence continues at coordinate 13,757,035 of NW_024424786.1, forward strand.
AAGGTCAAGTAAGTTTGAGAAATAATACATTATTTATTTTACCATTGCCTTTAGAATTTCACAGCAGTCATAAGATATTAAAAGATCAGTGAAGTCCCATAATTTAAAAACCTGTTTAACTCAGAGTCTCATCAACTTATTTGCCCATGAACATATTACAAATCCACTAGCATTTCCCAGTACATCGTTTAGAAAATGCTATACTAGCCATACATGTAAGTTTTACTTTGTCTTAGGGCTGAAGATAATTCAAAGACATCACTATGCCTTATTATATTTTGCTTTTCACAAAGTCAAGAAAATGCTAGAGCTAAGAGTTTAATGAACATTAATTGAGTGATAAAATCTATGATATAGGTATTCATAAATAGAATCTTAAAAATATGGATGTCAGTTTATTGAAACCATACACTAGTTGTTTTTTTTTTTAATTCCCCCCATTGGAAAACAAAAACAAAACACAGAGAAAGAGGATATATTAAAAATTCTCTGAGAGCTGGAGAAATATACTTTTTATATGTTGCAGTAGAGATACACATTGAGAAAAAAATGCAATAATATGGAGAAACCAAATACATTAATAAATATGTATTAGATATATATTGAATACATTCTCTCCTCTAGATAGTACAAATACTTCCTCATTTAATCTTCCCTGATCTTTATGAAATACTGTTGTTATTCAGTAATCAAGTCAGTTAGCCGATCTGTATTAATTATCTGAAATGTGCTTATTGACCTATCCTTCAAGGTTTAGTTTAAAAGTCAGGTTCATGTTGACATTTAATAAATATTTAGTGAATGAATGAATACATGCAAAATCACTGTCCTCACTGGCTCATACGTTACCATTATACTAAGTTGTAGATCTCAGATGCAAAGCTCTCTGCTTTAGGAAAGTAAAAGACCATTGTTCTTGTAGTCATTTGCTAACAACTAGCTCTGTAAACTTGGTTATGTTATGGGAGTTCTCTGGATATTTTTTTCTTGTTATTAATTGTTGGCATGATTTCGGATTGAACAGTGGACCAGATAGTTGATATTTAGGCAATAAATTTACTGGTATGGGTTACTACTTTGTAGCTAGCCTAAATGGTTTTTGTCTCTTAGTGGCCAACGTCCAGCCATCCTAGTTGTTAAATATTGCAACTATTACCCTAGGTAGGGGCAATAGCATTGAAAGAAATTGAACTTGAAATCTCTAAGATCCTAAAATTTTATGATTCAAGGACCAAGGGCCTATATACCCTTATTGATTCCTGATGGAATTTATAAAGATGTTACTAGCCAGACTGATATAAATAACAATTTGAGTCAGACTCTAGTCTTAGGAGCCCAGTCATGTAGTTTAAAAGTAAAAACACATATCCTTAGTGACATTCTGCCATGCAAATTACTCCTCATCCAAGTCTGAGGCATCTCAAGAAGGTGGCAGCCCTTGGCATGATTGCAGAGTTAACATTAACTCAGAAATTTTAAGGTTTTATATTTGAAGATCCATGTCAGGCTAAATATGGTACTCAGCTTGTGTGGAGCTCAAAATGAAATGATGGTTTTGGCTCTGAGATTAAAAAAAAAAAAAATCCGAAAAATTCAACAATGCCTTGGGATGCCAGAGTCATCTTGTTTCAGTTATCCAATCAATAAATATAACGAGATGTTCTGGGACCAAAGAATCAAAAACATTTGTTGCTATTCCCAAAATAAAAAACAGTACTCACAGGTGTGCTGTGTCAGTTAGAACCCTTTCAACTAAATTGAAGCCCCATGTTCCCATTGGCCATTCATCACTGACCATTCACAGAGGTATCCCATGAAGATTTTGTAGCTGTTCTGAAGTAATGCTCACTTTCTGCCAAGATCTCATGAGGACTGAATTGCTGTGAGTCATGATTTCCCCAGAACTGGTAGAACTCCTTCTTGTACAACCAGCCTCATATATCTCAATAACAGCTTTGCTGCCAGGGAAAGTACAGGTACGTTTTGATACTGAAACATTCCTTGAAGTTTGATTTGGCACAAACTGACTCAGACTCTTCCGTGGCCTCACTGTATGATTGTTAAATAATTTCCCATTGGAGAAAAAGAAATGGCCATTTGTGCCTTAAACACACACACAAATAACCTATTGCTATTACTCTTGAGAGCTTAGCCGGCAAGATTTATGACTTGCATCAGGACATTCCATTTGTTTTAAGACGGGGGAAACAATGGTTTATTTGGGCCTACTTCTACTGGCTTTCTCTAACGTGGGTCCAAATATTTGCTGGGGCCAGGCCTTGTTTCTTTTCCTTGCTGAGGTCTGGCTCCACAGGATGTAACAGTGAAGGGGTTGTGGTATGTCTTCCCATTGGCTCCATGTAATTTGGTTGTTTTAATTGCTTACCTAAATGTTGGCTCTTCCTGCGGGCATCAGTTTGAGTCATTTCCTTCATGAAGGCTTCCTCAGTTTAGACCCAGGCTTCAATAGCCTTTTCTGCCTTTGCAGCAGTTAAAAGTTTTACACACAAGGCCACAAGTGGTTTTCCGTAATATGCTTTCTTGTTTTCCATTGTTTTCTTCATGTTCTTTCTTTCCTTCCAAGTTGAAAACGGTGTGTAGGGCTTGTGCTTTGGAGTCAGAATTTCTGCAGTCAAAACTTAGGTTTCACCTGCTAATTATTTTTTTTTAAGATTTTATTATTTATTTGACAGAGAGAGACAGTGAGAGAGGGAACACAAGCAGTGGCTTCCCACTGAGCGGGGAGCCCGAGGCAGGCTCGATCCCAGGACTCTGGGATCATGACCTGAGCCGAAGGTAGACGCTTAACCAATGGAGCCAACCAGGTGCCCCTCACCTGCTAGTTCTTTTACATTGGGTAAGTTCCTGATTTTTCTGTGCCTCACCTGCAAAATAGCAATAAGAACAGAATCTACCACATAAGGGTAGTATGATTACTAAATGAGAAATGTCATGAGCTCTTCCATAACACAGTGCCTGGAATAGTAAGAGTTTAGTATGTCTATAGGAGTTCATGTGTATATGTACCTATCAGAATGTCACTGTGTGAGCTTAACACTGCTCACCCCTGCTCTTCTCAGAGTACCCATCCATCCATTTGTAATACCTCCCCCCAGTTACAGGGGAGAGAGTTGCACCACACCTCTGATCTCTCTCCCCAACCAAGGACCAGATTATTTATTTAGAATTAGAAGAGAATCAAAAAAATTATAAACTATAAAAAGATGGCATGTATCATAAATATAAAAAACACTAGAAATATAACATATTTTTATTGTAACCTGCCCGATACCCCTTTATAATTTATTTCTTATATTTCTTGGCCTGCGTACTCATTGAATGTTTCTTCATATGACAATGACTTTTGTAATATTTCCTGGAGAGAGAATAGAGAGATAAGTTAACCTTTCTCCTATCATGGTTGATAATTTTTTTTATTATTGATAGGTTAGAAAAGTTTCTTTCAGCCTCTAAACAATTATTCATAATTCAATATAAGCTTTTAAGATGCCTGTCAAGTTTGGAAAAAATTCAGCAATATTCTAGTAAGTGTTTTATCGTATGTAGATTGTGAGATTTTGTGGCAGCTTAAATTTTCTTATTCAGTGAATGACATTAAAATTGTAAAATTAGTGATAGTCTTCAACTAGTTTGTTCTAGATGTATTCATTTTAACAAAATGAAAACACTAGTGTTTTTTGTGTTTTTTTAATGTTGTTTTTATTCATGTTAGTATTTCATTTCAAATCAGAGAGATATCCACTTCTTTTTTTCATTCATATGATTCATTCCACTTTGTCATCTTAATGTCCCATCAAAATAATAGCCTACTCATTACTTATATTCAAATGTATCTTTTCTTAAAAAATTGCTGCTTTGGATATACTGAAAATAATTATTACAATATACTCCTTAATATCAGAATAATTTCTACAGATTGCATACAGTAAGCTATGAAAAATAATTTCATTGTATAATGTACTTGTAATTTTATATGCTACAGTATTGAGAACACGCCTTGTAGGAGAAATGCACCATTTGAACTAGACGTTATTAAGAGTTGAATATGCAACATTAAATATTATATCCGATGATTGTAAAAGTATTCCTCAGACTAGATTTTGGTTCCTTTTATCTCAAACCTTGTTTCTCCTCCATTACCTGCATACTTCTGTTGCCCAGATGTATTGGGAAAGTTCACATCATGATATGGCATCTGGCCCCACACCTTTCACTCTCAAGTACCGAGTTACATGATCTTTTGGGAATTAGGATTATTCCTGTGAGCCACACTACACTGAGATGGCTAAAAATTACTTAAGTATACATGGAGATGACTGCAAGCTGCATAAACATATCCTGTTAAACCCAAACTAAATATGTCGTTGAGCCAGTTTCCCATTAGTTGGATCCCAAAGATACCCATAGCCACTGCAGCACCACCAGACAAAGAGCCAGAGGATAGAAGTGAGAATGGAAAGAGACAACAGTCTTAAGCAATGGTGCTGAAAAATTTCTTACTATGTTGGCTTTGTTCAGTAAGGGTCTGTAAAGTTTAGCATCCTCAGTGTCACAGCCAATCCATCTCTACTCACGCCTGTACTCTCTAATCTACCTGCCATCGAGATGCTTCACGCCACGCAAAACTCACTGCTCTGACTTTCACTGAACACACTTCCCAATACAACCTACCCCTGTTTCCTCACCTGAATTTCCCGAGCCTTCCTCCTTTATAGGACTCTCTCTTGTCCCCTAGGATCTTGCTACTCAAAGTGTGGTGAATGAACCAATAGCCACAAGACGCTTTTTAAAATTCAAAATCTTAGGTCCCATGCTAAATCTACTGAGTCTGATTTTTTTTTTTTTAACAAGATCTCCAGGAGCACTTCGTACACTTTTGGGTTCAAGGAGCATATCCTAGAGGACCCCCATTCCATGGAGATGAAAGGAACACTTGTTTTACTCTAAAAGGAATTTTTCTCATTGCTAACTCAATGCCCAATCAAACTCAGGTTTTTCCACACCCCTGATAGCATGCTTATCACCACCCTTTCACAAAGATGGTCTCTACTTCTTAGACTCCAGGTAGGATGGACTGGCCTTCTTTCTAAATACTTGTTCCTTCTTCTAGACATCAAATCCATTATCATCATTTAGTGACCAAGCAGGCAGTTTGTCCCAGTCTTGGAAGAGATCAGTACTACTAATTGCTTCCACAGACACACTTGAACATTAAAGAGTCAGTACTAGGATCACATTTCTTTTCTTATCCTTCATCTCACGATTGCCCACTTGTGATGATCTACAGAGCTATTGACCTCATGTTGCTACTCGATCTAAGCACACAAATATTATTAATTATTTCAAGCAAATGTTGTCTCCCCAATTAGTTGTATGTATTTTGAAGGCAGGAACAACACGGAGGATGCATTTGAGCCTAGTGTAGTACTTGACACAATATAGCTTTCAAGTAAGGCTTCTGGTTTAATAAGATAGTGGTTAGATATTTCCCTGATGACTGAGGAACACTCAGGGCTGCAGAATTAACACTTTGAATTATAATTCTTACTGAATATGATAGAGAACCAAATATTTTATTATCATAATTATCATCAAATATGCATTTCTTGCCACCATGTGTCTCACACATACTTACTGGAAAGAATGGAGTTTTTAATCATTGTTTTATATCACATTACAACCCAGAAAATTTAGTGTAATGAAAATGGCGTGGAATCAGAAGTGCTGTTTACCAGTCCCTGAACAGTCATCTATGAACCTGACTTGAGTTCAGTTAATAACTTTCCTTCACCCTGTTTCTTTGGACAATAACCATGCCAACCTCATGGGGTTAAGACATTTAATGAGATAAAGTATATGGGAAAAACTTTAAAATCTTATAAAAAAACCTTGATGTATTTTTCCTCAATTTATTATTCTAAATTATGATCTTTGACACTGAGATTTACAACATTTTTCTTGTAAGTATGGTGGCATTTAGTATTGGTTTCAAAAGTAAGTAACAATCAAAAAAGTTTTAAGTTTGGAATTAGGCCATGGCTGTGTAGCTACTTGTACTCTCCACCCTCCAAGTGAACCATGGAAATTTCAGAATTACCAAGGAGTTTTGTGCAATGACTCAGATGATTAAGAAAGATAAAAATTCGGGGCGCCTGGGTGGCACAGCGGGTTAAGCATCTGCCTTCAGCTCAGGGCGTGATCCCGGCGTTATGGGATCGAGCCCCACATCAGGCTCCCCTGCTATGAGCCTGTTTCTTCCTCTCCCATTCCCCCTGCTTGTGTTCCCTCTCTCGCAGCTGTCTCTCTCTGTCAAATAAATAAATAAAAACTTAAAAAAAAAAAGAAAGATTAAAATTCTTCTAAAAAATAGAGGTAAGGTGTGAGCCTTTTTCACTTTGTTCTTTGAAGAAAGAGGTGTGTTGCTCGAGATTGGGAATGATGATGAGGCAATGCTTATTTTCAATTAGCCCTAGGCTTCTAGACTTTCCCGAGAAAGTTTATCAAAAGTTGTATGCAAGAGTTCTAGAAATTGGACAGTGGAAACAAGCAGAGAAAGAAAAGAAAGAGTAATGGACTGAATGTGTCTGTCCCATAAAAATTTATATGTTAAAATCCTAACCCTCAGTGTGCCAGTATTAGGAAATAGGGCCTTTGAGAAGTGACTAAATCCTCAAGGTATGGGGTAGAGACACCATGAATGGGATCTGTGCTCTTATAAAAGAAACCCCAGAGATCTTCCTCACCTTTTCTGCCATAGGAGGACCAGCTAATGAAATGTGAGTGAAAGTGATACCCACCAAAGCAGAAGCTCTAGGGTATTGGCAGAATCTTGGCCATATCATGTTTTTCTTCTGCCAGTGAGCCTGTCAAGGTTTACAAGTATTGGCTGCTTTGTCAGTCTACCTACCAAGGAAGGACGACAAAAACACAGAACCAACACTCCTAGGTATCCCACAGTGGTAATAGAGCAGAATGCAGAAATAAACTCTAGTGGTTTTAAGCCACTTGGATTTTGGAATTATTGTTTAAGTTAGGGTTCTCCAGAGAAACAGCCAATATGATATATATGAAGAGATTTATTTTAAAGAATTGGCTCATGTAATTATGGAGTCTGGCAATTCCAAAATCTAAAGGGTAGGTGGGCAGGTTGGAAATTCAGGTAAGAGTTGATATCAGAGTCTTGAGTTGAAATTCATACGGCAGGTCAGCAGGATGGAACATCTGGCAGGATTTTTATAGTAGAGTCTTGAGGCAGAATTCCTTCTTCTCCAGAAATCCTCAGTTTTTGCTCTTAAGGACTTTAACTGATTGGATGAGATCTCTCACACTATGGAGGACAATTTGCCTTAGAGTCAACTGATTGTAAATATTAATCATGTCCACGACACACCTTCATAACAACATCTAGACCAATGTTTGACTTAATAACTGGGCACCATAGCCTAGCCAAGTTGACACATGAAATTAACCATATCGGGTTTTGTTGTTTTTTTTTTTTTTTTTTACTATAGCATAATTAACTCAGCTTGACTGATAAATACACTTGTTGAAAAAAAAAACCTTAGACGTTAAAAAATAATATTTTAAAAAGCAATTACTCCTATTTTACCATAAAAATCTACTATAAATATTTCATTGTATTTTATTCCATTTCCCTATACATTAAAAAAAATTTTCTCATACATTTAAAAAAAATTGTCAAAAGCGTATTAGGTACCTGAATGGTTTATATGAATAGAAAGAAACCCAGTATTATATGACCTTTGCTTACATCCAATGTGTTAACTAATAAAGACAAACATTTCACTAAATATATACATATCACTTGCACAATCAATAATTTTTATTTAATACATTAGGCTTTCTCAATATTTAGCCATTAACTAGAAATTCAGTCAAACTCTCCTAATCATAAAAATTGCAAATTAAATATACTAAATTATTTCAAATGTTTTAATTGTCTGTATTTCCAGAAAAAAGTCCTCACTGGTTGTTATTATAATCATAAAACCAACCAACACACTTTAATCTATATTAAAACCATTTAAAAGTGCTAAATACTGTGAATTCTTTTTTTTTTTTTTCTCTGATTCTGGTTTCTCATTCTTCTAAGAGCTATAATTTCACTTCCCCAACCTAAAGAGAGGTTTGGATTTGGGGCAGAGGATGATAAGTGAAGATTTCTGATAGAGTCCAAGTCTTGGGTATTTCAAGAAGATTCTACTTATGCTCATTATCCAACTAAGTTGGTCTTGTTTTTAGATCTTGACCACTATATAAAGACTGCTAGAATTATTAGTTCTGACCAACACTATAGCATTTAATTTGTGTGTATGTCTGTACGGGTTGGTGGGGTTTTATTATCATCATCAATCTGACTTTTTATGAGCAGCTTACTTGATAGTATAGCCTAGTAAACGTCTACTTTGCAAATATTCTCAATGTCTTCATTTTGCTTATAAATCAGATATAAGCCTTTTTTTTTTTTTTTGGTAACTGCTTGCTTTGAATGGGTCCTGTTCAATGAAATCTAAAGGCATTTCTTTCTTTAGAAAAAAATATAAAGGTATTTCTTAATTATTTCACTGAAATTACAAGTTTTGTTCCTTATGAACCAGCAGAACTTAGAATGCTATGTCATAAACACTGTTGCCATAGCTATAAACTCTTTTGAAACATAAGTGTCATGACTATATAAAATTCTGTGGTAAGAACAAAACATGGTTTTGACAAATTTTACGTATACCACAAAGCAGAGATGATGTTCTATGGTGTTTCATTGCTAACAATTTTCAACATACCTTTTTATGTAAAATAAAATGTCAACTAAAAATACTTACTAACATTAATTAGTATCTAATAATATAGATTTTTATTTTTGTCTATAGGGTATTGTGTATATTTATTTGTTGGTTTTTTACTAAATTGGAAGTTTGAAATTGTTTAGTATTTACCAGTGAGTCATAATTCAAATTCTAAGTTCATAATGGGTATAAATGTTAATAAATGCCTTAAAATGATCACTAAAATAAAAACAGTGAAAAGTAAGAGGAAAAAAACCCTTTTTTTTGCACATAACTGAAAAGATATGGAATAAATGTAATTTCCTCTATAAAGCTATACATTTTAGAAGCCATAATGAAATACCAGGAGGAAATATTTAGAACTTGACAAGATAGTTCTGAAATTTACCTAGAAGAAAAAAATGAAGAAAATAAGTGGTAGAGTATATTAGTAATTGTAACCATGCATCAAAATTCTCATTTCATGTCATACGTCAGTGATCATCAGGAAAATGCATATCAAAACTACAATGAGATATCACTTCGAACCTGCCAAAATGGCTAAAATCAACAACACAGGACACAACAGATGTTGACAAGGATGTGGAGAAAGGGAAACCTCTTACACTGTTGGTGAGAATACAAACTGGTGCAGCCACTCTGGAAAATTGTATGGAATTTCCTCATGAAGTTAAAAATAGAACTACCCTACAATCCCACAATTGCACTTAGGATTTTTTCCAAAGAATGTAAAAATACTATTTCAAAGAGTTACATACGCCCTGATATTTATAGCAGCATTATCTACATAGCCAAACTATGGAAACAGCCCAAGTAGCCATCAACTGATGAATGGATAAAGAAGTTGTGAGATAGATAGATAGATAGATAGATAGATATAATAAAATCAATTCCAATCATATATATATATATAAAATCCAATATATATATATATATATATATATATATATATATATATATATATATATATATATATATATATATATATATATATATATATATATATATATATATATAAAATCAATTCTAATCATATATATATATGTGATGGAATATTACTTGGCCATTAAAAAGTGAAAATCTTGCCATTTGCACTGACATGGATGGAGCTAGAGAGTATAATGCTAAGTGAAATACATCAGTCAGGGAAAAACAAATACCATATGATTTCAGTCACATATGAAATTTAAGAAACAAAACAAATGAGCAAAGGGAAAAAAGAGAGAGAGGCAAAACAAGAAAGAGATTCTTAACTACAGAGAACAAGCTGATGGTTACCAGAAGAGAGATGCATGGGGGGGTGGGGTAAATAGGTGATGGGGATTAAGGAGTGCACTTGTGATGAGCACCAGGTGTTGTAAGGAAGTGTTGAATCACTATATTATATACCTAAAACTACTATTACACTGCATGTTCACTAACTGGAATTTAAATAAAAACTTTAAAAAATACTGAAACATAAACAAGTTACAGATTGTCATCACTGCATTGGTTGAAATTAATACATGGCAATATTATAAGATAAAAAAAGCAGTACATTTTTCAAATGGAAAGTAGTAGTATGAAGATATGTCATTAAGTATATAAATTAAAATATGGGAATAAAAAATTAAAAATTAAATAAAATGGGAATGGTAAAGGAAAAGAAAATAGATCAATCACAAAGGCACATAAATTGTTATATTAGTGGTGGATTATTCAATAAAGAGTATTGGGACAAATGTCTGGATAACTGAGAAAAAAATGAGCAAATTGTATTCCTACCTCACAGTTTACATCAAACTAAGTCCTAGAGAGTATGAAATTAAATGCATTTTTTAATAAAGCAATAAAAGTGCTAAGAGATATTATTAAATATTTGTACAATCTCCTGGCAGGGCATTATTTCCCAAGTGTTCTCTATCTCACACCAAGTGTAGAAAATCACAAAGAATATTAATGTATTTAACATAAAAATTTATAAAAACTTTAGTATATCTAAAAATAATTATTAAAAGTCAAAGGCATAGTCTTCAAAAGTGTCAAGATTCTGAAAGATAAGGAATGATGGGAACTGTCACAGATTGGAAGAGACCAAAGAGACATGACAACTAAGTGCTATGTGGGATCCTGGAATAAAAGAGACATTAGTTGAAAATGGATAAAATCCAAATAAATTCTGTACTTTAACTAATAGGATTGCACCAAGTTAATTTCTTAGTTCTTTTTTTTTTTAATCATTGTTCTGTAGTTATGTAATAAGACATTAACACAAGGGGAGCTAATTTAGGTATATATGGTAGTTCTCTAGATTATTTTTGCAACTTATTTTAAAAGAAAAAGTTGGGGGAAAAATTAAAGGCAAATGACAAAGTGGGAAAATTTTTAAAAATGAGTCACGAAAGACATATCTTTAATGTGTAAAGGTTGCCTTCAAATCTATACAAAAAAGAAATACCCTAATAGAGAAATGATTCAGGGACACTAACAGACAAAATCACAGAAAAAACACAAATGGATAGTAGATATATTAAAATATTCAACCTAATTAGTCAAATAAATGTCATTGTAAAATGCCATTTTCATCCATAAATTTAAAAATTAAAATATTAAAAATATTTTAACACCCATTTTAAGGAAGGTTGTGGGCAAATACGAAATCCTATGCTCTGCTAGTGGAAGAAATTAATATTATCTCTTTAAGTTCAGTTTGGAATTACGTATCCAAGTTTTCATTGTCTCAGTGATTTATCCTAAGGCAATAATCACTGATGTAGACAAGCCTGTAGCCACAATAGTGAGTTATTGATAATAAGAGCAAAAATTAGAAATAGCTTCTAAATAGCTTCTAAAATAAGACAGATAAATCATGATCGAATCATCCATGGAAAGCTAGACCATCATTAAAAGTGATATTGAAAACTTTAACTTCATCTTTAATTTGAAAGTAATAGTTAAAATGTTACTGAGAGGAAGACAAGAACACAAAAATCCTAGAGAAAACCAGGTTGGAAAATGAACAAATAGCAAACTTATTATGAGTTAGAAAGGACAGAAAGAGTAAGATGTGGTTGGACTACGGTGACTCAGAGCTGGTCTGTTCCTGGAGAGCATCTGTGAGGCATGGATACTTGCTCACTGATGGGTATGGTGAGGAAACTGCTGAGAGATGCGGCTGTATAGCAAGGAACTGGGGATACTGAGGACAGGGCTTGACACAAAATGACTAATAACTGATAGACATTTCTAAAATTGTTATTATCATCCCCTTCACCATTGTCATAAGTATCATGATCAAACTGAAGTTCCAAAAAGTTAACTGATTGCTCAAGGCCACCCACCTGGAAAAGAATCCCTGCTCTGCTGTGAATCCTATCGATTTCTCCAAGTCCTTTTTCTCTCCTGCTGGTTTAGAAAATTTGGGGGGTGGAATACCAACAGCCGAATGCCAACAATGAAGTGTTGCAACTCCACCCAGTTTGGGGATCTGGAATTCCTGTTCCAATACATTTTTATAGCAATTCCACAGATGTTGTTTAGTGCTAAGGATGAAGATGAAGGCAGAGGGGGCCCAATGGAAATACCTTCATTTAATAACCATAATTTTTCCTTAGAAATTTTTATTTAAAATGCTGTTAATCTATAATGTGATGAATGTGGCCAAGAAGGTGGATCTCATACTTATCATTTCTTCACTCAACTAATAAATAGTTCTTGCAAGTGTACCATGTACTGACTCTGGTATTACATGATAGATTAGAGCCATGATTCCTGCTTGCAAGTAAGTCAAATTATTTTTAGTGTGTTTGTTTGTCTCTTTGTTTTTTCACCTTATTCCCCTTACCTTTCTTATTTCTTCTGGTTTGGTCGAGTGGGTAATTCATTAAATCCTGTAATTTGGGAATTCCACTGTACTCTTACACCCTATTTATACTTAACTTTCCTTTCTGAACATAATAACCAGACACATATTTAATTATTTTTTTCAATGAGGGAGGCTCTTCCCTTGGTTGAGATGTCTATTTCATCAGTGATTTCTCTCCTTCACCAGCTAGACCATTAAAGGTATTTCCTTCCCCACATTCCCCCACTCCATGAATCTGTAAAAGACACTTACTTTCTCCCTCTGCCTGCCCCCAAACTCGACTTTGCTGTTCTTTTAATACTTTTGGTATGAGACAATTATGAACGTTTCCCTTGTAGTCTATCTTTTCTAGTTTAATAATTCTTATTTTATGTCTAAATTGCTTATTCCCAGTCACATTCTGATTATCCACTTAGATTTTTAACTATTGCAAAACTTACTGCTCTTCTCTTCAAGTCATATTCCATTATCTTGAACCCTCAAATCTGATTTATTTGCTTTTTATTTATAGTTCCTATATCAATATTCCGTCATATGGGATAGATGAGGGGTATATATTCTATGCTATCTTGAATATCTTGACGTATCTTTTTCTTATCCACACAAGTAAATGTTATACTTGGTTTGCAATCATTTCTGCTAACTCTTCTGTACGTGCTCCTCCACAATTTTCTAGCTTGCAGTGTTTCGCATGAAAATGAGATGCTGATTTGATTTTTATTCTTTATAAGAAAATTATTTTTTATCAAAACCTTTTTCTATCTTCTATCATCACCACCGTGTACAATTCAGTAGATATTTTCCATCTTCATTATCAGTTATTAAGATATTTTTTGTTGCTTTTCTTCACGTATTCTCTTTCCTCCTTTTGAAATCTCATTATTTTAGCATGCTGGGTATTCTGGATCTATTCTCCAAGACTCCTTTCCAACAATGCCCATCCCTTGGTATTTTTTATTTGTTTTCAGATATTTATTCTAAGCTCTAGCTAGGGTCTTAAGCATGACCCTCTTCTTCTATTTGACTAGATACTTTTTTTTTCTTTTTTTTTTAGAGAGAGCGAGAGAGCGAGAGAGCACAAGTGGGGTGAGGGGCAGAGGGAGAAGCAGGCTCTCTGCTGAGCAGGAAGCCTGATGTGGGGCTCGATCCCAGGACTCCAGGATGATGACCTGAGCCCGAGGCAGACGCTTAACCAACTGAGCCACCCAGGTGCCCTGACTGGATGCTTTTTTAAAGTTCTTAAGTCATGATTATTAATAAAAAAATATTGGGGTTTTTTTTCTTTTGTTTTGTATTTGACTTCTTACAGGTGATCTTTTACATTAAAAAAAAATGCTGTTGTCTCTCTTCTAGCAGTACCATTCCTCTGGGAGCCATGTGTTGTCTGTCTTCTGTTTCTGTTTGCTCTCTCTCTTTCTCTCTCTGTGCTGGGTTTGTTTGCCTGCTCAGTGGAACTCAGGACCAGCTGTTCAGGTGGCCTAAGTGGCAGCACTTCTTTGGCAATAAGCACAGATGTCTCTACATATGTGATGTGAGCCACACAGCAGGCATCAGAAGAAACCTTCCTTGCTTTACTATCTGCCAACCCACCAAGGCTGGCAAAAGCTGGCAAATTGTCATTGGTGCTTTCCCAGCTTCAGAAGAAGAGATTAAAGTCACTTGTATGACTTTGCCACAACTCTTGATACTTAAAATGTGGTCCTTGGACCCACGGCAGTGAATCGAAAAGTAAAAACTTCAGGAGCTGGTTAGTAGAGCTCATTGATGCCCAATTTGTTTGACAATTTGACAATTCCTGCCACCAATGACTGGATTCACGATTTGAGTTGTTTTAGGTCTCAACACAGACACATTCACTGTCACATTGTATTATGTCTGGGTGAGCCCAATCTGCCTAAAATGATGATAAGTAAAGTAGCATACAATTAGTATAACATGCAGTATATTCAAGAATCCCAGGATTATAAAATTGTCATGTTCCACAGATAATTTGTGATTCAGAATTGTAATAATACTTTCTAAGGTTTGTAGGATCACAGATTTGTATCTGATAGATTTTTTTTTTGGTAATTAACAGATTCCTGGGAAGCCAACTTATAAAAACACTGTCATTATTCCTGTAATACATTTCAACTTACTATCCCAACTCAGATTTTCATCACTGATTGCCTTCAATATAAAAAGTATAATTTTAATAGGTACAACATGTCTTATGAAATCGAAATTGAGCGTTGAGACACACAAATAAGGCACATTCTGAAATCAACAGAGCATCCCCAAATTCATTCACCAAGTCCCCCTTTTCTTCTATCTTATAATTAGGCATTATAGAGTTCTCCATTGTTCTGCTTTTCCTTATCTATGAAAGGGCCATATAATGATACATTTCATTTCCTTTTGTTTTCCAATGTTTTGAAAAGTTAAACTGGGATCCTTTTTAATATGTAGAATTTAAATAACCTAATATCTTTCATCCAGTGAAGGACATCATAGAGGAAACTTACTGGAATACATTTAAATGTAAGTAATGTATTTGGTAACATGATGTTAGATTTGCTAGAATTCCTCTGGAGCCAAGTGCAATATTGTCACAAGACGGCAAGAGCCCACAAGAGGATGATAAAAGTACCAGACAGAACGTAAAAGAAGACACAATTTTAGTCTTCACTAAAGACTCTCACCTCTCTGAATATGCCCTAACCATTATTTATTATGGGATTTAGATTGTTTTGGTGATTGGAGAGGGACAACTTATACGCTCTTTGGACATAATAATAACTAAATAAAACTAACAGTTTATCCAAAACCAAAAACACTTCAAACTAAATTTGCTACATTTATTTGCCTTCTTCCATGAAACTGATGTGTAAAACTTTCCTAAGAGTTCTCAAGGCACTCTGATCCATCATCTCTTTTATATCATCTGACCACAAGAAAGACGTGCTTTGGCAGGATTCTCTTGGCAGTAAAAATATGATGCCTTTGCATTATTCATAGGATCCCTTAAAGCATGGAACAACTAGTAGCAGCATCTTCTAGACCCTTTGCTACTCTCAAGTATGCCACAGAACCCTCACTAGGTCTCCAGCATTACACCATATTTTAGTCCCTATTTCCCTGGACATGTCTTATTGTTCAGGTACAGAAATCACAGCCCCCATGGCGGGTGGGAAAAGAAGGAAAGTAGAAAGGTAGAAGGTCAAGTTTGGTCTTACACCCTCTCCCCGTGCCTCTGAGCATAAAGATTCTCCTTGTTCCTCTGCTGTAAATAGGTGCTAGAAGCAAAGCTGATGTGTTACACAAGCTACCCCTTTCTTCTGCTCCTCCATGATTGATCCTCAGGATCCAGAAACATTCCACCCCCCCCCAACTTTGTCTTCCTTCTTTTCTCACTCTCTACACTCCCTGCACTGCATTTGTTCAAGATGAGGCCTCAGCCTTTATCTTCTGAAGTACTGAAGCCAGGAAGAGCTACCGATTCTGTATGAGTCCAGATTGCTCTTTTTTACTTAGGAGAAATTCGTAGTCCAGAGGGGAAAATTAATTAGCTCAAGTTCACAAAACCGTACTTGGGCCAACACTACATCCTGGGTCTTCTTTCAGTCAAGACCTCTTTCTACCACCTTCATTCCTTGTCGTGAAGGAGAAAAAAAAATGTGAGTTAACATATTCCTTGTTATATAACAATAATTTTTAACTATGATCTTACAATTAAAATTGGGATTCAGGGATCTCACTCCCCGCTTCCTACTTCCATTCCCCACAAAGCTGGTGTAGCAGGAATTAGACAGAAAATGTGCCCCACTGATCTTCAATATTCATTGCTATTTAGAAGGATTTGACCCATAAGGAAGACATCATTTTACCAGGAATGCTATCCATATGTCTCTTGAACCCAACAAATGTGTTTGAAGGCATACCCCAATGTCAAGTCATGAGCATTGGATATATGAACAGTCAACTTCCTGGGAAGCTAATAACTTGAAAAGGAATCATTTTCTCTGAGGATTCAGCTTCTTTTAATGGAAAAGACATTATCTCTCAAATAGGAGCTTGTTTCCTGCTTTTTTAAATAAGGGAAGCCAATGTTAGAATGAAGGCCTTGGGGATGAAAAATAAATGAGTGGAACAGTTCTTTGGCAAGGCTGCCTGAGGGATTTGGCTCCTTGACAGTGAAAATAGGCCGCAACTATATAAATTATGCAGGTTGGGACAGCCTGAGTCTCAGCCTTTCTTGATGGAGTCATGTGGGAAAGAACGTCTAGACATCAGAAATCAAGTTATTGCTTTTATAACTCCTAATTTTAAAAACTGTTAAGAGCAATACCTGCAGTGGACTCCAATGTGGAGCTGTGGGACATCAGTCAAATTGACTTCAGCAGCCATATGAAGCACACATTCCGACCAGTTGGAAATGATCAATTATTCCAAATAGCATCACCATTTGGAAAAATACTACTTCTTGTTGACTGGAAAGCACAGTTACTTACAGTAAAAAAAAAAAAAAAAAATGCTTCGTAAAAGGAGAAATTCAACTGACAATGAGCCTACATCTACAACTGCTAAGCATGAGTTCTTGAGTGATAAGCTTTCTCAGAGTCTCCCAGGGAGAAAGAGCCCCTCCCTCCCCGTGAAAGGTTTCGGTATCTCCGTTTGTAGTTAAGGAATATTAAAGGAACACAGTAAACAAAACTATGAGCTGGTATCAGTTTAAGTTGGTTAGCCATAATCAAGAATAATAGTAGGGGTGCCTGGTTGGTGCAGTCGAAGGAGCATGCTACTCTAATCTTGGGATAGTGAGTTCAAATCCCACGTTGAATACAGAGATTACTAACAAGAATAAATAAACTTCAAGAAGAGTAAAAAATAGTAAATATTTTGGGTTTCAGAGAGAATTCAAAACTCTGAAAAAATGAACCAAAAAAATGGAAAATGTGACAAAGAATCAATGGAAAATCATGCATTTGGATTCTAAACAAGAGCTCTTGGATTTTCAGTTTACTGCAAAAGCAATATAACCTTATAATGTAATTGACCCTTAAATTGACTGATGAAATCTTTATTTCTTGGGTTGAAGTAAAATTTCCATATCAGAAGTAATATTTCCATTTTTATTCCCAAACTTTTCTAAACCATACCTTGTGCATTAGGTTGATCTTTTGTTCAGGTGCAAACATTTTGAATACATTCTCAATCCATTCCCACAAAACCCATTGGATAAATATTCTTCTTATTGCCATTTTACAGATGAAGAAACAGATCCTAGGACATTAAATGGCTTACCTGAGATGACACAGATAGGAGATGGCAGAGCTGGAATCCAACCCAGGTAGATCAATTCTAGAGCCTATAATTGGAAGGCAATGATTTTAATATCAAATTCGAAAAAGCAGTTCTATTAGGAAGAGTAGAAAGAATGGAAACATTGTATTTTGGTTAAATATACATACAGATATAACTTTCTTCAACCATTTGAAGCCATATGATGTGAAAGAAGAAACTGCTCTGGAATATAGAACTAGGATCAGTAGGTAAAGTGACAGAAGTTCAAATTCTTATGGCAATTTGACTTATTAACGAAGAATCATGGATTATCATACAAAACAGTGAAATTAGCAAACGCTTCCAACCAGATAGTATTGTTAGTCTCTCAGAGGATTACAGCCGAAGAGATTCTGGTATTGGACATTTTAGTACTGGAGTTTATGAAAAAGAGGGAGAGGTAGATCCTTCCCTTAGAAGTATAATTCATGATTCATGATTCCTAAGCTTTCTGGTGGAAAGCAAACCTTTAGTTGGCTACCCAAATATTTCCTGTATATCCTGCTTATTTTGAAAGACATTGGGATCAGTATCTGTACCAAGAATAACAATCTGGAGGAAAATAAAAAACACTATACTCATTAAATAAATACCCTTCACCTAATCAGAGACTCATCATGTGGTGGGATTCTAAGGAGCAAAGGTTGGTTGAGTCTATTACTCAAAGCTTAAGTTAAAGAGATCCAGAAAAGAGCAGAGTTGGGAGGTAGACAGATCTCAGCACTAATTAGGAACCTGAATCCAGAACATTGGCAAGGGAATTCTGAATGGGTTTTTTTAAATTATGGGACCAGAGCAGACATCAAATACTGGAGGCAGTGTTGGAGAGAAGAATGAGCCCAGGAGTGAGCAAGAAAGTAGATTCAGAGTGAAGAGAGAGCAGAACCAGGCCCGACTCTTTTCTAAAGGGGCTTCCCTGTGCTCAGCTACAGGAGAGCTTACAGCATGAATCAAGTGTTGTATGCTGTGTTTGGGCTTTTTTGTCTGAAAGAAGGGAACGAACCTAAAACAAGAGATCTGTAGGGGCTTCTATATTGCTGAACCAGTGAACTTATGCTGTTTATTTTGCAACCAATTTGAGGCTTTACAAGAGTTATAAATATGACTCCACCTCCTTTGCTCACTCCATTCCTTATTCCTGCGTGTGTATGTACATATATAAAATATAATATTATATATACATATATGTGAAATATATAATTCTGAAATACATAGAAGAAAAGAAATGTCGAAATTTGTTGTCTAAGTTAGATTAAAACCATATCGAAGCCCAACAAGTTGGCAAAAAAAGGTGTTTTTGTTAAAAATCATTCTTCCGTATGCCCAATGGGGTATAAAAACGTCCAGCACCTCATCCCAGGAAGAGAGGAAATAAGCTAGTTCAAGGTCTCAGTCCATTGGGATCATCCCTGTTAATCATTCTAATTCTCAGTACCCATGTGAAAGTGCATAGCTCTGTACCGTTTCATGACTTCATAAGGAAAAACACGAGAAGCTGCCCAAAGCTGCTCAAGCTTAGTGCCAAGAGCCAGAGGGCAGTGTCCTCCAATCCCTTGTGCATGGGAAGTCTACGGGTAGAAATTAAACAAAGACAGTGATATTTTTCCAATTATTGTAATTGTTTCTTGCCTACCTTTCCTTCCTTTTTTTCTGTCTTACCTGATTTCAAAAATAATTTATATTACCTTAAGGAAAAACACAGATGTAACAAGATCAAATTCCTTTAAACCAAAGGAAAATACAGAAGCCTTGTTTTTAAAAACTGGGTATGAATGAGGTATTTGAGTATAAATGTAGGGACAGAGAGGTGACGGCAAGGCACACACCAAAATAGGTACAACGTAGCCTCTGTCTCGAGGGATTTATGGCTCACCAGGGGGAATACCAATAATAATAATTATAATAGCAGTAATCCCTTTAGTTTGTACAGCAGTTAAGCTCATAAAAAGCTCTGGCATCCAAGGCCTTTGCTTACACAACGTGCCCTCGCGCAAATTACAAAAATGTGTCCCTTCCAGGTGGATAAATTACAAAAGTGCGCCCTTTCCTCCCAGCCTGTCTCAAATGGAGTTCCTCACCTGAACCACAGAACACCAAAAATAATTTCAGCAACTCTTCTCAGTTCTCCCGAGGATGGCGCGTACATAGTAGCATTCTAGATGTAGAGCGGGATGTTAATTAATTGCACACAGTGGATGCCTTGGGGCATTAGAGTTCGATTCTCTTATCAAACTCTAAATGAGAAGGATTCCTGGACACAGACTTAGATTGGACTTAACCCCTATTCTCTCCTTCATCAGCACACGTGAATATAGTGGCCCAAAGAGTTGCTTTGACTTAATAGTGCTCTGACTTGAATTCTGGTCTTTAAGTAGAAGTTAAATCATGACCCCTCATTCCCTCATTGCCTTTTCATAGTAAGTACCAAAAGAAGGTATAAAGAGGGTACATTTGTCCAGAAAGTCAAAAAGTGTTTTTAGTCCAAAAACCAAAAAATATTTCATGAAGAAGATGATATTTAGTATTTTAGCCCTGCCTCTGTGATATGATTCTAATTGTTGGAATGGGGAAGGAGAGTCCTGGTAAAAGGCCCTGAGGCATGGATACATCTCAATTATGCTAGAGTAGAAAGTTTGTGAAGGAAGGTAAGTTATGACAATATGATACAGGATTTCAAATGAGACTGAACATCTGGCAGGCACGAGGAATGACACATCCTCAGGAATGAATGCAGGGAAGAAATTCTAGTACCGGTGTGTATAATAGATTGAAGGACAATGACTTCAATGCTTTATACTAACTTTAACCTGTAACAAGCACTGCTAAATCTGCTTACGTTCCAGTAACAATTAATGTAAACTTGAGCGAAGAGATATGAGTGGGAAAGCAGCAAGAATACTGGTTAGGAGCAATATCCATAGTCAGACAGACTTGAGTTTACACCCCCACCTCACTATTTACTACTAATGTGAATTGAGACATTGTGCTTTCTGCCTCAGTTTCCACATTAATAAAATGAACTTTAAAATTGAAAAATAGCTGTCTTGTGGTTTATGGTTTAAGATACATCATGCATGTGAAAGCCCAACATATTGAAGTTCTCAGTAAGTGTGGGTGATGCTGATTAACGATGGGGGAGGAGAAGGAGACAGAGGGGGCAGGCACGGGGCTGGGTTAGCTGTGTGACTTGCCACATGATTGAATGTAAGGGATAGAGGAAAAGCCTGCAGAGCCGTCCATGATACCTTAAAACTTCCAAGTATTTATAACTGGGAGGATGGCGGTGGCAGTCATAGAATCAGGGCTCAGCCAGGGGCAAGTTCGAGTTTGAAAGGGAAAAGAAAACAATTGTGCAGACTTTTCGAGGACATGGTACAAGTTGATCCCGCTTCCCCAACACAAACAGAACCATTTAGTCCAGGCAGCAGACAGAACTCAGAGCTCCCCAAAAAAGACAGCACCTAAGCTTTCTGTGACCCTGTGGCCTCAGTGCCAATCCAGCTCCTTGCGACTTACTGAAATGTGGTCAACAGCCCCCCAGCGCTGGAGCCACTTGAGAGCTTGTCAGAAATGCAGAATCTCTGGCTTCTGGGCAGACCAACCAAATTGGGCTCCGTGTTTTAACAAGATTGCTCAGTGATTAGTATGCAAAATAAGTTTCTAGAGGCACTACTCCAGCCAACAGTGGAGGCGAGAAGAAGGAATGTCAGTTAATTAATCAGATGACTGAATCTCAATTGTTTACTTACTCTAAGGCTGTAATCTGATTAAAGGAATTTTATCATGTTTGTTGACTCCATGAATAAACTAAAAAATCACCTAGCCTCACTTTGCCTGTTTTGTTTCATTTTAACTTTACGGGCCCTGTATAGGTCTGGAAGAGAGGACCCCAAATAGGACATGTTCCACTGTTTAAACTAAATTGATTAGGAAATTAAAATAGTCACACATTTGAATTCCACAAAATAATAAAAATAATTACTAAGTGATGACATTTCTCCCTCATAAAGAGATGAAGACTTGACTCAGCATTATGTTCAGGTTTTGAAATAAAAACTCTTCTATTCAATTACTCAAACCATATGTTATATTTTCTTTAGCAAACTTGCCATCGTAAACCCATGCAGTTTTCTTTTGTGTGCTTCAGGTATAATCTATATTAGAGTTTTACATAAAACAAATTATCTTTGACAGTGGTAATTTAGAAGAAGCTTTCATAAAAATGCTACACCAAGACCATCTGGAATTGCTCAGTCATAGTGGAAGTATTTACTCTTATTGTCATAGCAGAGCAACTCTATTACATATTTTGTGGTGCATTCAATGTTGATTCGTAAAAATTGCTTCAGAAGCAGTTTCTGTTTTCCCTCCCGCATAAGGAGAAGAGAAAAATTTTAAATGTGGATACTGAGAACCAGGATTAGATTTTTAAAGACATACTAGATTAACCAATAGTTACCACTTAACGTTTTTGTTTAAAAGAGTCAAAAATCGGGGCACCTGGGTGGCTTAGTCAGTTGAGCCTCTGACGCTTGATTTCAGCTCAGGTCGTGATCTCACTGGGTCATGATCTCATGGGTCCTGGGATAGAGCCTTGAGCCTGGCTGCCTGCTCAGTGAGGAGTCTGCTTAGAGATCATCTCCCTCTGCCCTCCCCCCACTTGCCCTTGCACCTGTGCACACGCTTTCTCTCTCTCTCTTTAAAATAAATAAATAAATCTTTTAAAAAATTTAAAAAATAGTCCAAAATCATTACCCATATTCATCTTGTATGTACCTGAGCACCTATGAATTCATTTAAGAGATATTTACTGAACACCGACTATGTGTAAGGGTACTAGAAACTATGCATTGAGCACTAAAGAGGCAATGGTGAGCAAAAAAAGAAAAAGGAAAAAAAAAGTAATTTCTCTGAGGGAGCTTACAGAAACTGCACAAATAAAGTACAATGACAACCATGGGAAACGTACCCGATGCAGTGAGACTACATGTTATGGACATCTGAAATTTCTGAAGGTGACATCCTGAGAAGGTAACAGGACTGGTGAGAGACGGAAGGAATACATCAATCAAATCAGGTACTAAGAGTAGTAGAAATAGTGGTCAGGGAGCAGAAAGCAGCCAAAGAGTGAATTCCAGGCACAAGGAAGAAGAAAAGCCCTGTGGCATGCATGACACGTTAAAGGAAATAAAAGATGGCGTCACCAGGGCAGGAGCACAGGACACGGAGAGCAGCTTGGGATAGATGAGGCTGGAACAGCAGCCAGCAGGGAGACCAACCAGACCATTGTGGGTCATTTGAAGGATTTTACTATCTTATCCTGAGGATTCTAACAAGCTTGATTTAAGCAAAAAAGTGTCATTTGTTGTATTTACATTGATGGATTAGAAAGAATTAGAAGTAAATAAGGGAGGCTCTTCAGGAGACTCATGCAATAGTATCAATGAAGACTGTGGAACCTAACCATGAGAAAAAGTCTGTTTATTGCATGTTCATCTGTGATCCTTTCTAGGGCCCTTCTTCTCAACCTCATCTATCACTCTCTCAACCCCACAACCATGCATCCTACACTACTTACTCAGCTGTAAACGTTACATCTTTCTTTCCTCTGAGATTTTGATACAGTGTTTCTCCTACTCAAAATGGCTCTCTCCTTTCTCTGCTTCTCTCTTTCTTCCTTCCTTACTTCCTTAAGAACACTTTGCCAGTCCCCCTCAGGAAGAATTCCTTGTTTCCGCCTCTCTGCTGGCATTAACATGTTATAACAATTGAATATATAACATGTATCACATCGAGCAGTGATTATTTTTGTTTCCCTCCACCAACAGATCAGTGGCTTTCAAGCTGTTGTTTTAAGCCATCCAAAATTATTCAATGAACTCTTGTAGAAGCCCAAAATGTAAAACAGAAGCACAGGGTTTTTCAGCTTAAGCAGGGATAGAAGTTCCGTTACCCATCTAGATTTTCCTTGGAGAAGAATCCAAAATGATCCCAAGTTAGCTCTGTCTGTGAGGTCCAAAATGAATCATCGACAAAACACATCTTGGATTTAATATTGATGGAAGTGAAGTTACTTCCCAATACAGCTATGCAATGATACTAGAAAGCCATAATCTATTGCCTTTAGAATATTTCAGGAATCGGGCTAGCAGCAGTCTCTTTACCCCCAATAAACTCCAGGACACAAGTCAAACTCCGGGTATGTTTTTTTAAGGCATTGTCACTTGACTTGAGAAGAAAGATAAGCAGCTCACCCCATCCAACCCCATTTCGGGGGTCTGGGATTAAGTAAGGTAAAGTAGAACATTACTCAAGTCCAAAAACCCTCTCTACTGAAATTACCTCCAATAACAGTGCCTCTCCTAACTTCCACCCTCTGAGTATTATTGAGGAATTTTTTGAACTGAGAAGATTAGAAGGACCTAACAAAGGAGACTAAGAAGGAGCAATGATCAAATAAATCATAAGAAGAACCAAGAGTGATATCCTAGTTTTCAAGTAAGGAAGGTATTTCTGACAGGAACAAGTGAGCAACTGTGGCACATGCTGCTGAAGGAACGGAAGGCAAGAAAGTTCAGAAACTTACGGAGGTATTTGAGGAGTTGTGGTACAAATGGAAACAAAGGAAAGGAGAAGTAGCTGAAGAGGAAGGGGAGTCTTTTTTTTTTTTTTTAAGATTGATTGATTTTAGAGAGAGAGAGATAGCACACATGAGCTGGGGGAGGGAGGGGGAGAGAGAGGGAATCCTCAGCAGACTTCCAGCAGAGTCCGACCTGGGGCTTCATCTTATGACCCTGAGATCATGACCTGAGCAGAAGCCAAGAATCGGAAGCTCAACTGACTGAGCCACCGAGATGCCCCAGCTTCATCTCCTTTTGACCCCATTGTATACTAAACTATTTGCTGTCCTTCAAATGTACCACATTCTTGGCACTGCTCTCCTCTCTGCTTGAAATACCCTTAATCCTAATGAACCTTTAAGACTTGACTCTTGAACCCCCTTCTTGTTCTTTATCAGCCCCCTTTACCCACCCTGACTACCAAGGTATTCACACTCTACTCTGTGTTCTCATAGTACATTGAATATAACAACTTTTAAAGTATACTGGTGGTTCCATAACTGCCCTCTTTCCCTCACCACATTATTTAGTTCCCTGAATAGACAAACTCTTTCATACATCTTTGTATCTCCAGAGATTACTGTAGTGCCTGGCATACCGTATGTCCTAAATAACTGATAAAAATGGGGGG